>NC_133459.1:29609166-29936944 GCF_048565385.1 Saimiri boliviensis | reverse complement strand
CATCCTGAAAGTGGCATCCTGCCTCAAAAATAATAATTAAAATCCAAAATCTGAAACACTTCTGGTCTCAAGTATTTTGGATAAGAGATATTCCACTTTTGGCCGGGCGTGGTGGCTCAAGCCTGTAATCCCAGCACTTTGGGAGGCCGAGGCGGGTGGATCACGAGGTCAAGAGATCGAGACCATCCTGGTCAACATGGTGAAACCCCGTCTCTACTAAAAATACAAAAAATTAGCTGGGCATGGTGGTGCGTGCCTGTAATCCCGTAGCTGGGATTAGGCAATTCTCCTGCCTCAGCCTCCTGAGTAGCTTCAGGAGGCTGAGGCAGGAGAATTGCCTGAACCCAGGAGGCGGAGGCTGCGGTGAGCCGAGATCGTGCCATTGCACTCCAGCCTGGGTGACAAGAGCAAAACTCCGTCTCAAAAAAAAAAAAAAAAAAGAGAGATATTCCACTTTTACTTGGAAATTGATCCAGTCCCACCCACCCTCCTCTTGGCTTGGAATAAAATAGAGCTTGAACCTTGACACTGCACTTTTAAAAGCCTACCAATCCCTTGAGAAGTTGGCAGTGATTAGGAAGAACCAAGACCCTGGAGACTGCAAGGGCTTTCCTCTAACCTCAGCTTCTCCAGTCCCCTCCCAGGTGCCTTCTTCAAGAGGCTGGGTAGAAGCCATTAGCAGGAAATAGCAGCACCACTTAGAATTTGAAGAAAATAGAAGCCCCAGTCTGGGAAATAAAGATTTGAGGATAAAACATCCCCAGAGGGTGCAGATTGTATCCTCACTTTGGGAGAAAGAAATTGCTCCCGAATGAGTAATGGCGTCTCTGGCTTTCAGTTAATTTCCCTTTATGACTTCCACAATCTCTAGCACTTAATACTGCTGGCACTTAAAAGAGCCAAATTTCTTTTTTGCTGCGTGGCTGAGTTTTGCGGGTTGAATTTTCAGGGAGGCGGATTTTCAGGTCAGTTTTTTTTTTTATTTTTGGCCTCCCTGATATAATTACTTTTTCTCCTAGTCAGTAGCCCTAATCCCATCCAGTCCTAAACCCCTGAACAGTTTATTTACAGGCCAACCTATCAAAACAAAAATTGCTACTGTTCCCTCACCTACTTCCTCTGGTTGTTCAGGGATGGTTAATCCCTTTCAAGTTAGAGAAGCTATTCCCTGGAGATCTTCATGGGCCTCGTGAAGTTATGCAAAGATGAGTTCTGTAGGGAGGCAGATCCAAGCCTCCAGACACTGTCTTCTATTTCAAGTAAATAGATAGTAGGCAGAGTTGCTGGTTTCAAAGACAAGAACAATCTTTTTCAGGGATTGGGTCTAGTGAGTAACTAGAAAGAACAGGTCAAGGCCCTTACCAGAGTTGCTTCTTCACAACAAAAGGAAAGTATTTACTTTTTACTAATAGACTATAATCTGCTCCTTATTAACATTTCAAAGTGGAATAATGGGAAACTGAGGTAAAAGAGAGCGCTCTGAGCAATTTGGAGCCGTGGGCAATGGAGCCTTAAAGAAAGGTCATTAGGCCATTTGAGTTAGGACAGGACTGCTTTTTCCAAGAAGATTCAAGGCTTGACAACTGATGTCCCAGGACAGAGGGAGGGGCCTGACAAAGTGGACAGCCCTGTTCCTGTGCAACCAAATGATGCCAAGTCTGAGCTCTTAGCCTGCCCTTTGGTCAGGTGTCTCTGAACCCCAGACACACAATGATGCTTCTCTGAAAGAAGCCTGCATGGATGCCCATCGTCTGCATCAAGCCCCTGGGATGTTCCAAACGCTTTCTTCTAGGCTTCAACTTCTTCAATTGACACTGCAACCCACCTAAACTCGCATTCTTTTTCAACTTAGATCTTCTAGAGCAGTGCAGTGCTTCTCAACCTTGGGCAATTTTGCCTCCCAGAGAACATTGGACAATGTCTGGAGATACCTAGAGAGGTGCTACAGACATATAACGGGTAGAGGCCAGAGATGCTCAAAGAATTTACTGATTTCAGAATGTCATGAGTGATGCTTTTGAGAAATCCTGCTCTAGAACAGTGATTCCCAAAGTGTGGTCCCTGGACCAACAGCATCTGTAACCTAAGAATTCCTGAAAGTGCAGTTTCTATAGCCCCACCAAGGCCTGCCAATTAGATCAGAATCTCTGAGGTGGGTATCAGTTTTTGTTTTGTTTTGTTTTGTTTTGTTTTTTTGAGATGGAGTTTCGCTCTTGTTTCCCAGGCTGGAGTGCAATGGCGCGATCTCGGCTCACTGCAACCTCCGCCTCCTGGGTTCAGGCAATTCTCCTGCCTCAGCCTCCTGAGTAGCTGGGATTATAGGCACGCGCCACCATGCCCAGCTAATTTTTTGTATTTTTAGTAGAGACGGGGTTTCACCATGTTGACCAGGTTGGTCTCGATCTCTCGACCTTGTGATCCACCTGCCTCGGCCTCCCAAAGTGCTGGGATTACAGGCTTGAGCCACCGCGCCCGGCCAAGGGTATCAGTTTTTAAAACTTCCTTAGGGGCCGGGCGCGGTGGCTCAAGCCTGTAATCCCAGCACTTTGGGAGGCCGAGGCGGGTGGATCACAAGGTCAAGAGATCTAGACCATCCTGGTCAACATGGTGAAACCCCGTCTCTACTAAAAATACAAAAAAAATTAGCTGGGCATGGTGGCACGTGCCTGTAATCCCAGCTACTCAGGAGGCTGAGGCAGGAGAATTTCCTGAACCCAGGAGGCGGAGGTTGCGGTGAGCCGAGATCAAGCCATTGCACTCCAGCCTGGGTAACAAGAGCGAAACTCCGTCTCAAAAAAAAAAAAAAAAAAAAAAAAAAAACTTCCTTAGGTGATTCCAATGTGCAGTCAAGGTTGAAAACACTGGTGCAGGCCATGGCCAGAACTATAGCCAGGAGGACAGCATAAAGCCAAGTTAACTTCCCCTTCAAGAAATTTTGTGGGAGGAAAGTTTTCAGTAGTCTGTGTTTTAGCAAGCCATCCAGGTGATTCTGGTGCAAGTTTGAGAACCACTGTTCTATAGGCTCGGAAAATTTTAATCTTTCCTAGGAGAGTGCCAGAGCCTTGTCCTGTTTACTTAATAGTTGTCCTGGCTAGGTGCGGTGGCTCATGCCTGTAATCCAGCACTTTGGCAGGCAGATCACCTGAGGTCCAGAGCTCGAGACCAGCCTGACCAACATGGAGAAACCCTGTCTCTAATAAAAATACAAAATAAGCTGGGCATGGTGGCACATGCCTGTAATCCCAGCTACTGGGGAGCCTAAGGCAGGAGAATCGCTTGAACCTGAGAGGCAAAGGTTGCGGTGAGCCGAGATCACACTGCAGCCCGGGCAACAAGAGCAAAACTCCATCTCAAAAATAAATAAATAAATAAATGTTGTCCTTGGCCAGGCCCAGAGACTCATACCTGTAATCCTAGCACTTTGCAAGGCCAAAGTGGGATATTCGCTTGAGCCTAGGAGTTCAAGACCAGCCTGGACAACAAAGTGAGATCCAATCTCTACAAAAAAATCACCAAAAAAATTAGCAGAACATGGTGGCATGCACCTGTGAACCCAGCTGCTCAGGAGCTGAGGTGGGAGAATCATTTGAACCCAGGAGGTTGAGGTTGCAATGAGCCGTGTTTGAGCTACTGCATTTCAGCCTGGGTGACAGAGTGAGACCTTGTCTCCAAAAAAATTAATGTTTAAATTTTTCTTAAAAATAAATTTTACCTTGAATCTGTGATCCTCCCTCCAACTTTTTACTTAAAATTTTTCAAATATAAAAATTGAGGGCCAGGTACGGTGGCTCACACCTGTAATACCAGCACTTTGAGAGGCTGAGGCTGGTGGATCACAAGGTCAAGAGATCGAGACCATCCTGGCCAACACAGTGAAACCCTGGCTCTACTAAAAATACAAAAATTAGCTGGGCATGGTTGCGTGTGCCTGTAGTCCCAGCTACTCAGGAGACTGAGACAGGAGAATCACTTGAACCCAGGAGGTGGAGGTTGCAGTGAACCAAGATTGCACCACTGCACTCCAGCCTGGTAACAGAAACAGAGGAGACTCCATCTCAAAAAGAAAGATTAATATACTGAACATCTGTAATATATAAAATATACATCTGTATGCCACCTAGGTTAGATAATCCAAAATCTTTGCACTGTCACACACATGTACATACACACAGACATATTTGACTTTCAGTGGCCATTGAAAGTAAGATACAGACATCCTACATCACAATTTTTTTTTTTTAAGATAGGGTCTTGCTTTGTTCCCCAGACTGGACTTGAACCCTTAGGATCAAGCAAATCTCCTATCTCAACCTCCTTAGTAGCTGAGGCTACAGATGAACACCACCATGCTGAGCTCAAACATCACAATTCTTTACTCCCAAATCTTCTTAAAATATATTTGTGTGTGTGTGTGTATGTGTGTGTGTGTGTGTATATGTATATTCCAATAAGCATCTCCTAGGAATGTTCTCCATTACCATACCTCAGAAGATTAAAACAATTTCCTAATACCATCTAATGATCATACCAGCACCAAAAATGTCTTATAGCTATTTTTCAATCAAGAATCAATCAAGCTGGGCGCGGTGGCTCAAGCCTGTAATCCCAGCACTTTGGGAGGCCGAGGCGGGTGGATCACGAGGTCGAGAGATCGAGACCATTCTGGTCAACGTGGTGAAACCCCGTCTCTACTAAAAAAATACAAAAAATTAGCTGGGCATGGTGGCGCGTGCCTGTAATCCCAGCTACTCAGGAGGCTGAGGCAGGAGAATTGCCTGAACCCAGGAGGCGGAGGTTGCGGTGAGCCGAGATCGCGCCATTGCACTCCAGCCTGGGTAACAAGAGCGACACTCTGTCTCAAAAAAAAAAAAAAAAAAGAATCAATCAAGTTTTATATTTTGGCTATTCTTTCTAGTGTCTCAATGTACAACAGTCCCCTTACCTTTTTTCTCAATGATACTGACTATTTAAAGGTATATGGGCCACGCACAGTGGCTTACTCCTGTAATTCTAGCACTTTGGGCGGCTGAGGTGGGTGGATCATTTGAGGTCAGGAGTTTATGACCAGTCTGGCCAACATGGTGAAACCCTGTCTCTACTAAAAATACAAAAATTAGATGGGTGTGGTGATGTGCATCTGTAATGCCAGCTACTCAGGAGGCTGAGGCAAGAGAATCGCTTGAGCCTGGGAGGCGAAGGTTCCATGAGCCAAGATCGTGCCACTGCACTCTGGTGGGTAAGAGAGTGAGACCCTGTCTCAAAATAAAAAGTATATGGTTTTGTATGTTGCTTCATAATATATAGTTGTGCTTGTTTTATGTTAATCATTTTTTTCTTTAGAGAGAGTGTCTTGTTCTGTTGCCCAGGCTGAAGTACAGTGGTGAGATCTTGACTCACTGCAGCCTCTACATCTCAGGCTCAAGTGAGCCTCCCACCTCCGCCTCCCAAGTAGCTAGGACTACAGGCACGTGTCACAACATCTGGCTAATTTTTCGTTAATTTTTCATAGTAACAGGGTCTCCCGATGTTGCGCAGGCTGGTCTCAAACTCCAGGGCTCAAGCAATCCACCCACCCCAGCCTCCCAAAGTGCTGGCATTACAGGCATGAGCCTCCATGCCCAGCCAATAAATATTTTAAATGACTTAGCACCAACTGAAATGGACACTCCAGGAAGATGTAGTACATTTACTCTGTGCTTTGTGTCTTCTCATGTACTTGTTTTAGACCAGTTATCAATTCAGTCTAATGCATGCTGTCAAGGGCATACCTGCAAAGGAGGCAATGCATAGGGAGGAGTTAGGAAAAGTTTTACTGAGGTAATAACACTTCGGGGGAATTGTTTGCTTTGTTTTGTTTTGTTTTGTTTTGTTTTGTTGCCGGAGTCTTGCTTTGTCGCCAGGCTGGAGTGCAATGGCCCGATCTTGGCTCACTACAACCTCTGCCTCCCAAGCTTGAGCCATCCTCCTGCCTCAGCCTCCCGAGTAGCTGAGATTACAGGTGTGCACCACCACACCCAGTTCATTTTGTATTTTTAGTAGAGACAGAGCTTCACCATGTTGCCTGGGCTGGTCTCAAACTCCTAACCTCAAATGATCTGCCCGCCTTGGCCTCCCCAAAGTGCTGGAATTACAGGAGAAAGCCACTGCGCCTGGCCTAGGTGAATCTTAAAGGAGGATCAGAAACTGTGGAGAAGGGAGGGAGCTGAGAGACTGTGGGTAAGAGCCGTCTAGATAGTGGAATAAACGTGGACAGCAACACAGATTGCCAAATCTGGTGTGTTCAAAAATAGCATGCAGCGTATGTGGTGACAGCATGTTGGGGGAGTAACAGATAAATAGGAGCCTTGGAAAGTGATGGAGCCGAATTACGAAAGGCCTGGAAAGCTTTGGCATCATCCTGTGGAAAGGGAGCAACCAGAGGGTTCTTGGTACCCTGCACAAGAGGTCAACCACACCTAAGGATGCTTTTGGTTCTGGGTGCCCTCTTAGGAAGTTATTGTGGGAAACAGTTGTTGGAGGAATTAGGGAAGAAGACAGATAAGATCACTGCCTTAAACAGCAAAAAGCTGCCTTGGAAAAGAGGGCAAACACTCTTACTCTGAGATGCGCGCAGAGCCAAGACAAAGTGAATCATAGGAAGGCAGATTTATACTGAGCAAAGAAAGAGCAAGAGTCCAGACACAGTGGCTCACGCCTGTAATGCCAGCACTTCGGGAGGCCGAGGTGGGCAGATCACCTGAGGTCAGGAGTTTGAGACCAGCCTGGCCAACATGGTGAACCCCGTCTCTACCAAAAATTAGCCAGGCGCGGTGGCTCACGCCTATAATCCCAGCTACTCAGGAGGCCGAGGCAGGAGAATCGCTTCAACCCAGGAGGCAGAGGTTGCAATGAGCCGAAATCAGGACACTGCACTCCACCCTGGGTGATACAATGAGACTCCATCTCAAAAACCACAACAAAAAGAGCAACAATCAGAGCTGTTCTCAGAATGGAAGGTAGTTCCTCTGGAGGTGTGCAAGTAGAAACTGGGTGACTATTAGACAGGAATTCCTGTCGGATTGATTCAGAGGATTAGAGCTACTCATCAGAATCCATGGGGAGTATATTAAAAACACCCACAACCAGGTCCCACCTCCACAGATCCTTTGTTTGACTTTGGTTGGTGTGGAGCCCTGATTCAGATGCAGGTGGTCTGAACTGGTCATTTGGGAACTGGTCCATTAGAAGTCCTTCCAGCTTAGCCAGGCACAGTGGTTTATGCCTGTAATCCCAGCTCTTTGGGAGACCAAGGTAGGCAGATCACTTGAGACCAGGAGTTCATGACCAGCCTGGCCAACATGGTGAAACCCCATCTCTACTAAAACTTCACAAAAATTAGCCTCGTGTGGTGGTACATGCCTGTAATGCTAGCTACTCGGGAGGCTGAAGCACAAGAATCACTCAAACCCAGGAGGCAGAGGTTGTGGGGAGCCGAGATCACGCCACTGCACCACTGCACACCGCACTCTAGCCTGCATGACAGAACGAGACCCTGTCTCAAAAAAAAAAAAAAGTCCTTCCAGCTCTACAGTGCTGTGATTTTAAGATGATAGTTTTCCTCAGACTCAAAGATGGTAATTTTAGGATCCTGAGGATTGTTGGCTGAGAAGAGACACCTGGATGAGGCCCTATGGAAAATGTCAAGGAATAGAGAGCAGCAGGGAGTTGAGAATCTCATCAGGGCATTTGGGACAAGCTAGAGGGGACAGGCTTGAGCTGACTCCATCTGTCTTCCTATCCCTAGTTGGTCCCTAGACAACCCCAGTGCAGCATAATGACTCAACACAGTAAGGGGGCAATCAGTGAGAAGGCCTCTAGCCATCTCTCCTTGTCCCCAGCTCAACTGGCCTGAGGGCAGACCTGAACTGAAGGCCCACAAGGTTTCCAAAGGCTGCTGGAAAGGGAGATTAGTCTCAGCTGTCGACAGATTCTGCGCTAAACACTGGACCCCGCAGCCCAGAGAAGAGTATATTTTCCCCGGGCACAGTGGCTCACGCCTGTAATCCCAGCACTTTGGGAGGCCAAGGAGGGTGGATCACCTGAGGTGGGGAGTTTGAGACCAGCCTAACCAACATGCAGAAACCCCATCTCTACTAAAAATACAAAAATTAGCCGGGCAGGGTGGCATGCACCTGAATCCCAGCTACTCAGGAGGCTGAGACAGGAGAATCACTGGAACCTGGGAGGTGGAGGTTGCAGTGAGACAAGATCTCGCCGTTGCACTCCAGTATGGGCATCAAGAACGAAACTCCGTCTCTAAATAAATAAATAAATAAATTTTCTACAAGCTGTGCTGCTGTCAGAACTGTTTAGGATTTCCTGTCCTAGACACTGCCCATTTATATGCACCCTGTCCTAACCTCTTCCCTTTTTCTCAGCCATCCTTTCTGATCATAGATTTTGTTTCTCCTTTTAATATTTGCCCTGGAGGTGAGATTTGGAAGACAGTTAAGGGAAGTAACTTACAGTAACGGCAGTAAGGAGGCAAGAAGAAGTAAAACGTGTGGGTAGAAGTTAAAGAAAAGAGCCAGGCGCGGTGGCTCAAGCCTGTAATCCCAGCACTTTGGGAGGCCGAGGCGGGTGGATCACGAGGTCAAGAGATCGAGACCATCCTGGTCAACATGGTGAAACCCCGTCTCTACTAAAAATACTGAAAATTAGCTGGGCATGGTGGCGTGTGCCTGTAATCCCAGCTACTCAGGAGGCTGAGGCAGGAGAATTGCCTGAACCCAGGAGGCGGAGGTTGCGGTGAGCCGAGATCGCGCCATTGCACTCCAGCCTGGGCAACAAGAGCGAAACTCCGTCTCAAAAAAAAAAAAAAAAAAAGAAGTTAAAGAAAAGAGGGGTCATAGTTCCTGAAAAAGTATGGGCAGAAGTTAGAAACTTCTGCAAGCGAGGTGGCCTGTAATCCCAGCACTTTAGGAGGCAAAGGCAGGTGGATGGGTTGAGGCCAAGGCAGGTGGATCATGAAGTTAGGAGTTCAAGACCAGCCTGGCTAATATGGTGAAAGCCCTCTCGACTAAAAATACAAAAAAAAAAAAAAAAAAAAAAAAAAACCCAGAAAACAAAAAAACCCTCTCTACTAAAAATATCAAAAATAAATAAATAAATAAATAAATAAATATATATATATATATATATGCGCCAAAAAAAAAAAAATTTAGCGTGGTGGGATGCGCCCGTAGTCCCACCCGCTTGGGAGGCTGAGGCAGGAGAATTGCTTGAACCCAGGAGGTGGTGGTTGCTGTGAGCTGAGATGGCGTCACTGCGCTCCAGCCTGGCTGACAGACCAAGACTCCGTTTCAAAAAAAAAAGATGAAGAAGAAGTTACACACTTTTGTGTCTGCACATCTCTTCCTATTTGTCAACTTGTATTTCAGGCATCATCTTTTCTCTGAAATTTTTCATTACGGCCTAATCCCAAGCAAAATATCATTTTCCCCACTATTCTGTTTCTGTACCTCATAGATGCTATTGCCATTCTGTGTATTTCTTCTAACTCTGTTTATATGTTTTGCCTCTCCAACAGGCCTAAGAGTCAGAAACTCAGATGCCAGCAAGGGCCAGAGAGGAAAAACAACTGGTGAAGCTGCTGAGTTTAAGACAATGCCGGGCGCGGTGGCTCAAGCCTGTAATCCCAGCACTTTGGGAGGCCGAGGCGGGTGGATCACGAGGTCGAGAGATCGAGACCATCCTGGTCAACATGGTGAAACCCCGTCTCTACTAAAAATACAAAAAAACTAGCTGGGCGTGGTGGCGTGTGCCTGTAATCCCAGCTACTCAGGAGGCTGAGGCAGGAGAATTGCCTGAACCCAGGAGGCGGAGATTGCGGTGAGCCGAGATCGCACCATTGCACTCCAGCCTGGGTAACAAGAGCGAAACTCTGTCTCAAAAAAAAAAAAAAAAAAAAAAAAGACATTGATCAGTGGACAATGCCACGCTGCTGGCCACTGTACTAACCTCAGGTCTTTATCCCAGGGTTTTCCTGGGCACACCTGTCCTATTCATCTTTGCTTCTGAAGCTCCTAACACAATACCTGTCACAGTAATGAAACTAACGTGACCAGAAGTGTTGAGGTCCAGCTCTGCACCTAAGGTGCTGTGTGACTGCAAAGAACTCACTCAACCTCTCTGCCCTTCAGCTTCTCTCTTTCTTTCTCTCTCCCCTCTTCAAAAGAAGACACCTTGAAGATCATCTAGGCCAATGAGTTTTCCCATTTTTCTTTAGAAATCTTGGACTGAGGAGCTGATTTTGGAGGCCTTTACAGGAGGGGAGGGCAGACTGAGAGAGCAGGTCTAGTCCTCTTTCCATATACAACCAGACAAGTTCTACTTTTTTCTTTTTTAGAAATGTATGCGAGGCCAGGCGTGGTTGCTCAAGCCTGTAATCCCAGCACTTTGGGAGGCCGAGGCAGGTGGATCACGAGGTCAAGAGATCGAGACCATCCTGGTCAACACGGTGAAACCCCGTCTCTACTAAAAAAAAATACAAAAAATTAGCTGGGCATGGTGGCGCGTGCCTGTAATCCCAGCTATTTGGGAGGCTGAGGCAGGAGAATTGCCTGAACCCAGGAGGCGGAGGTTGCGGTGTGCCGAGATCGCGCCATTGCACTCCAGCCTGGGTAACAAGAGCGAAACTCCGTCTCAAAAAAAAAAAAAAAAAAAAGAAATGTATGCTTTCTTTTGAAGAAGATAGTTCACTGTTAGAAAAGTTTGAAATCATAAGGAATGGCATAGGCAAAGTAGTTTTGCCTGGGATCAAATCCTGATTCTGTGACTTCCTTGTTATATGACTCTGGGCAAGTGATCTAACCTCAGTTTCCTTATCTAGAATATGGAGATGATGCCAGGCGCAATGGCGCACGCCTGTAATCCCAACACTTTAGGAGGCTAAGACGGGTGGATCACCTGAGCTCAGGAGTTCAAGACCAGCCTGGGCAACATGGCAAAACCCCATCTCTACTAAAAATACAAAAATTAGCCAGGTATGGTGGAGGGCACCTGTAATCCCAGCTACTTGGGAGGCTGAGGCAGGGAGAATCACTTGAACCTGGGAGGCAGAAGTTGTAGTGAGCCAAGATCACGCCATTGCCCTCCAGCCTGG
Source organism: Saimiri boliviensis (assembly GCF_048565385.1). Lineage (NCBI taxonomy): Eukaryota > Metazoa > Chordata > Mammalia > Primates > Cebidae > Saimiri > Saimiri boliviensis. The sequence goes on along the minus strand of NC_133459.1, from coordinate 29,925,801 downwards.
GTAACAGAGTGAGACTTTGTCTCAAAAAAAAAAAAAGACCAGGCACGGTGGCTCACATCTGTAATCCCAGCACTTTGGGAGGCTGAGGCGGGTGGATCACCTGAGTTGGGAGTTTGAGACCAGCCTGGCCAACATGGTGAAACCCATCTCTATAAAAATAAATAAATAAAAGAAAATGGAGATGATGGTAATAGAACCTACCTCAAAGGATTGTAGTGAGGTTTTTTTTTGAGACAGAGTTTCGCTCTTGTTACCCAGACTGGAGTGCAATGGCACGATCTCGGCTCACTGCAACCTCCGCCTCCTGGGTTCAGGCAATTCTCCTGCCTCAGCCTTCTGAGTAGCTGGGATTACAGGCACGCACCACCATGCCCAGCTAATTTTTTGTATTTTTAGTAGAGACGGGGTTTCACCATGTTGACCAGGATGGTCTTGATCTCTTGACCTCGTGATCCACCCGCCTCAGCCTCCCAAAGTGCTGGGATCACAGGCTTGAGCCACTGCACCCGGCCTGTAGTGAGGTTTAATAAGTTAATACATAGAAATTGTGCCTGGCATATTATTATTATTATTATTATTATTATTTTGAGACGGAGTCTTGCTCTGTCACCAGGCTGGAGTGCAGTGACAATCTTGGCTCACTGCAACCTCCACCTCCCGGGTTCAAGTGATTCTCCTGCCCCAATCTCCCAAGTAGCTGGGACTGCAGGTGCATGCCACCATGCCCAGCTAATTTTTTATTTTAATAGAGATGAGGTTTCACCATGTTGGCTAGAATGGTCTCAATCTCTTGATCTCATAATCTCCCCGCCTTGGCCTCCCAAACTGCTGGGATTATAGGCGTGAGCTACTGCGCCTGGCTTGTTTTTTTTTTTTTTTTTTGTTGTTGTTTTTTTAAGGCAGGGTTTTACTCTGCCACTCTGGCTGCAATACAGTGGTGCAATCATGGCCTACTGCGGCGTCAAACCCCTGGGCTCAAATAGCTGGAACTACAGGCTTGCACCACCACACCTAATTTTTTTTTTTTTTTTTTTGAGGCGGAGTTTCTCTCTTGTTACCCAGGCTGAAGTGCAATGGCGCGATCTCGGCTCACCACAGCCTCCGCCTCCTGGGTTCAGGCAATTCTCCTGCCTCAGCCTCCTGAGTAGCTGGGATTACAGGCACGAGCCACCATGCCCAGCTAATTTTTTGTATTTTTAGTAGAGACAGGGTTTCACCATGTTTACCAGGATGGTCTCGATCTCTTGACCTCGTGATCCACCTACCTCGGCCTCCCAAAGTGCTGGGATTACAGGCTTGAGCCACCGCGCCCGGCCCCACACCTAATTTTTTAACAATTTTTTGTAGAGACAGGGTCTTGCTATGTTGCCCAGGATAATCTCGAACTCCTGGGCTCAAGCAATCTTCCCACCTCAGCCTGCTGAAGTGTTGGAATTACAGGCATGAGCCACCACACCAAGCCTGGCACATTATTCTTGATAAGTTTTGGCTACAGTGGTATAATACAAAAGCATAATTGGTCTTTGTCCCTGGATCTTGGCACAAAATTCCTAAAACCCTAGGAATTCCCTGAGAGAGGAGTGTTTTTGTTATTCATAAGCCCCTTTCTATTGCACTTGAGTTTACCCTAATGAGGTAACTTAGGTAGAGCCCCTAGATCTAGGAATGCGACCAGTCAGCAGAAAGACCAAGTGATTATAAGGCTGGAAATTTCAGTCCCACCCACTGGCCTCTGGGAATGGGGGTGGTGCTGAAGATGGAGCTATATGAAAACTCTTGCACAGTGAGATTCAGGGAGCTTCTGGGTTGGTGAATGCGTCCACAGACCGGAAGGGTGGTGCTTCCTGACTTTACAGAGGCAGAAAGTCCTGCATTTGGGACTCTTCTAGGCCTCACCCTGTGTACTTCGTCTGGCTGCTCATTAGTATCCCTTATAATAAGCCCACAAACGTAAGTAAAGTGGCTTCCTGTATCCTGTGAGCCATTCTAGCAAACTATCAGAACTGAGGAGGGGATCATGGGGACCCCCAATTTGTAACCAGTTTATCAGCAGTATAGGTGGGTGGCCAGAGACTTGTGACTGGCATCTGAAGTAGGGGCAGTCTCGACGAACTGAGTCCTTAACCTGTGGGGTCTACGCTAACTCCTAACAGCTCGTGTCAGAACTGAACTGGACTGTTGGCCACCCAGTTGGTGTGAAGAATTTGGCTGATGACAGAAAACATCCCAGCGGCTATAATTAGTGAGCATGTTCAGTCCTCTAACTTGAAAGAAGGGGAAATTGTTAGATTTAACACTCAGCTATCTTATAAATGAACTTTCTCAGAAGCCTTTAGTGTTTTAACCCACAGAGAGACTAATGGTGGACGATTCAAACACTGACAGGGCTTGGTTTAAGGCAGAGGAGGAACGTCTTAACCTCCGAGAAGGCCGAGCGCCATGGCTTATGCCTGTAATCCTAGCACTTTGGGAGGCCAAGGCTGGTAGATCACAAGGTCAAAAGATCGAGAGCATCCTGGCCAACATGGTGAAATCCTCGTCTCTACTAAAATTACGAAAATTAGCTGGGCATAGTGGCGGGCACCTGTAGTCTCAGCTACTCGGGAGGCTGAGGCAGGAGAATAGCGTGAACCTGGAGGCAGAGGTTGCAGTGGGCCAAGATCGCCCCACTGCACTCCAGCCTGGCAACAGAGCGAGGCCATTTGAAAAACAAAAAAAAAATCTCATCACCTCCAGCAGCACTTACCGTGCATCTCTCTGGGGCTGACCATGCCTCTGTCTTCTCACTCAGGACGCGTGAGTGTGATCTGAATTATCTTCGTCCTTTATTTCCAAACCGTGCTCATTCTCCCCATAGCCTTTCTTTGGCCCAAGGGTTAGTCATCCTTCAAGGTGAATATTGATGTCATCCCCAGCTCCTAGCCCCTCCAACTTCTTGCCAAAGATGTTTCTATCTGTCCTTACAGTCAGGCTGCCTTCCTCCTCACAACTCTGACTTCCAGGTGGTAAAGAGGGCCCAAGATAAGCTGGGCACTGAAGCAGGGAAGAAAGGAGTGCTGGGTGTGCAATTATTCATTCGCTATACATTTGCTGATTCCTGCCATGATCCTAGCCCTGTAGGCTGTGGAGATAATTTATGATGCGGTTGCTTAAGAGCGGAAGTATGAGAGGGCTTCGAGTGTGTGTGAATTCATCAGGGCCGCACTTGGACTAAGCAGGAATGAGCCGGGGCAGAGGTTAGTTCTACTGAGGACAGGCAGGCCATTCCCAGTCCCATAGGACAGACTTATGAGTGAGTCAGCCAGGCCTTGGAATAGAGGGTTACAGTCATGACATGATACAGTCATGACATGATATAGTCATGAGCCGGCAGGAGTAGTCAGAGCCCCAGTGGAATCCACTGTTACCACAGGGATTAAATGAGATAATGTATGTAGAGAGCTTGGCTCCAAGAAAGCACTCAATAAATGGTAGCTATTATTTTTTTTTTTGTTACTGAGTTGCATTGTTAGCCTCACAGAGGTAACTGGCAGAGATTCTATCTGGAAGAGTCCCTGCAGAGGATCTGGTACAGAACGTTACATCTGGGTGGAGCCTTTGTGAAGGTGGTTCTATTCTTTTGTGGGAAATGGACTCTTTGGAGAACCTGATGAAAGCTGTGCGTCTCCCCAGAAAAAGGCACAGCTGCTCACATGATGCTTTGCATATTATTTCAGCAACTTCACAGACTCCTGGAAGCCTGTCTAGTCAGGGAACCTGGTTGGACACAGCTGTTATTTGCCAAGCACGGCTGAGAAAATTTCCTACTGTTCTGCCAGGCACTGTGGCTCACACTTGTAATCCCAGCACTTTGGGAGGCCAAGGCAGGCGGATTGCTTGAGCCCGGGAGTTTGAGATCAACATGGCAAAACTCCTCCTCTACAAAAAATACAAAAATTAGTCAGGCATGGTGGTACACGCCTGCAGCCCCAGCTACTCATGAGGCTGAAGTGGGAAGATAAAATGAGCCTGGGAGGTCAAGGCTGCACTGAGTCATGATCTTGCTACTGCATTCCAGCCTGGACAATAGAGTGAGACCCTGTCTCAAAAAAAGAAAAAAGTTCCCACTGTTAGCTTATTGATTCAAGTGAGAACCTCAGCACACATAGGATATTCAACTGTGAGAATATCCTGTGTCTTTTTTTTTTTTTTTTTTTTTTGAGGCGGAGTTTTGCTCTTGTTACCCAGGCAGGAGTGCAATGGCGCGACCTCAGCTCACCGCAGCCTCCGCCTCCTGGGTTCAAGCAATTCTCCTGCCTCAGCCTCCTGAGTAGCTGGGATTACAGGCACGCGCCGCCATGCCCAGCTAATTTTTAGTATTTTTAGTAGAGACGGGGTTTCACCATGTTGACCAGGATGGTCTCGATCTCTTGACCTCGTGATCCAACTGCCTCGGCCTCCCAAAGTGCTGGGATTACAGGCTTGAGCCACCGCGCCTGGCCTCCTGTGTCTTTTAAAATACAAAGTGGTATCCTGCAGAATGCGTGGAAGAGGCAGACCTGTGAAGGGACCTATCTTTTTTTTTTTTTTTTTTTTTTTTTTTTTTTTTTTTTTTTTAGATGGAATTTTGCTCTTGTTGCCCGGGCTAGAGTGCAGTGGCAGGATCTCGGTTCACTGCAACCTCCCAGGTTCAAGCATCTTACCACACTTCCTGTCTCTTGAATCAAGAGAGCTAGTGAGAGTGGAGAGGAAGGGAAAGAATACGAACCTTCTGTTTCTCCCACCAGAACACTCTTTGCTCCACTGCCTCTCCTTTCTTCCTATTGTCCTGTGAGTATCCGTGTCATTTCCTCAAAGAGGTATTTTCTGGTCCCCAAACCTAAATTATGCCCCTATTATTCTCTCTTTTCTCCTTCAGTATTTTTTTTTTTTAGATGGAGTTTCGCTCTTGTTGCCCAGGCTGGAGTGCAATGGCCCAATCTCAGCTCACTGCAACCTCCACCTCCCGTATTCAAGCAATTCTCCTGCCTCAGCCTCCTGAGTAGCTAGGATTACAGGTACCCACCACCATGTCCAGCTAATTTTTGTATTTTCGGTAGAGACGGGGTTTCACTATGTTGGCCAGGCTGGTATCGAGCTCTTGACCTCAGGAGATCCACCCACCTCAGCCTCCCAAAGTGTTGGGATTACAGGTGTGAGCCACCATGCCCAGCTGTATGTGTGTGTGTGTGTGTGTGTGTGTGTGTGTGTGTGTGAGACAGAATTTCACTCTTGTCACCCAGGCTGGAGTGCCCAATCTCAGCTCACTGCAACCTCTGCCTCCCAGGTTGAAATGATTCTCCTGCCTCAGCCTCCCAAGTAGCTGGGATTACAGGCACCCAATGCCATTCCTGGCTAATTTTTGTATTTTTGTTTGTTTTTGAGATGAAGTTTCTATCTTTTTTTGCCCAGGCTGGAGTGAAGTGGCGTGATATCAGCTCACTGTAAACTACTCCTACCGGGTTGAAGCGATTCTCCTGCTTCAGCCTCCTGAATAGCTGGAATTACAGGCTTCCGCCACCACACTCTGCTAATTTTTGTATTTTTAGTAGAGACGAGGTTTTGCAATGTTGGCCAGGCTGGTCTCAAACTCCTGACCTCATAATCTGCCCACCTTGGCCTCCCCAAAGTGCTAGGATTACAGGCGTGAGCCATCATGCCCGGCTTAATTTTTGTGTTTTTAGTAGAGACTGGGTTTCACCATCTTGGCCAGGCTGGTTTCGAACTCCTGACCTCAGGTGATCCACCCACCTTAGCCTCCCAAAGTGCTGAAATTACGGGCGAGCCACCGTGCCCTGTCTCTTCTTGAATATTCTTTATTCATCAGAACTTCAGTTGTGTATTTATTTGTGTATTTCCTTGTTTTAATGACAATCCCTCACTAGACTGCTCAATAAGGGCAGATATTTTGTCGGATTTTGTTCCCTTATCCCCAGCAGAGAACTTGGCACATAGTAGGTATTTCATAAATGTTGGTTGGAAAGTACAGTTTACAGAATGTAATGGCAGATCAGATATTGTAGGGAAGCCTGGAGGATGATCTAGGAAATTCCACTTGGGTGGCGCTAATTGCCAAAGTGAATTTAGGGAGTTAGGAGTAGGACAGGGACGATTATGTGATTTGAGATGTGTCCAGTTTGAGGGCTTTTTGGGGTGGCTTGGAGAAGACAATCTGCTGGGAAACTTTTTCTGACTCTCTCCTTACTGCAGCCCAGGGTAGGGGCTCCCTACATCCACCTGGGCAGACCTCTGCCATCACCCATCTCACTGACATGCTCTTGGGAGCCTATCTGTTCCCTGGGCGGTCAAGCTCTAGGGATCTGGAACAGTGCTGCAGGTCTCAACTCTGGCTCCCAGGAGTGTGTATGCAGTCAGGGCTCAATAAATGCCAGTAGAAGGAAAGAGGGAAGGTGGAAAATGTGGCCAGGCCCTCAGGGGAGAGGCTGGGTGAGGAGCAGATCTGGGAACGGAAATGGAACTAGAAGTCCAAGCTGGAACCCTGGAACCCTGGAGACAGGGTGGACAGAAAAGTGCTCCAAGCCAGGAGGCCAGGCACAGGGCTAAGCGTTGTATTCACATCCCTGCATTTCATCTTCATATCAACTCTAAGGAGGCATAAGTATTCCTACTTTGTTCAGGAGAAAACGGGACCAGAGAGGTGACGAGATTTGCCCAAGGTCACACAGCAAGTGAGCAGCAAAGTCTGGATTTGACCAGGGCGTCGTCGCCTAACCGCACTCTTTCACTTCACTCTCTGAGCCTCCAACCCTTCACGTCCCTACCCCTCTCCCCTCCCCTCCCGCCGCTGCCCCGCCCCACCCTCCAGTGCCGTTCCCTCCCCTTCTCTCCCTCCCTGCGGGTGGCGGCAGCTGAGCCACGTGGTGGGGCCGGGAAGCCGCGGCCGCCCAGAGCCCGGGCGGCTGCCCCAGCTGGGCAGTGCTGCTCTGCGCCGCGCCGCGCTCGGTGCCCGCTCTCCCTGCTCCGCGCTCCCCGCCAGCCGCCCCGGGGCAGGAGGCGCGCCTGACTGCCGGCCCGCCAGACAAAGGAGGCGCGGCTCGGCGGAGCCAGCGCGCGGACGGACGGACCATGGACTCGGAGCGCGGGCGGCCGGCCCCAGCCCTGGGGACCCGACGCTCCCGGGCCCGGCCCTAAGCGCCCGGCCCCGCCGCCCGGCGCGCCCAGCGGGGAAGACGCGGAGCCCGCGCGGCGCGAGCAGGCGGCGGCCGCCGAGCAAGAGGGGCGCCGCGGCGGGCGGCCCGCGCAGCCCCCGGAGCCATGGGCAAGTGCAGCGGGCGCTGCACGCTGGTCGCCTTCTGCTGCCTGCAGCTGGTGAGCGCCGCGCGCCCGGGCGTTCGGGGCAGGGTGGGGCGCGGCGGGGCGCGGTCCCGGGGCGGGCGGGTGGGGTTTCGTGTCTCTGTGTGTGTGTCTGGTGCGTGTGCCCGGGCGGGGGGTGGTCTGGAGTCTCGGAGCGGTCGGGCGGAGCTTGCTCCCGCTGGCCGGGCTGTCTCTTTGTGTGCGTTTCTCGCTGCTGTGCCCGGCGCTCCTCGGGTCCCTGAGTGCGTCCTGTGCGCGAGTCCCCGGCCCGCCCGCACTGTGCAAGTGGCCTCTTGTTGGGGGACGCGCTGTGGGACTGTGGCTCGTTGGGACCGGGGGTGTGTCTGAGGCTGATCTGTGGATCCGTTGAGGTCCTGCTATGTTTCCCTCTAGATCCCTCGTTTGCATGGGTCTGCCTTCCTCCGGGTGTCTGCCTCTGATCACCGCCCCTGTGTGAGTGTTTCTCACGAAGTCTCTGCGCCCGCGTGTGTCTCTCTGGGTTTGTCTTTGGTGTGTCTCCAGATCGCTGACCATTTCTGGTCCATTTTCATCTGTGTGCTGGGATCTTAGACCTCAAGAACCCTCCAGTCCTTTGTGCTGTTTCTGCCTCCCTTCTTCCTGACCGGGCAGTCCTGGGAATGGGTAGCCACCTCCCTGGAGAGGGTCACCAGGAGCTGCCAGAATCTGGACCAGCCTGACCCAGCCTGGACCACCCTTCCTGCTTTGGTCTGGCCGCTGTGGCCATGGGGTTCCATCAGTCATCAGTTCCACCAGAGCCCCTCCTCTGCCAGGGCCAGCACCAGTAGGGTGGGGACACTTGGGTGCCCCGGGGAGGACCAGAGCATTTGAGGACACTGTGCCTAGCCCCAGCATGGGGAACTCCGGTTCTTGTCTCGGGGAGGAGTGACTGTATCGGACGAGGGGAACCAGCTCTGCCCTTCAAATAAGGCCATGGCAGGAGAATCTGGGAGGGTGGTTAAGGAGAGGCAAGAGTCTCCTACCTACCTTAGAGCTGAGGTTGAACAACTAGGGAGGTTGAAGCTGTGCTTCTCCTCTAGGCAGAGGTGCATGGGGACCTCCATTGCTGAACTTATGAGTGTGAGCAGTGAGGAGCCTGAGCCCCCCTCATGCTGGACTCCTTGCTCTGGGTTTCTGCTCTTGCCTGCATCCATGACGCCCTCCGTACCACAGGAGCCCATGATAATGTAGAGTAGAGTGAAGCTTTGAGCCTGGACGTGCAGACCTCTTCATTCGCCTTGCTTCTCTCCTGGGGACACCAGTTTCAAACATGCCATCCACAGACCTGGCCTGGGCAGTGGTAGAAACAGCCCTAGCACTGGAGATTATAGCCTGCTCCCAGCTGTGGGAGACTGGACAAGTGACTTCCCCCCAGGAGGCGGCCTCAGTCTTCCCATCTGTAAAATGATCATCCCTGAGGATTGCAGAGGAGATTAAGATCAGGTGGAACAGAAACTCCAGAAGGGCAGATTGTCTGTTTTTCCCTATCTACTTTGAGGAACATGTAATGCCAGGAAATGTGTAAACCTTTCAGAGAATTCTACTTCTGTGTTTGCTAATTTTTAAATTTTAAACTAGAGTTTTTTTTTTTTGAGACAGAGTGTCGCTCTTGTTACCCAGGCTGGAGTGCAATGGCGCGATCTCGGCTCACCGCAACCTCCGCCTCCTGGGTTCAGGCAATTCTCCTGTCTCAGCCTCCTGAGTAGCTGGGGTTACAGGCACGCGCCACCATGCCCAGCTAATGTTTTGTATTTTTAGTAGAGACGGGGTTTCACCATGTTGACCAGGGTGGTCTCGATCTCTTGACCTCGTGATCCACCCGCCTCGGCCTCCCAAAGTGCTGGGATTACAGGCGTGAGCCACCGCGCCCGGCATGGGTTTTTTTTTTTTTAAATTAGAAAACTAATTGTACATATATTGTAAAAATAAATAAATCAATACATAATCAAACAGGACAGAAGATTAAGTAAGTTTTCTAGGCCAGGTGCTGTGGCTTACGCCTGTAAACCCAGCACTTTGGGAGGGTGAGGTGGGCAGATCACCTGAGGTCAGGAGTTTGAGACCAGTGTGGCCAACATGACGAAACCCCATCTCTGCTAAAAATACAAAAATTAGTCAGGCATGGTGGCGTGCACCTGTAATCCCAGCTACTCGAGAGGCTGAGGCACAAGAATCTCTTGAACCTGGGAAGCAGAGGTTGCAGTGAGATGAGATCATGCCACTGCGCACCAGCCTGGATGACAGAGTGAAACTATGTCTCAAAAAAATAAAATAAAATAAAAGGTTTTACTTTCTCTATAACTAGATTCCTTCCCAAAGGTGAACCTAACAGTTTGTCCCATGCTCATTCTCTGTTGGTGATGGTAACAACAGTTAGCTTTGGAGAGCCCTTGACTAAGTGCCAGGTACTCTTAAAAGGAATTTTCCATATATTAACTCATTTAACCATAACAACCCTATGAAGTAACTTGTCCAGAATTTTACAGGAACTAGGATCCAAGCTTTGTTTTGGGGGTTTTGTTTTTGTTTTTGTTTGAGATATGGGCTTGCTCTATCATCCAGGCCGAAGTGCAGTGGTGCAATCGGCTCACAGCATCCTCGACCTCCCACACTCAAGCAATCCTCCCACCTCAGCCTCCCGAGTACCTGGGACTATGGGCACACACTACCATGCTTAGCTAATTTTTTTTTTTTTTGAGACGGAGTTTTGCTCCTGTTACTCAGGCTGGAGTGCAATGGCGCGATCTCGGCTCACCGCAACCTCCGCCTCCTGGGTTCAGGCAATTCTCCTGCCTCAGCCTCCTGAGTAGCTGGGATTACAGGCATGCGCCGCCATGCCCAGCTAATTTTTTTGTATTTTTAGTAGAGATGGGGTTTCACCATGTTGGCCAGGATGGTCTCGATCTCTTGACCTCGTGATCCACCCGCCTCGGCCTCCCAAAGTGCTGGGATTACAGGTATGAGCCACCGCGCCCGGCCCGTTTTTTTTTTGTTGTTGTTGTTTTTTTAGAGACGAGTCTCACTCTGTTGCTCAGGCTGGTCTTGAACTCCTGTGGTCAAGCCATCCTCCCACCTCAGCCTTCCTGGCTGGGTGTGGTGGCTCATGCCTATGATCCCAGCATAGGATCATAGGCATGAGCCACCACACCCAGCCAGGATCTAGGCTTTGAATCCAGGCAGTTGGCTAGGTCCTCTGTTGCCTTCTTAATTATAAAATAAGTACTTCTGGCCCTGATAAGTCTGGGGCTCTATGGGAGGTGCTCATGGCTCTAGAGAGAAATGAAGGTGGTAGAGAGTCTCTCTGCCTCCCACTTCCCTTCCTTCATGGTTCTCCTTCACTAAGCTAACCCCACTCTTCCACTTAGAAGATCTCACCAGCACTACAGGCTTGAGTTATATGAGACCTGGGTGGGATTCCAGTTCTCCCATTTCCCGGCTGGGTGGCTTTTGGGCAGCTTGTGAAGGTTACATGAGATTATTTGCAGGGGGGACTTGAAAATTGCTCTCTTGGCTCTGTTGCGCTATCTGGGCTGATTGCAGAGTGGGGCTCTCTAGCTGTCACTGACACCCAGGAGTTCCCACTGCCTGGCACCTTCCATAATGTGCTCCTGGGATGTTGGAATTCACCAGCCTGTGGGGAGAAGGGAGTCTTGGTTTTCTCATCCAAGGGACTAAGCGAAAAAAAGAGGCTGTTGAATATCTTTTAGCTGAAAACAGGAGGAACTATGTCATTTTTCTTTTTCAAATGGAGTTTAATCATTACAATGAATCAGGCCAATTCGAAACATTCTTCCTCAGTTGGGATAGATGTGATTTGGGCGAGGGAGTGAGGTGTGAGTGGGGCATGGGGTTTCGGGGAAGCAGATAGGGACTGTGCCTTTCAGATTGATAACTGTAAGATAATAGTTAAGGCTCTGGAGTTTGACAGGACGGACCTGACTTCTAGTACTGGCTTGGTCACTTTTTGGCTGTGCAATTTGGGACAGGTTGCTTACCGTCTCTGAGCCATAGTTTTGTCATCTGTTAAATAGGGTGAATATAAAACAGTTCCTAATCCTTAGGGTTGTTGTGAGGATTCAACCCCTATAATGAATTTAGCACTGTGCCAGGTACAGAGTGAGTACTCATTAAGCTGTAGCTTACTCTGATTATCTCAATGATTCATATCATGGGATGTGTCTGTGGTATTGTAGCCCGTACATATCCAGGTGGCCCCCTGCACTGTTCTTGTGGACTGCGCTTTGTAGGAAGTAGCAGGTAGTTGGGCACTGAGCTGAGAGGCAAAAGACCTGGATTCAAGCCCTGCTCTGCCTCTGACATTCTGCAATTTGGGGCAAGTCTCTTCCCCACTCCAGGCCTTGGTTTTTCCATCTGTAAAATGGGGAGGAATTATTGGTCTGGCTCGCTGGGATCCTGCCAGCTCTACCTGTCTGGAACTCAGGATGATGCCTGGACTGGCATGTTTTGTTTATTTATTTATTATTTTTTTAGAGATAGGAGTCTCGCCATGTTTGTTGCCCAGGCTAGAGTGCAGTGGCAATCATAACTCACTGCAGCCTCAAACTCCTGAGCTCAAATGATCTTTCCACCTCAGCCTCTCAAGTAGCTGGGGACTAAAGGTGCATCTCACCACACCCAGCTTTGGCACAGCAGTTTTGTTGAATCTTGGTCTGGTTCCTTTCTGTAGAACGTCTTGGGTCCCTTGCTTTCCTGGATTCTTTTTGGTATATTATCTTGAAACGTTATTAACATGTTCCCTCTAATTTTTTTTTTTTTTTTTTTTTTTTTGAGACAGAATCTCTGTCGCCCAGGCTGGAGTGCATTGATGTGATCTCAGCTCACCGCAACCTCCGCCTCCTGGGTTCAAGCAATTCTCCTGCCTCAGCTTCCTGAGTAGCTGGGATTACAGGCGTGCACCACCGCGCCTGGCTAATTTTGTATTTTTAGTAGAGACAGGGTTTCTCCATGTTGGTCAGACTGGTCTCGAACTCCAGACTTCAGGTGATCCTGAAAGGTGACCCACCTTGGCCTCCCAAAGTGCGGGGATTACAGGCATAAGCCACCACGCCTGGCCACACCCTGTAATTTTTAATCCTGTGCCTTTTCTCTCCCCTGTCCAAACCCAGCTCTTCCTAGTCCACCTCCTTTCTGAAACCTTACAGGCCACTCTGTTCTTCCTGGAAGTGTACGAACCAGTGAGATTTGCCCTAGGGAATCGTCATCAATTTCTTCATCATCATCATTATCATTCCTATTTTGGGAGTCCTGTGCTAAGCACTTTATATGCATTACCTCATTTAACCAAATGAGCATACATATGTAAAGTGCTTGGCAAAGTGCCTGGTACATGTTAAATGATCAATAAACGTTAGCTCTTTTTCTGTTTTCATCCTTCTTGTCGCAGTTCCACACGATGGGATAGATGTGTTTATTATCCCCCTTTTCAGGTGAGGAAATTGAGGTTCAGAGGGGTGCGAGGTTTGCCCAACCTCGCTAAGCTAGTAAGTGATAGAACAAAGATTCGAGGACTCTTCTGTCTGAACAGAGAGCCACCCTCTCAGCCCCACACTGCTCTGCTGCTCACGTTTAACGTGTCTCATCCCGGACAGCTCCAAGCCTCAGTTTCCTCATCTGAAAATGAAATGGTACTGTTTCTTCAGCAGGCTCATGGGTAGTGCCTGCACTGTGAGCCAGTGAGTGCCCAGTAATAGATCAATGCCATGGTTGTTTCTGTTTCAGCTCTGTGTGACCTTGGACACATGCAGTCACTCCTCTAGCCTTTGTAAAAGAGAACTCTACCTGGCAGAGTTGTAGAAAGGGCTGCCTTGGCCAGGTGCCAGACACATAGTAGGTACTCAGAAAAATGCTGGTTTCATTCTTTTCCCTTCTAGAAAGCTCTTTGCTTTCTGGCAGGTGGGGGCGGGGGAGGTGTAGCTTCCAGCTGAGCTGCGAGTAATGGTGTGAAACATGGTCAACCTGATTGATGTCGTTATTAGCAATATTGATGGCAAAGACCGGAGGGAGATGGGCTCCAGCAGGGCCCTGCGCTCTGGAGCAGCTGCAGCTGCAGGCTCAGGGCTTTCTCGGGAGGGTCTGCCTCTGCTTGGGGTGCTTGAGGTCCTTGGGCCAGGTGTCAGAGTCAGGAGCATGAAATTATGCAGGCCACTGGCTCCTTTTGTTTCTCATACCCCTTTGCACAGGGTTGGGGGTGGTTGTGGGGGATCAAATTCCTTTGTGGATGAACAGACTGAGGCCAAACTGCCCTCAAGCCCCTTATGAGATGGGCGGAGCAAGGCAGAATGGAGAAGAGGGCCTCCAGGGGACCTGGGGATGGCCCTGGTTCTGCTCCTTTGTAGGGGTAGGTGGGTGGATGCTTTTTAAATTAGCAGCCGGTAAATGGCAGCTTCTCTGAGATCTGTCACAGGGGGTAGGACACTACATCTGGGATTAGGCAGACGTTGCTGCTCTGCTTTGTGACTCCCAGGAAGTTCCGTACCCTCTCTGAGCCTCTGCCTTCTTACTTACAAAGTGGTCAGAACAACAGCCTCTACCCCATGAGCCCATGGCAGTTTGGGGGCATTTGCAAGCTGATGCCAGGATAGACAAGTATGGTGCCCGGCCTAGGAAAGTGCTCTCCAGGGCTATTATTTGCCTTGAGACTTGGACAAGTCACATCACAGTCAAGTCCCATCTCTGCCTGTTATTAGAGGATTTCGTGATCAGGGTCATCCCCACAAACACTCCAACTCTTCTTTATGTGGAAAATACGGGGCTGAGAGGGAAATTTAAAGAATGAGAATTTCTTTTTGTTTGGTGTCTGCTATGAGCCAGGCATTATGCTAGGCATTTTATATATGTCTCTTGCTACTATGCAGCTTATCCATGGCCACATAAATGGTGGGTACAGAAATGAGGATTCAGACTCAGATCTGGGACTCCACAGCTTCTCCCTGCATGCCCCATTGCCCTCTGCTAATATTGTGGGATGATGGAGTGGAAGCAGGTGGAGAAATCCAAACCTTTCCTCAGCCATAGGGTTTCCTAGCCAGATGCCAAATCTGCCTGCCTATTCAGATGTCCCCTCTCCCCATTCTACCAGCCCCAAGCTCTGTGCTGGACTTAAAAGAGCTGCGATGCATGGCCAGGCACAGTGACTCACGCCTGTAACCCCAGCACTTTGGGAGGGTGGGGCAAGCAGATCACTTGAGGTCAGGGGTTTGAGACCAGCCTGGCCAACATGATGAAACCCCATGTCTACGAAAAATACAAAAAAATTAGCTGTGCGTGGTGGTGGGTGCCTGTAATTCCAGCTACTCAGGCGGCTGAGGCAGGAGAATCACTTGACCCTGGAGGCGGAGGTTGCAGTGAGCCAAGGAGCTGTAATGCAGATTGAGAAAACCAGGGAATAAACTACCCTGTATCTACATCTGATCCATCCTCATAACAACTATATGAGATACGTGTGGTTCTTTTTTTTTTTTAAGACGAAGTTTTGCTCTTGTTACCCGGGCTGGAGTGCAATGGCGGGATCTCGGCTCACCGCAACCTCCGCCTCCTGGGTTCAAGCAATTCTCCTGCCTCAGCCTCCTGAGTAGCTGGGATTACAGGCACGCGCCACCATGTCCAGCTAATTTTTGTATTTTTGGTAGAGACGGGGTTTCACCTTGTTGACCAGGATGGTCTCGATCTCTTGGCCTCGTGATCCACCCGCCTCAGCCTCCCAAAGTGCTGGGATTACAGGCATGCGCCTCCGTGCCCGGCCAGGATGTGTGGTTTTTATACCCATTAACTGATAGACATACTGAGGCTAAGAAGAGTGAAATGACATCTCACCAAGGAAACAGGAGATAACAGTCTGGGCCTCAGAGTAGTCATCAAGGGGAAAGGTTGGAGAACAATTGTTATAAAATGTGGACCAAGCAGAGATAGTCAGCTCTGATCACTGGAACATGTTCTCGCTAATACTTTTTTTTTTTTCCTTCTATGCGGTAGAAGATTCCCAAACTACTCTTCTCTGGTCTTAAGGAGAGATGGGTAACAGAAAGACAGACTAAGGCTACAGGTGTATTTTTAAAAACTAGCTCCAAGCCACGTGCAGTGACTCACACCTGTAATCCCAGCACTTTGGGAAGGCAAGGTGGAAGGATCACTTGAGCCTAGGAGTTTGAGACCAGCCTGGGGAACATAGTGAGAACCCCATCTCTATAGATATATATTAAAAAAAAAAAAAAGTAGGCCAGGAGCAGTCGCTCATGCCTGTAATCCCAGCACTTCGGGAGGCCAAGGCAGGCGGATCACCTGATGTCAGGAGTTCGAGACCAGCTGGACCAACATGGTGAAACCCCGTCTCTACTAAAAATATAAAACTAGCCAGGCATGGTGGTGCATGCCTGTAATCCCAGCTACTTAGGAGGCTGAAGCAGGAGAATGGCTTGAACCTGGGAGGTTGCAGTGAGTCAAGATTGAACCATTGCACTCCAGCTGGGCAACAAGAGCAAAATCCATCCCAAAAAAAGAAAAAAAAGGCCAGGCGCGGTGGTTCACGCCTGTAATCCCAACACTTTGGGAGGCCGAGGCGGGTGGATCACGAGGTCAAGAGATCGAGACCATCCTGGTCAACATGGTGCAACCCCGTCTCTACTAAAAATACCAAAAATCAGCTGGGCATGGTGGCCCGTGCCTGTAATCCCAGCTACTCAGGAGGCTGAGGCAGGAAAATTGCCTGAACCCAGGAGGTGGAGGTTGCGGTGAGCCGAGATCCAGCCATTGCACTCCAGCCTGGGTAACAAGAGCGAAACTCCATCTAAAAAAAAAAAAAAAAAAAAAAAAAAGGTTAAAATAAAGTAAAAATTAGCTGGGCATGGTAACATGCACCTGTGGTCCCAGCTATTGAAGCAGAGGTGGGAGGACTGCCCAGGAGGTTGAGGCTGCCTGCAGTGAGCCATGATTGTGCCACTGCACACTACAGCCTGGGCAGCACAGGAAGACCTTGTCTCAAAAAAAAAAAAAAAAAAAAATCCCAGCACTTTGGGAGGCTGAAGCGGGTGGATCACGAGGTCAAGAGATGGAGACCATCCTGGTCAACATAGTGAAACCCCGTCTCTACTAAAAATACAAAAAATTAGCTGGGCATGGTGGCGCGTGCCTGTAGTCCCAGCTACTCAGGAGGCTGAGGCAGGAGAATTGCTTGAACCCGGGAGGCGGAGGTTGCGGTGAGCCAAGATCACACCTTTGCATTCCGGCCTGGGTAACAAGAGTGAAACTCCATCTCAAAAACATAAAAAACAAACAAACAACAAATTAAACAAACAAACAAACAAAAAGCTAATTCAGTGAGGCACAGAGGGACAAACTTCAGATGTTCTTATTTGTCCAAGCTAAAATTTAAAACAATTGAACTCATGGAGGTAGAGAATAGAATGAGAGTACTGGCACGGTGGGTCACACCTGTGATCCCAGCACTTCAAGAGGCTGAGGTGGGTGGATTGCTTGAGCTCAGGAGTTTGAGACCAGTCTGGGCAATATGTGATACCCTGGCTCTATTTAAAAAAAAAAAATTTCGGCTGGGTGTGGTGGCTCACGCCTGTAATCCCAGCACTTTGGGAGGCCGAGATGGGCGGATCATGAGGTCGAGAGATTGAGACCATCCTGGCCAACATGGTGAAACCCTGTCTCTACTAAAAAAAATGCTAAAATTGCCGGGCGCGGTGGCTCAAGCCTGTAATCCCAGCACTTTGGGAGGCCGAGGCGGGTGGATCACGAGGTCAAGAGATTGAGACCATCCTGGTCAACATGGTGAAACCCCGTCTCTACTAAAAACACAAAAAACTAGCTGGGCATGGTGGCGCGTGCCTGTAATCCCAGCTACTCAGGAGGCTGAGGCAGGAGAATTGCCTGAACCCAGGAGGCGGAGGTTGCGGTGAGCCGAGATTGCGCCATTGCACTCCAGCCTGGGTAACAAGAGCAAAACTCCATCTCAAAAAAAAAAAAAAAAAGCTAAAATTAGCGATGAGTGGTGGCACGTGCCTGTGGTCTCAGCTACTCGGGAGGCTGAGGCGGAAGAATCGCTTGAACCCAGGAAGCGGAGGTTGCAGTGAGCTGAGACTGCGCCACTGCACTCCAGCCTGGCAACAGAGCAAGACTCCGTCTCAAAAAAAAAAAAAAAAAAAAAAAAAAAATCATTAATTATAAAAAGAAGTAAGACTAAGGATTACCAGTGGCTGGGAAAGGTAGTAGGGGAGTGGGGAGGTAGGGGTGGCTAAAGGGTATAAAAATATAGGTCGGATGAATAAAATCTAGTATTTGATAGCACAGCAGTGTGACTACAGTCAACAAAATTTACTGTGCATTTAAAAATAACTGACTGGGCATGGTAGCTCACGCTTGTAATCCCAACGCTCTGGGCGGCCGAGGTGGGTAGATCACTTGAG
Source organism: Saimiri boliviensis (assembly GCF_048565385.1). Lineage (NCBI taxonomy): Eukaryota > Metazoa > Chordata > Mammalia > Primates > Cebidae > Saimiri > Saimiri boliviensis. The sequence goes on along the minus strand of NC_133459.1, from coordinate 29,908,021 downwards.
GTCAGGAGTTTGAGACCATCCTGGCCAACATAGTGAAACCCCGTCTCTAGTAAAAATACAAAAAATTAGCTGGGTGTGGTGGTTGGCACCTGTAATCCCACCTACCCAGGAGGCTGAGGCAGGAGAATCACTTGAACCTAGGAAGCGGAGGTTGCAATGAGCCGAGATCATGCCACTGCACTCCAGCCTGGGCAACAAGAGTGAAACTCCATCTCAAAAAAATAATAAATACAAATAAAAATGACTGAAGCGTATGACTGGATGATTTGTAACACAAAGGATAAACGCTTGATTTACCCTGATGTGACTATTGCACAGTAGATGCCTGTATCAAAATTTCTCATGTACCCCATAAATATATACAACTACTATGTACCCACAAAAATAAAAAAAAAATTGAAATTGAAAACTAGATCCAGGCCATGGGGGTGGAGGCTGGTTTTAGGCCCAGAGAGCTAAGTCCTAGAGCTTTGCCTGCCTTTCCCTTTTTCCCTAGGGATGTTGATTGATTCAGAGATGAGGGAGAGCTTCAGATAGCAAAGCAGCCTTCCCCGAGACGCTCTGAATGAGCACTGAGGTTTTAGAAGAGCTGTGAAATGTGGTTGCAGGTTTTCCTGATTTACATTGGCCTCCTGGCCTCTCTCAAAGCAACTGACAAATCGAGAGACAAGGAGGTGGACTGGGAACTGGGAAGAAGCTGGGCTTTGGGGGCAGGCTGGGAAATGAGTTCCAGCTTTGCCTCTTTGTAGCTCGATGACCTTGGGCAAGAAGATCCCTAACCTCTCTGAGCTTCCACCTGCACTTCTCTAAATCAGGATAATAATCATCTGCCTCAGAGAGTTGTTGGGAGGCTTCTTTGAAATAAAATGTGCAGCTGGGCGCAGTGACTCAGGCCTGTAATCCCAGCACTTTGGGAGGGCAAGGCAGGCGGATCATGAGGTCAGGAGTTCAAGACCAGCCTGGCCAACATGGTGAAACACTGTCTCTACTAAAACTACAAAAATTCATCAAGCGTGGTGGTGCACACCTGTAATCCTAGCTACTTGGGAAGCTGAGGCAGGAGAATCACTTGAACCCGGGAGGCAGAGGTGGCAGTGAGCTGAGATCGTGCCACTGTACTCCAGCCTGGGCAACAGAGCAAGACTCTGTCTCAAAAAAAAAAAAAAAGGAAAGATAAAAAAGAAAACGTGCAGAGTGGGGGCTCACAAAGAGGGCACACTCTTAAATGCCCAGGAAATGAGGCTGCAGGCTCTGCAAATCTGAGTACCCATGGGGTGGGAAATGAGACGACCCCTTTCTCAATGAGTGGAAGGCCAAAGCTGGAGCAGTGGTTCTTCTTCATCTGTGTGGTCTTGGTGTTGCTGGACCACAGTCTTCTTTTCTGTAAAATGGGAATAAGAGGCCACAGCTTCTTCCTGCATGCCCCATTGCCCCTTGCTAGTATTGTGGGATGCCGGCATGGAAGCAGGTGGAGAAATCCAAACCTTTCCTCAGCCATAGAGCTTGTTACCAGATGCCAGATCTAACTGCTTATTCAGATGCCCCCTTTCCCCCATTCTACCCACCCCAAGCTCTGTGTTGGACTTAAAAGAGCTGTGATGCATGGCTAGGTATGGTGGCTTGTGCCTGTAAACCCAGCACTTTGGGAGGCTGAGGCTGGTGGATCACAAGGTCAGGAGTTTGACACCAACCTGGCCAACATGGTGAAACCATGTCTCTACTAAAAATTTAAAAAAAAAAAAAAAAAAATTAGCCAGAGTGGCAGCACATGCTTGTAGTCCCAGCTACTTGGGAGGCTGAGGGAGGAGAATCACTTGAACCTGTGAGGCAGAGGTTGCAGTGAACCGAGATCATGCCACTGTACTCCATCCTGAGCAACAGAGCAAGCCTCAGTCTCAAAAAAAAAGAATAATTATATTACCCATAGTCCATAGTCCCACCTCATAGGATTATAATGAGGGTGACCTGAAATAATGCAGGGAGAGCTGTGGGCACAGGCTGCTACTCACTAAGAGGGGTTCTAAGACAAAGGCGTGGCCTCTCTGGGCCTCTCTTCCGCTCTGTATAGCGAAAAGGTTAGACCCATCATCTCAAAGGACCCTTCCAGCTCTGAGTCAGCAATGAGCTCCGTCTTTTCCCAGGTGCAGGTTGGAGGTGCTGCCTGGCTCACGGTGTGGCAGGCAGTGGGGACTGATGGGGTTTCAGGGCCTAGGGGCAGGAGGAGACTTCTGCCTCTGCTGGCTTGCTCCAGACTTTGCGCCTGGGTGTCAGGTTGTCAGGGACTCTGGTGACCTCATCTTTCTTTTGTCTGTCTGAATGTCTGCACTGCTCCCACCCCAAATGCCCAAGTAGCATATCTGGTTGTAAAATCAAGTCTCGGACTATAGAGATTCAGAGCTGGGAGGCTTGTGGCTCATCACTAACCTCCAGCTCACCACGGGTGAGCTTCCTGAACTACAGAAAGACTAATACTCTTGAGTCAGAGTGAGAATTGCCTCCAGCTAACTCTGCCTGGAGTTGAATCCAGCAAATATTTATCAAGGACAAACAAACTGACAGGCATGATTCTAGGTGCTGAGTCACCTTAGGGTATGAAACATGCCCTCAGCTGCAAGTCAGAATCCCTGGATTCTGGTACTCACTCGCTGTGCAAGTTTGAGCTGGGCCTGGTCTTATCTGGGCCTCATTTATCATATTCTGTGAAGTGGGAAAGGAGAGCAGAGTACTGAACTCTGTCCACAGCTTTCAGACTCTCCAGAGGCTCTGCAGGGGTGGGGGCTGATAACCAGGTGATGAGTTTCCTGTCCCAGGCAATGGGATTTATGTGTGGCCAGGCATGGTGGCTCACGCCTGTAATCCAGCACTTTGGGAGGCTGAGGCCAAAGGATGACTTGAGGCCAGGAGTTCAAGACCAGCCTGGGCAACATGAGATCCCATCTCTACAAAAAAAAAAAAAAATTTTTTTTAACTTTGATTTAGTACAGTACAAAATTTTTTTAAATTCGCAGGCATGGTGGTGCCTGCCTGTGGTCCTAGCTACTAAGGTGGCTGCGGTAGGACGATCACTTGAGCCCAGGAGGTCAAATGTGCGGTGAGCCGAGATCACACTGCTGCACTCCAGCCTGGGCAACACAGCAAGACCTGTCTCAAAAAAAAAAAAAAAAAAAAAAGAGAGAGAAAAGAAAGAATTTATGTGTACATAATTATGAACATTTCTGTGAGCTCACCATGTCCCCTTGCCTTAGCATACTCCTTACCGCCTACCTCTAATCACGGGGCCTGGTGAGCTCCTGGTACAGGCAGTAGAGGAAATGGAAATCTATAGGCATTTTACCCCCTTGCCTGCTCCGGCCACCCCTTGCCCTAGAAGGGCAAATATTCTGAGATTTTCAGGGTAAGCATTGGTTCCTAAGCTTCCTTTTTGGAGGGAGGTGGGTATGTTCTGCAGCCCCAGCCTGAACCAGAGATGTGGGTTTTCAATTACACAATTAAATGCACAATTAGGCATAATTACCAGTGCTCAGAGCCCGAGACTGCTCATAATAGGCGTGTAATCTACTGCAGCCTCTGTTTATACTACTCAGCGCATTCCCTAATGATGCCAGGATGCCTTCACACTGCACTGTTGCCATGGAGACAAGCCCGCCACCACCATGCAAAGCTGACAAATGGTGTTCTGGTCCTGGGCCTTTGGATTGTTTCTGAGGCTTCTAACAGCCAGGACTGGAGTGGAGGAACTGGTCAGGGAGGCCAGGAAGGTGGGGCAGCCCCCCCATACTCTGACACACCCCACTGGTTCAGGCCAACCTTGGAGCCACCAGGGAGGAAAAGGGAGGGGAGCATGAGCCACCTCTCACCCCTGGAATCCTCAAGCCGTGAGCAAGATGGCCTGGGGCCATGAAAAATCTTGTGTTTATCTATTCATACATCTCACACTACCCGGGAATTGGAGGTCTGGACAAGGGGGTCCTGCCTACACCTGGTTCGCAGATAGGCCTGGCACTGCTGTGAACTGGCTCTGTGACCTTGGGTAAGTCCTTGGGCCTCCTGGGGGCTCTGCTTCCCCATATATAAAATGGACTGCAGGGTCTCTGCACATGGCATAGTCTAATAGAGAAGATTTACTGAGCACTTATGACCCACCTCATTCTGCTGTAACTGCTGTACCTGGAGTGGCTCATTCATCCTAACGACACCTCGTGGGGTGGGCACAGCTACTGTCTCTATTTTACTGAAGCAGAATCTGAGTCTGAGAGCAGTCACATCCAGCAGTGGCAGAGCTGGGATGCAAACCCGGGCCCCGCCGTTACCCCAGTGCCACATGGCCTTGCATGTGCCACCTGCAGTCATCCTTACAACAGCCCTAGAGGTGAAACTGTCACAGCCATTTCCATTTCCGAGATGAGGACTCTGAGTCTCAGAGAACTGAAGTCACTTGTCCAAAGTCACGCAGCGAGGCAGCGGCAGGGCAGGCAGGGTCTGGCTGATGCCAACAGCCAGGTTTCCTACCTTTGGCTTCTTAGTGGAAGTCATAAAGGGGTAAAAAGATTTCCTTTGGCCCGGCACAGGAGCTCACACATCTAATCTTAGCACGTCGGGAGGCCAGCGTGGGCAGATCACTTGAGGCCATGAGTTTGAGACCAGCCTGGCTAATATGATGAAACTCTATGTCTACTAAAAATATAAAAATTAGCTGGGTGTGGTGATGTACATCTGTAATCCCAGCTACTCGGGAGGCTGAGGCACAAGAATCACTTGAACCCAAGAGGTGGAGGTTGCAGTGAGACGAGATTGTGCTACTGCACTCCACCCTGGGCAACAGAGCGGGACTCTATCTCAAAAAAAAAAGGTTTTCAACAAGCACATACCATGGAGCCCTGATGTCCCTGTCTGGCCTGGTCCCAGCCACCAAGGAGTCAAGGGGTCCCAGGGTCCCTCAGACCCAGCATTTCACTTTGACCTTGAAGGAAATTTTGGTCTAGTTCTTCCTCTCTCAGCCCACCCCCAACTTGGTCACTAGAAGCAGGACCTGTTTTTACATGCACTTTTTTTTTTTTTGCTCCATTTCTCCGTAATTCAGCACATTATTTATGGATACCTACTATGTGCCAATCCCTGGGGACACAGATGGATCAGATAGTGGGTTCAAATCCTGGTGCTTAACACGTGATTCTGGGCAAGTTGCTTGACCTCTCTTTGCCTTGGTTTCTTCATCTGTAAGGAAGGCGACAGCTGTTCCTTGCAGGGTTTTGGTAATGTTAGCAATAACAACTACCACCTATCAAACACTTCCTATGTGCCAGGCTCTCAGCTAAACCTGTTATATTCCCTGGGTGAAGCTTCTTAACATAATCTGTCATTCCCATTTAACAAATGAAGCACCTTGAGGCTCAAAAAGCATACATTGAGGTAAGTGGCAGAGCAGGCACCTGAGTCCACAGCCTTGCTCTTCCCCAGCCGGTGTCCCACCAACGTGGAGGTGGCAGTCACCCAAATGTGAGTTTCTCCTGTCTCTTTCCTAGAGCCTCTGGCCAGCTCCTCCTAGAGGAATGAGGCATTTGAATGGAGGGGTAATCTGAGGGAGGCAGTGCCCACCTGAGGGGGCAGAGCTCAGGTCTCTAGCTGCCGGACATCTTAAATTCTAGTTTGTCTGAGAGGGAGCTCTCACACATTGCCTCCACCTTCACACTAGGTAGCTGGGGTAACTGAAGCCCAGAAATGGTCTATGAGGCTGGATGCGGTGGCTCACACCTGTAATCTCAACATTTTGGGAGGCCAAGGTGGGCAGATCACTTGAGGCCAGAGTTCAAGACCAGCCTGGCCAACAGCGCAAAACCCTCTCTCTACTAAAAATAAAATTAGCCAGGCGTGTTGTTGAGTGCCTGTAGTCCCAGATACTTGTGTACCTGAGACACGAGAATCACTTGAACCTGAGAGACAGAAGTTGCAGTGAGCCAAGATAGTGGCACTGCACTCCAGCCTGAGCAACAGAGGGAGACTCTGTCTTAAAAAAAAAAAAAAAAAGCAAGGCTGGGCGGTGGCTTACGCCTGTAATCCCAGCACTTTGGGAGGCCAAGGTGGGTGGATCACGAGGTCAGGAGATCAAGACCATCCTGGCCACCATGGTGAAACCCTGTCTCTACTAAAAATACAAAAATTAGCTGGGCAGGTGGCACATGCTTGTAGTCCTAGCTACTCGGGAGGCTGAGGCAGGATAATGGCTTGAACTGGCAGGTGGAGGTTACAGTGAGCCAAGATCGCACCACTGCACTTCAGCCTGGGCAACAGAGCAAGACTCCATCTCAAAAGAAAAGAAAGCCGGGCGCGGTGGCTCAAGCCTGTAATCCCAGCACTTTGGGAGGCTGAGGCGGGTGGATCACGAGGTCGAGAGATCGAGACCATCCTGGTCAACATGGTGAAACCCCGTCTCTACTAAAGATACAAAAAAAAAAAAAAAAAAAATTAGCTGGGCATGGTGGCACGTGCCTGTAATCCCAGCTACTCAGGAGGCTGAGGCAGGAGAATTGCCTGAGCCCAGGAGGCGGAGGTTGCGGTGAGCCGAGATCGCGCCATTGCACTCCAGCCTGGGTAACAAGAGCGAAACTCCGTCTCAAAAAAAAAAAAAAAAAAAAAAAAAAAAAGAAAAGAAAAGGTAATGTGCTATGGCTTGCCCCAGACCATGGTGCAAGTCAAGGGTATTTGATCCACAAGTCTCTACACACGGTGCCTGCTGGCTTCGGGTCCCACTCTCAACTCTACCCTTGGCAGGTGGGCACTGCCACCTTCAGAGTGCCCTTCCATCCAAATGCCTCATCCCCCAAGAGAAGCTGGCCATCCTCCAAGAGAAGAGGCTCTAGGGAAGAGGTGGGAGGAACCCACATTTGGGTGACTGTTATCGCCATGTTGGTGGGACACCAGGTGGGGAAGAGCAAAGGCTGTGGACCTGCTCCTGCCCTGCTCCTGCTCCTGCTCTGCCACTCGCAGGCTCTGAGGCCCTGGGTGGGGCATTTACGCTGCTGAGCCTCAAGTTGCTTCATCTATCAGGAAACTTCTTGTTACCTTCCTTTTAGTCCCCACCAGTGTGTTGGAGAGACCTTTGGGGTCTTTGGTATGATTCTGTGTTTGTATGCATAGCTGGTATGTTTTTGTGTTTGTATGTACAGCTGGTCCCCAACATACAGTGGTTCAAGATGGTTTTTTTACTTACGACGGGTTTATTGGGTGTGGAATGCATTTTCGATTTAGGATGGGTTGATTGGGATGTGGCCCCATCGTAAGTCAGGGAGCATCTGTATTCGAAACTGCACACTGCTGCATGCCCAAGCATTTGTGGGGCGGACACTGGCACGAAGAGATTTGTGGATCAATAAACATCCCTTCCGCTTCCTCTCTCTTCATTTATTCATGAACTCTGAACTCCTTGGCTCCAGAGAAACTGCCTGGAAGAAAGCAGTTAGAGCATAATTAGAACCACTCCTATCATCGGCTCTCAGAGGGAGGGAAGGGGGGCTGCTGGGGCACGGGGCGGGGCGGGGGGAATGTCCCCAACCCCTACAGCTGCCCATGCAGCTCCTACTCACCCCGTGGAGCTCAGCCTCCCAAGTCCTGGACACTGGAAACTGCTCTACAAGGAATAAGGACCTCATCCCTGGAGGCATTCAAGCAATTGATAAGGCTAGGGAGGAGAGCTGTCTGTCTTGCATACTAAGTTAGAGTAGATGATCTCCCAGTCCCTTCCTTGCTGAGCTTCTTGGGTGCTCCCTGCCAGGGACTGGGCCAGGGATTGTAAGAAAACTAAAAAGTACCACATGGCTCCTGCTTTCTAGTTGTTTTCTAGAAAACATGCGTTCAGCAGATTGTAGTGAATGAAGACTGTAAGGACAATAGGAAATGCAGATTACCTGGAGGAAGCAATTTGCAAGGCAGAGTTCATTCATTGCTAGGTAATTAATAGTAATAAGAACAGTACCAGCAGTCAATGTTTATGATGCATTCATTTTCTTTCTTCTTTCTTTCTTTTTCTTTTTTCTTTCTCTTTCTCTCTTTCTCTATTCTTTCTTTTCTTTTTCTCTTTTTCTTTCTTTCTTTCTTTTCTGTTCTTTCCTTTTCTTTCTTTCTTCTTTTTTTGATGGAGTCTTGCTCCGCCTCCCAGGTTCAAGCAATTCTCCTGCTTCAGCCTCCTAAGCAGCTGGAATTATAAGCACCCACCGCTATGCTCAGCTATTTTTTGTATTTGAGTAGAGACAGGGTTTTCCCATGTTGGCCAGGCTAGTCTCGAACTCCTGACCTCAGATGATCCACCTGCCTTGGCTTCCCAAAGTGCTGGGATTACAGGTGTGAGCCACTGTGCCCGGCCATTTATGGAGCATTTCTGACCCCAGAGCTGCTGCTTTTCCCCAGCAAGTGTCCCACCATCAAGGAGTAGCCACCTGAGAGCCGGTGTTTCTCCCTCCCTGAGGAAAAGGAGGACAAGATGCAGGGAGGTGCCAGGCACTGTGCGTCCACTTCAGATGCGTTTCCTCAGTTGATCCTGAAGTACTCCTAAGAGGTAGACACTATTAGGCAGAGCACAGTGACTCACGCCTGTAATCCCAGCGCTTTGGGAGGCCGAGGCAGGCAGATCACCTGAGGTTGGGAGTTCCAGACCGGCCTGACCAACATAGAGAAACTCCATCTCTACCAAAAATATAAAATCAGCTGGGCATGGTGGCACATGCTGTAATCTCAGCTACTCAGGAGACTGAGGCAGGAGAATTGCTTGAACCTAGTAGATGGAGGTTTTGGTGAGCTGAGATTGCGCCATTGCACGCCAGGCTGGGCAACAAAAGCGAAACTCCGTCTCAAAAACAAAACAAACAAAAAAAGAAGTACACACTATTATATGGATACTATCTGCCATGTACAGATGAGGAAACTGAGGCTCCAGTGACAGAGCCTGCCCAACATCACACAGTACTGATTGGTTCAGGACTCTAACCCAGGCCTTTCGGACTCTAGACTCCTTGAACTTTACACTCTACCAGGTCCGAGGGTGCAATTGCTCTTTCTTCCTTTCCTCTCTAATGAGCTTCAAGTTGGGCCTCAGTTGTTCTGAGCTTCCTTGTTGGGGATCCTTGAAGAGCTGTTTAATGTGCGCCTCTGCATCGGTCTCCTGGTCGAAGGGAATGCACTGAGTCCTCCTGTTCCTCTTCCTCTCGCCCTGTGCCAGCTGATAAGAGAATGAGAGAGCCCCACCACTGGTGATGGGTCACCACCCCCAGATGGGTCCATACCCTGCCTTGGCAAAGGAAAGCGAAGGCCTGGTGGATGAGAGTCTCTGGCGTCTTGAATGAAGGTCCCAGTGGTTGCAGAAGCCTGGGCTGTAGCCAAGAAGACAGTCCCCGAGCGCTCAGGCTGTGACAGGGAGGGTGTAGCTTCATGATGGGAAGGGAAGGAAACTGCCTCCTGGGGCCCAAATGGACAGAGGAAGGGAGGATGGGCTAGATGGTCAAGGAGGAACTTGAGGCTTGGGGTTAGTGGTGCTCCATCCAGAGAATGAGGGTGAGGTACCTGGGGACATCCGTCTGGGCTTCCTTCTTCCCCTACCATGCCTGACCTGAGGGGAGGTTGCCGTAACAACCAGCTCCCCAACTTGACTCTCTGTAGGACTGTGCCCCTTTATCTGAGTGACAGGTGGTCACCCTGGCAACAGGCCCTTTGCTCAGCAGGGCACTGACTTCCCAGTGGCCACTTCCCTTTCACCGGTGAAGATAGATTGTTCAGCAGCCACAGCAGCTCTGTCCAGCTGGAAGGAGGCTCCATGTCAGGCCAGCTTTTAAATGTGGGTTTCTACCAGCCAGCCCCTCACCAGACCGCCCTGGACCCAACCTGCCCAGTGGTCTTTTTTTTTTTTTTTTTTTTTTTTGAGACGGAGTTTTGCTCTTGTTCCTGAGGCTGGAGTGCAATGGCGTGATCTCGGCTCACGGCAACCTCTGCCTCCCGGGTTCAGGCAATTCTCCTGCCTCAGCCTCCTGAGCAGCTGGGATTACAGGCAAGCGCCACCATGCCCAGCTGATTTTTTGTATTTTTAGTAGAGACGGGGTTTCACCATGTTGACCAGGATGGTCTCGATCTCTTGATCTCGTGATCCACCTGCCTCGGCCTCCCAAAGTGCTGGGATTACAGGCCTGAGCCACTGGGCCCGGCCTGCCCAGTGATCTTTTTTTTTTTCTGAGACGGAGTTTCGCTCTTGTTACCCAGGCTGGAGTGCAATGGCGCGATCTCGGCTCACCGCAACCTCCGCCTCCTGGGTTCAGGCAATTCTCCTGCCTCAGCCTCCTTAGTAGCTGGGATTACAGGCACGTGTCACCACGCCCAGCTAATTTTTTATATTTTTAGTAGAGACAGGGTTTCACCATGTTGACCAGGATGGTCTCGATCTCTTGACCTCGTGATCCACCCGCCTCGGCCTCCCAAAGTGCTGGGATTACAGGCTTGAACCACCGCGCCCGGCCAAGCCCAGTGATCTTAATAAAGTGCAGTTCTGCCAGGCACGGTGGCTCACACCTGTAATCTCAGCACTTTGGGAGGCTGAGACAGGTGGATCACCTGAAGTCGGGAGTTCAAGACTAGCCTGACCAACATGGCAAAACCCTGTCTCTACTAAAAATACAAAAATAAGCCAAGCGTGATGGCAGGCACCTGTAATCCCAGCTCATCAGGAGGCTGAGGCAGGAGAATCGCTTGAACCTGGGAGGCAGAGGTTGCAGTGAGCCAAGATCGCATCACTGAACTCCAGCCTGGGCGACACAGCGAAGACTCTGTCTCAAAAAAACAAAAGTACAGTTCTGATCCTGCCTCGCCTCTGTTTAGAGCCTGTCCCTGGCCCCTCATTGCCTTCAGGATCAAGTCTAGAGCTGTGTTTCTCAAACTTTAGCGTGCATTAGAATCTCTTGGAGGGTTTCTTAAAATATGATTTCCAGGCTTCACCCCTAGAGTTTCTGATTTAGGAGGTCTGGGGTGGGGGCCAAGAATGTGCATCTCTGACAAGTTCCACGGTGGTGCTGATGCTGCTAGTCCAGGCACCACACATTGAGAATTATTTGTCTAGACCAGAGGGACACTGAAAGCCTGCCCTAGCTTGCCTGCTAACCAACACTCACCACTGCCATGTCCCTAAACTCAGGCCACATGGACCTAAACACCCTGGGATGTTTCATGCCTCAGAGCCTTTGCCATTTGCTGTGCCTTCCTCTGGAAGCTCTTTCCTTCTTTATCTCCTAGGCCCACTAATCCATCATTTCCTCCTCAGGGCATCTCTCTGTACTCCCGAATCCTAGCCACACTAACTTCTTTCTCTGGGCCCTGAACCTTGCCCCCTGCTTCCATCACAGCAGGTACTATGCTGTTTTGTTTTGTTTTGTTTTGTTTTGTTTTGTTTTGTTTTGTTTTGTTTTGTTTTGTTTTGAGACGGAGTTTCATTCTTGTTACCCAGGCTGGAGTGCAATGGCGCGATCTCGGCTTACCGCAACCTCCGCCTCCTGGGTTCAGGCAATTCTTCTACCTCAGCCTCCTGAGTAGCTGGGATTACAGGCACACGCCACCATGCCCAGCTGATTTTTTGTATTTTTAGTAGAGATGGGGTTTCACCATGTTGACCAGGATGGTCTCGATCTCTTGACCTTGTGATCCACCCGCCTCGGCCTCCCAAAGTGCTGGGATTATAGGCTTGAGCCACCACGCCCGGCCGTATGCTGTTATAATTCTGCTCTATTTCCACATCAAATCCCTCTCCCTAGACTGGGAGCTCCTTAAGGCCTGGAATAGTGTCCACTGAGTGTGGACATGGAGTGTGGCCCTAAGAAGGAATTCAGTGAATGTGTGATGCTTAAATGAACCCCAAGAGCAGATGGAAGGCCCAGGTGAATAATCACAAAGTTTCATAGTTTATGCAGCCAGTCAGATATTTACTGGGTGTATTTTTTTTTTTTTTTAATTTTTGGAGATGGAGTCTCACTCTGTTGCCTAGGCTGGAGTCCATTGATACAATCTCAGCTCACTGCAGCCTCCACTTCCCAGGTTCAAGTGATTTTCCTGCCTCAGCCTCCCAAAGTAGCTGGGATTATAGGGGTATGCTACCAAGCCTGGCTAATTTTTATATTTTTAGTAGAGACAGGATTTCACCATGTTGGCCAGTCTGGTCTCAAACTCCTGACCTCAGGTGATCCACCTGCCTCGGCCTCCCAAAGTGCTGGGATTAAAGTTATGAGCCACTGCACCTGGTCCTGGGTGCTTATTCTGCACTAGGTAGGTGCTGGGGATGCAGTAGTATGGGTGGCAATGTCTCTGCCCATGTGGACCCAGATACTCTCAGTGATCTTGTTGGGACACGAATGGTGAGCGCTATACAGGAAATGACCATAAAAGATCTGAGCGTTACGGAGCGGGTTTAGCAGCAGTGGCGAGGGTGGCGTGGAACAGCCTGTGCAAGCAAGGCGCGCACCGTTCCACAGACCTTACTGCATTCATGTGCTCCTTCCTACAACCCTGCTAGGCAGAAACTGTCATCGCTGTTTTACAGATGAACAGATGGGACCCAGGAGGGGAATTCACTGGGCCACAATCACAGCCAGCAAGTGGCAGAGCTAGGACTTGAACCTGGATTTCCTGATCCCAAGCTGTCCAATACACCTGGGCCATCCCTGGAGTCCAGGCACCTGTGTGGCCTGAGACCTTCCTTTGGGAATGTGTCTCCAGTGATGATTTACTAGTTTGCTCCCAACAGACATCACAGGGGACCTGGGCGGTACCAGAGGCATTAGGGGGCCTTCTGTGGCCCTTCTCTGGCCACGCCCCTTGCCCCAAGGCAGGGACTCCACCAGATCAGGGGGACATGTCCACTGGAAACCTATGCCCTACCCTCCCACCCTAGATTCCACTCCACATACTCAGACCCCCGGAATCCTCCATCCAGTCAGCCCCAAGCCCACCATCAGGGCCTGCCAGGGCTTCTCCAGAGGACAGCCTGTATGGCCGGTGTGTGCGTCTTCACCCGTAGACAGGGCCAGCTACTTGGAAGGAGGGGCAGGTGCGGACAGAACTTACACATGTGTCCTAGGGGCCAGACCCGTATGTATGAGACCCCAGCCAGAAATGGGAACGCTAGCTGGAAAGCTGGCTTTCCCACGTGCTGAAAGACGCTACTGCCTTCTGGCTCAGAACTCCGAGAAGTCAGAGGAATTGGAATTCCCAGCCTGGCCTTCCAGACCATTTGGTCTATTAGAAGACAGAACATATATTTAGGAGTTGGTTAGTTTGTTTTGTAACTTAGGTATTCAGGCATGTGAGGTGTACACCCGCACTGGTGCTCCTGCCCTGGTCCACAAGGCCCCCAGTGTTAGAGAAAGGTCTGGACTTGGGGATGGGATGCGGGCCCAGGCTCCCTGGGTGTCTGATCAGCCTCAGGTGATGCCAGCTGCTCAGCCTGTCACTGCCTGTCTGCTGGTCAGCAGCCCCATAAGCCATCTGAGCGTATTGCTGTCCCCAGGCTGCCCACTAGCTGTCATCCTCAAGACAGGTCACCAGAGACAGGGATCATCCACTAAACGGAGAGGCTGTCTGGGGCCCAGCCTGGGAATCACACCCTGGTTGTCAACTGTGACAGGCTGGGCTGGTTGGTGTCAGAGACCAACAGGACAGGAAGTGGGGAGGAGGGGACGGGGACACAGTTTATCAAGGCCTGTTGTGGCCGAATGCTTGATGCACCTGATCAACCCTCACCCTCCCAGTGGCACCAGGTGATGGTACAGTTTCCTCCCATTTTGCAGAAGAGGAAGCTGAGGGCGTAGAAATCCTCCATCTGTTACTTCCTAAAAGTGTGAACAGAGGCAAGTTGCCCAGCCTCTCTGAGCTTAGTTTCTTCATCTGTAAAGCAGAGATGACTGTACCTGCCTCTTGGAGCCACTGAGCACATTCAGTGAGAGAATCCATGAAATGCACTTGGCACAGCACCTGGCACTTAGTTAAGGCTTAGAAAATGGTAGCTGCGGCCGGGTATGGTGGCTCATGCCTGTAATCCCAGCACTTTGGGAGGCCAAGGTGAGCCGATCACGCGGTCAGGAGGTCAAGAACATCCTGGCCAACATGGTGAAACCCTGTTTCTACAAAAAACACAAAAATGAGCTGGCGTGTTTGCACACAACTGTAGCCTTAGCTACTTGGAAGGCTGAGGTGAGAGGATCACTGAAGTCCAGGAGTTGGAGGCCTCAGTGAGCTATAACTGTGCCGCTGTACTCCAACCTGGGCAACAGACTAAGACTGTCAGTGCCAGGGCAAGGTGGCTCATGCCTGTAATTCCAGAACTTTGGGAAGCTGAGGCTGGGAGTTCAAGACCAGCCTGGCCAGTATAGTAAAACCCCGACTCTACTAAAAATATAAAAATTAGCCAGGCATGGTGGCATGCGCCTGTAATCCCAGCTAGTCTGGAGGCTGAGGCAGGAGAATCGCTTGAACTCAGGAGGTGGAGGTTGCAGTGAGTTGAGATTGTGCCACGGGACTCCAGTTGTCTCAATAAATAAATAAATAATCAATAAATAAAAGTCAATGCCACAGGCATTCCCACGAGACCAAACCCCACTGATGAGGGCCTTGTCCCTCCTCTGGAAGAAAAGTCCTCTAGCTCTCCTAGCAAGGCAGCGAGTCTGTCAAACTCATGGGCCTGAGCCAGGGGACCTGGTCCAAATCTTGATCTGCCTTGTGACCTTGGGCAAGTTATTCCGTGTGTGCTTCAGTGCTTTCATATGCGAAACAGACTTGACTTTAGGCTCTACCTGGCACGTTTCTTTGAAGATTAAATGAATCAAAGCGTCCTAAGCACTGGAGAGATGCTCGGCGTAGGGTAAGCATCAGCTGTGATTCCCGCGCAGTGTCACTTGGGGGATGGAAGGAAATCCCACCTGTGAAGAGCCGCTCTCGGCATATGTCCGTGCAGACTAGGCCAGGGGAACCAGGCCTTCCTTTCCTTCCTCCCTCCACTCTGGCCACGAGCTCGCCACCGCCACCGCTTCCTCCAACAAGTCCCGCCAGCCGCCTCTGGCCCTGGGCCAGGAAATGATTATTCCTTTCCCTTCCCCCACCCTGTGTTCCTCTGCCCTCCCCTTTCATCTTCCCAGCCTGCCTTCTAGATAGAGCGGGGAGAGAGTCTCCTCCCAAGGCTGCAGTGAGGCCTGTAGGTATCTGCGTAAGAGCTCAGGCTCTGGGCCCAGACCACCTGGATTTACTGCAGCTGTGCCCCTTCTCCGGCTCTGAGATCTTGTTCCCTTCAGAGAATGAGGGGGCCCATCCCTCATTTGTAGTTGTGAGAGTTGAATGACATGGGGCACAAAAAGTGCCGGCCCAGAGTCCATGTGCAGGTCTTAGCCGTTGTTTTTGTTGTTGTTTGTTTTTGAGACAGAGTCTCAAAAAACCGCCACTGGAATGCGGGGGTTCGATCTCAGCTCCCTGCAACCTCCGCCTCCTGGGTTTAACTGATTTTCCTGCCTCAGCCCAAGTAGCTGGGATTACAGATGCTCGCCACCACACCCAGCTAATTTTTTTTTTTTTTTTTAGACAGAGTCTTGCTCTGATGCCCAGGTTGGAGTCCAGTGGAGTGATCTCAGCTCACTGCAACCTCTGCCTCCCAGGTTCAAGCAATTCTCCTGCCTCAGTCTCCTGAGTAGCTGGGATTACAGGCATGTGCCACCACGCCCAGCTACTTTTTGTATTTTTAGTAGAGATGGGGTTCCACCATGTTGGTCAGGCTGGTCTCAAACTGCTGACCTTGTGATCCACCTGCCTCAGCCTCCCAAAGTGTTAGGATTACAGGCATGAGCCACCGAGCCAGGAGAATTTTTTGTACCGATGGGGTTTTACCACGTTGGCCAGGCTGGTCTTGAACTCCTGATCTTGTGATCCACCCACCTTGGCCTCCCAAAGTGCTGGGATTACGGGTGTGAGCCACTTCACCCAGCCCTAGCCGTTGTTATGAATGCTTGTATTAAAGGTCAGAGTCCAGTATTCTGAAGGGAAACCGTCAAGCCCAGTCACTGGGGATACTGCCTCAGAGATGCGCTGCTCACGGCCTCCGCCACGATTCCTTCCCACTGCCTGAACACTCACAGGCCCCAGTGATCCCTCCCAGGGCCTTCAGTTGGGCCAGACACCTCCATTCCCCATATACGGTGGATTACCAGGAAAGGGACTGAGAGGAGGGGTGGAGGAGGTGTCATTTATTCCATCATGCCGCCGGAATCAGAGCAGGAGGCCTGTGCCGACAAGCAAAGCCTCAGTTTAGGGATGAGTAGTGCAGTGCCAGGAAGGACACCAGACTGGCAGACCCCTCCACCTGTCTGAGCCTCAGTGTCCTGGACCGTCCAATGGGGATAACAGTCCCACATCACAGGCGGCGTAAATCACCATCTGAGCAGTGAAGCGCTGTCCAGATGTTGGTGCCTGCTGTGACTCTCCACAGGAAAGAGAAGCGGGAAGCTAGGATCCGAGGCTGGGATCTGAGCCAAGACTGGGACAGAAAGTAGGTACGGGGGATCCTGAAGGCCTGGGTGGGGAGGGACTGCCGTGCACCTTTGCCTGCGGGGCTCCGGACACCCACTGCTGTTGCCAGGCAGACTTCCCCACCTGGCTTTTAGTGGGAAGGAGAAGTCAGAAGTGGTTGCTGCTGCCATAGCAGTGAGACTGGTTTTCATCAGAATTTCCTTCCTGGGAGAATCAGTACAAGGAGCTGCCACTAAATAAGTCAGGGAATTGGATTTTTTCTCCTCCCTCAAGGTCACATGAAGAGTGGCCTCAGCCAGGACAATGACCTCTGGACTCCTTCCAGATGCTGACCGGAACATAAGACTCCCCACCATAGATGTTTAATGCCTCCAGCATGATGTTTGGCCCTAGGGGCCACTGGAGGGCTTAGTGTCCCCTTCCCAGCCCCAGGCTGCTTTCCCTGTTCAGGCCACAGGGCACAACAGCCCCTCCAGCCCTTCCCTTTGGTGTCGATCCCTCCCATGCCCCCAGCTCTAGCCACCTGGGTCCTTTCCAGCCCCTCCTATTATGCTTATCTCCTTCTCTTCACGGGACCTTTGCACAGGCACTCACCTCTGCCGGAGTCTCCCTCCCTTTCCTCCTTATCCTGTTACCTCTTCCTTCAGGTCACTTCCTCCTGGAAGTCCTCCTTGACCACTCCCATCACAGCTCTTCTCCTTGGCACCCTTCCTTCAGAGCGCTGAGCACAACAGGGGTGGGCTTGCGTGCACACACACACACACACAAGTACACGCATGCATACATATGTGTGCACACATATGTGCATGTGCACACATCCACAAACACTGAATGTAAACTCTGAGGCCAATATTCGTTTCTTTTTTTTCCTTTTTTTCAAGTTTTATTGAGATACAATTCACATACCATAAAATTGTTCTATTTTAAAGTGTATAATTCAGTGGTTTTCCATGTATTCATAAAGTTGTGCAGTCGTCACCACTGTCTGATTCCTGAATATTTCCATCACCTAAAAAGAGACCCATATGCCAGGCGCAGTGGCTCAAGCCTGTAATCCCAGCACTTTGGGAGGCCGAGGCGGGTGGATCACAAGGTCAAGAGATCAAGACCATCCTGGTCAACATGGTGAAACCCCATCTCTACTAAAAATACAAAAAAAATTAGCTGGGCATGGTGGCGCGTGCCTGTAATCCCAGCTACTCAGGAGGCTGAGGCAGGAGAATTGCCTGAACCCAGGAGGCAGAGGTTGCGGTGAGCCGAGATCGCGCCATTGCACTTCAGCCTGGGTAACAAGAGTGAAACTCTGTCTCAAAAAAAAAAAAAAAAGAGACCCCCAAACCCATTAGCAGTCACTCCCCACTCCCCCTTGCCATTGGCCGCTGGCACCCACTAATCTATTTTCTGTCTTTCTGGATTTGCCTACTCCGGACATTTTGTGTAAGTGGAATCACACAGTAGGTGATCCTTTGTGACTGGCATCCTTCACCTAGCATAATGTTTCAAGGATCATCCACGTTGTGGCAGGTATCAATACTTCATTGCTTCTTATGGCTTAATAATCCATTGTTTGGATATATCACTTCTTAAAATTTTATTTTATTAATTTATTTTGTTTTGTTTTGTTTTTTTGAGACAGGGACTCACACTGGTCCAGGCTGGAGTGCAGTGGTGTGATCGTGGCTCACTGCAGCCTCAACCTCCTGGGCTCAAGCAATTGCAATCCTTATGCCTCAGCCTCCCAAGTAACTGGGACTACAGGTGTGCACCACCACACCCAGCTAATTTTTAAGTTTTTGTAGAAACAAGGTCTCCCTGTATTGCCCAGGCTGGTTTTGAATTCCTGTACTCCAGGGATCCTCCCACCTCACCCTCTCGAAGTGCTGGGATTACAGGCATGAGCCACTGCAGCCGACTTGAATTGCATTTTTTTAATCCATTTGTCAGGTGATGGACATTGGGCTGTTTCCACTTTTTGGCTGCCGTAAATAATGCTGCTCTGAGCATTTGTGTACAAGCATTGTGTTAACTTTGTTTTCACTTCTCAGGTGTAGATACCTGGGAGTAGAAATGCAGGGCCACGTGATCACTCTGTTAACTGTTTGAAGAACTGGCCCATTTTCCACAGCAGCCACACCATTTTACATTTCCACCAGCAATGCATGAGAGTTCCAGTTTCTCTGCATCCTCATCAACATTTGTTATTATCTGCCTCTCTCATTAAGGCCACTCTAGTGGGTGTGAAGTATCTCACGTTTTTGATTTGCATTTCCCAAATGACTATTTTGAGCTTATTTTTACATGCCTATTACCCACTTGTATACCTCTTTTGAGAAATTTCTCTTCAAATCCTTTGTCCATTTTTTTTTTTTTTTTTTTTTTTTTTTTGAGACAGAGTTTCACTCTTGTTACCCAGGCTGGAGTGCAATGGCACGATCTCGGCTCACTGCAACCTCTGCCTCCTGGGTTCAGGCAATTCTCCTGCCTCAGCCTCCTGAGTAGCTGGGATTACAGGCACGCGCCACTATGCCCAGCTAATTTTTTGTATTTTTAGTAGAGACGGGGTTTCACTATGTTGACCAGGTTGGTCTCGATCTGTTAACCTCGTGATCCACCTGCCTCGGCCTCCCAAAGTGCTGGGATTACAGGCTTGAGCCACTGCGCCCGGCCTGCTTGTCCATTTTAAATTGGGTTGTTTATCTATTTACTGGTGAATTGCAAAAGTTTATATATTCTGGATTTTGGACACTTATTAGATGTATGATTTGCAAACACCGTCTCACATTGTATGGGCTGACTTTTCACTGCCTTTTTTTTGTAACCTTAACAACTTTATCAGTGCAACTTTTCACTTTCTTGATGGTATCCTTGATATACTGTTTTTCAATAAAAAGAAAAATGAAGTTGTTTTTATTTTATGGCTGGGCACAGTGGTTAATGCCTGTAATCCCGAAGTTTTGAGAGGCCGAGATGGACAGTTTGCTTGAGCTCGAGTTCGAGACCAGCCTGGGCAACACGGCGAGACCCCATCTCTACCAAAAATCCAAAAAGTAGCTGGGTTTGGTGGTGTGCACCTGTGGTTCTAGCTACTCTAGAGGCTGAGGCGGGATCACTTGCGCCTAGGAATCGGAGGTTGCAGTGAGGTGAGATTTACAGCACTGCATTCCAGCCTGGGTGACAGAATGAAACCTTGTTTCAAAAAAAAGAAACTGTTACCTAATCCAAAGTCATACAGATTTATACCTATGGTTCCTTCTAAGGAGTTATAGTTTTAGCTCTTTTTTTTTTTTTTTTTTTTTTTGAGACGAAGTTTCGCCCTTGTTACCCAGGCTGGAGTGCAATGGCGCGATCTCGGCTCACCGCAACCTCTGCCTCCTGGGTTCAGGCAATTCTCCTGCCTCAGCCTCCTGAGTAGCTGGGATTACAGGCACGAGCTACCATGCCCAGCTAATTTTTTGTATTTTTAGTAGAGACGGGGTTTCACCATGTTGACCAGGATGGTCTCGATCTTCTGACCTCGTGATCCACCCGCCTCGACCTCCCAAAGTGCTGGGATTACAGGCGTGAGCCACCGCCCCTGGCCCAGTTTTAGCTCTTATATTTAGCTTTTTGACCTATTCTGACTTCATTTTTGTCTATGATGTGAGGTAGGAGGGCAGCTTTATTCTTTTGCATATGGGTATCCAGTTGTCCCAGCACCATTTGATGAAAAACTGTGCTTTCTCCATTGAACGGTCTGACACCCTTGTTGAAAATCACTTGACAATAGATGTTTGGATCTGGTTTGGGACTAGGTGCTCCATTTATCTACATGTCTATCCTTACACTAGTACCATACTGTTTTGATAACTGTAACTTTATCATTGTAAGTTTTCAAGTCAGGAAGTGTGAGTCCTAAAACTTTGTTCTTTTTCAAGATTATTTGGTTACTTGGAGTCCATGTATTTCTTTTTTTATTTAGATGGAATCTTGCTGTGTCACCCAGGCTGGAGTGCAGTGGCACGATCTCTGCTCACTACAACCTCCACCTCCTGGGTTCAAGTGATTCTCCTGCCTCAGCCTCCTGAGCAGCTAGGACTACAGGCGAGCACCACCATGCCTGGCCAAGATTCTACATATTTCCATATGAATTTTCTGAGGTCAACTTACACATTTCTGGGAAAAAAATGGTAGTTGGAATTTTGATAGAGAATGCATTGAATCTGTAGACCAATTTTGGGAGTATCACCATTTTAACAATACCTAGTCTCTCAACCCATGAATTTAGGTCTTCTTTAATTTCTTCAATCGTGTTTTGTTTTCAGTGTACAGGTCGTGCGCTTCCTTGGTTAAACTTATGCTAAGCATTTTCTTCTTCTTGATGCTATTGTACATGAAATTGTTTTGTTAATTGGATGTTTAGATTGTTCATTGCTAGTGTGTAGAAATTCAAGTGATTTTTGCATATTGATCTTGGACTGCAGCCTTGCTGACCTAAATTAGTAGCTCTAGTAGTTTTTTTGTGGATTCTTTAGTTTTTTTTCTACATTCAAGATCATGAAATCTGCAATTAGCAAATAGTTTTACTTCTTCTTTTCCAATGTGGATGCCTTTGATTTCTTTTTCTTGCCTAATTGTCCTGGCTAGAACCTCCAGCACAGTGTTGAATAGCAGTGATGAGAGCGGACATCCAGTCTTGTTCCTGATCTTAGGGGGAAAGCTTTCAGTCTTTTACTATTAAGTATGATGTCAGCTGTGGGTTTCCTGTAGATGCCCTTCACCAGGTTGAGGAAGTTCCTTTCTCCTTCTATTTTGTTGAGTGTTTCTGTCATGACAGTGGCTGTGCCTGCTTTTGCCTTTGTCCGCTGCTTTGTCTCCACTGTCTAGTGTTATGATTGACATCCAATAAATATGTATTGGTTGGACAAATCAGGTAAGAATGAAGAGGACTCACAATGGCCAATGGAGCCCAGCCTTCCAAGACCCTTCCTTCAGGGATTCTAAATGTCCATGTCCCTGACTTCAAGATCGGACCCTTTCTCCTTACTCACCCCTGTCAGCCTTCCCCTGACCTGACACACAGACTTGGGTTCTGTTAGAAATGATCTCCATTTCAGATGAGGAAACGGGCTCAGCTGTGTTGACTGACCTACTCTAAAGTAATGGCAAAAACCACAATTGCTTTTGCACCAGACCTAATAGCTGTGTGGCCGGTGGGTACGTCTGGTTTCTCAGGTTGCTGTTCTTGTACCTGCTGGCCTGGGAGAAGGAGGGTGCTAAGCTCTAAGAGATCCATTAGTAAGACAACGTGGGCTGGGCGTGTGGCTTATGCCTGTATTCCCAGCACTTTGGGAGGCTGAGGTGGTTGGATCACAAGATCAAGAGATTGAGATCATCCTGGCCAACGTGATGAAACCCCATCTCTACTAAAAAAAAATAGAAAAAGTAGGCCGGATGCGGTGGCTCACGCCTGTAATCCCAGCACTTTGGGAGGTCGAGGCGGGTGGATCACGAGGTCAAGAGATCGAGACCATTGTGTCAACATGGTGAAACCCTATCTTTTCTAAAAAATACAAAAAATTAGCTGGGCATGGTGGCGTGTGCCCGTAATCCCAGCTACTCAGGAGGCTGAGGCAGGAGAATTGCCTGAATCCAGAAGGCGGAGGTTGTGGTGAGCCGAGATCGCGCCATTGCACTCCAGCCTGGGTAACAAGAGCGAAACTCCGTCTCAAAAAAAAAAAAAAAAAAAAAAAATACAAAAAGTAGCTGGGTGTGGTGGCGCACACCTATAGTGCCAGCTACTCAGGCTGAGGCAGGAGAATCACTTGAACCTGGGAGGCAGAGGTTGCAGTGAGCCGAGATCATGCCACTGCACTTCCAACCTGGCGACGGAGCGAGACTGTCTCAAAAAAAAAAAAAAAAAAAAAAAGACATAATGCATCTCTGCAGAGCATCATTCTACCCTGAACTTGGTGAGCATGAACTAAGGAGGAGCCTCTATTGCACAGTAGAATGCTGGATGATGCGTATTCTATTCTCTCTCTCTTTTTTTTTTTTTGAGACGGAGTTTCGCTCTTGTTACCCAGGCTGGAGTGCAATGGCGCGATCTCGGCTCACCACAACCTCCGCCTCCTGGGTTCAAGCAATTCTCCTGCCTCAGCCTCCTGAGTAGCTGGGATTACAGGCATGTGCCACCACGCCCAGCTAATGTTTTGTATTTTTAGTAGAGACGGGGTTTCACCATGTTGACTAGGATGGTCTCGATCTCTTGACCTCGTGATCCACCCGCCTCGACCTCCCAAAGTGCTGGGATTACAGGCTTGAGCCACCGCACCCGGCCTTCTTTTTTTCTTTTTTTTAATAAGACAGGGTCATACTCTGTCACTCAGGCTGGAGTACAGTGGCCCAACAATAGCTCACGTCTCAACCAACCTCCTGGTTTCAAGGAATCCTCTCACCTCAGCATCCTGAATAGCTAAGACTACAGGCATGTACCACCACACCTGGCTAATTTTTTTTCTTTCTTTCTTTGTTTTTTTTTTTTTTTTTTTTTTTTGAGACAGGATCTCGCTCTGTCACCCAGACTGGAGGATAGTGATGCAATCACAGCTCCCTGCAACCTTGACCTCCCAGGCTCAAGTGTTCCTCCCACCGCAACCTCCAGAGTAGCTGGGACCACAGGTGCACACCACTATGCCTGGCTACTTTTTTTATTTTTTATAGAGACAGGGGTCTCACTATGTTGCCCTGGTCTCAAACTCCTAGGTTCAAGTAGCACTGCATCAGCTTCTTAAAACACTGGAATTGCAGGTGCGAGCCATCATGCCTGGCTATGGATATTCTTTTAGGATAAAACAAAGTTACAGGAGACTCCCTTTTCTGCAGGAGGCTCCCTGGAGGTGGACTGTGCTGTTGGGGTGCTCAGCTGGTAGAGAGGTAGAGGCTGCACTCTGCTGGGCCGCTGTTTTTTGTTTTTTGTCTTTTGTTTTTTTTGAGACAGTTTCACTCTTGTTGCCCAGGCTGGAATGCAGTGGTGCAATCTCAGCTCACTGCAGCTTCCACCTCCCGGATTCAAGCGATTCTCCTGCCTCAGCCTACTGAGTAGCTGGGACTATGCCCAACTAATTTTTGTGTTTTTGGTAGAGATGGGGTTTCACCGTGTTGCTCAGGCTGGTCACGATCTCTTGACCTCAGGTGATCCACCTGCTTCTGCCTCCCAAAGTGCTGGGATTACAGGCATAAGCCACCGCCCCCAGCCTGGCCTGCTTTTCTTAGCCCAGTCTTGGCCCAGTGGGATGGTCTTCCTGTTCAAGCCACAGAGGGTATCTTCCCTGTTAGGGGAGAGCTTGATGGCTCCCAGGATGTCGGTTATTCCACTGGATCCACTCCTACCACCTGGAAGGCGAGAAGGGTAGGAGTTGTAGTGCCCATTTTACAGATGAGGAAGCTGAGGCCCTGGAAGGTCAAGGGTGATTTGCCCAAGGCCTCAATATCATGACTCTCAGAGACCGACAGCATGTTAGAGACCTCCACCAGAGTGTGGCACGGGATAGGAACAGGCAGAATTCCTGAAAGTCAGGTTTGCGTAACACCTCTGCTGTAGACAAGGGCTGATGCTCTCAAAGACTGGGGCAGCTTCAAGGGAGCATTTTGAGAGAGCCCTGTGGCCTAGCAAACAGTGCACTTACATCAGAGGTTTCCAGTGGCCCCCATGTGCACCTGTGGGGGCCACAGAGACCTCGGGTTAATTGCAGGGTCCTGCGAGCTTTGATGTCTCTGTGCCTGGGACCTCCACCCCCGGGGGTACTATGAAGGCAGGTAGGCTGCCCTGCTTGATAGGGTAGAAAAGGCCTGTAGGACTTCTGCATTTTGTCTTATTAGCAAGGAAGAAAGGCTTCTGGAAAGAATGATAGAAGCCTTCACGAAAGGAAGCCGGGAACGAGAAAGCTGCTGCGGAGGCAGAGCTCCATCAGAACACAAGTTTCCATAAGTAGGGAGGGGAAGAAAGAATTGGACTCAGAGGAGACGAAAGAACGGCATGTGCTGGGTGCTTCTTCTGTACCAGACATCATGCTTTGCGTCCTTTTATGTCACAAAGACGCTGAGGTTTTATTCTTTTCCTTTTTATAGATGAAGAAATGGGCTTCGGGAGATTTAAACACTTGCTAGAGGTCACACGGCCAGTAAATGATGGAGTGGGGATTTGAACAGAACACATCTCAGCCATCATCGGTGGCGTGAATGGATCCACTGGGAGGGTTTCTGGTTCCAGGAGTGCAGGGAGTTAGGCCCCAGCGGTGATGCTTTGGGAGCCCAGCAGCTGTCTGTGGACCAGAAGAGCCAGTGGAGAAATCACCTGAGTCTGGTGGACAGGCTCTAGAGCCTGCAGATCTGTGTTCCTGCCTCTACCATGTCCTGGCTGTGTGACCTGGGATCTGTTACTTCACCTTCCTGGGCCTCAGCATCCATGTATGTAAAATGACACTTCTTCAAGAGGTGACAGGAGGCCGGGCGCAGTGGCTCATGCCTGTAATCCCAGCACTTTGGGAGGCCGAGACGGGTGGATCACGAGGTTAGGAGTTCAAGACCAGCCTGACCAAGACGGTGAAACCCCGTCTCTACTGAAAATACAAAAATTAGCTGGGCATGGTGGTGGGAGCCTGTAATCCCAGCTGCTTGGAAGGCTGAGGCAGAGAATTGCTTGAACCCAGGAAGCAGAGGTTACAGTGAGCCGAGATCACGCCACTGCATTCCAGCCTGGGTGACAGAACGAGACTCTGTCTCAAACAAAACAAAACAAAACCAGGAGTTGACAGGAGTACATGAAATGGACATCAAGCAGTGTGTACAGGGCAGGCTCAGTGCAAAACCCCAGAGGGTGGGCAATGTCAGTTTCAGTCCTTGCCCTCTTCCTTGGGCTTGTGTAATTTGACACTTGAAGTTGGTCTCTGTGTCACCATAACTGGGCACCACTCAAGGTCAGGGCACGGGCTGTTCCTCTTTGCACCCACAAATGCTTCATGGGCAGAGGAGAACAAGAGTGGGGCAGGGAGTCCAGCTGGGCCAGGCAGTTGCTGGGCTGCTTGGGGATGAGTGGGGGAAAATGCCACCTGGCCTCAAAGTGACCTGCACAGTAGGACAACTGTGATCCCTGCTCCCTCAGAACATGAGTCCTCTGTACGGGCAACACAGGCCCAGAGGCTGCACTACAGAGAACAGTCATCATAGCTGACACTTAACGTGGCTGTGAAGCAGGCAGCGTTCGAAACATTTGACACAGATTCCCTCACTTAAGCCTCACAACATCCCCTTGAAATTGGTACCGTTGTCATCCTCTCCATTTTACAAATGGCTAGTAAATGACAGCCAGGATTCGAAATTAAAGAACAGAGAGGTGAAGTAACTTATTGAAGGTCACACCGCTGATAAGTCTTAAAAATGGGATTCAAACCCAGATAGTTTGGCTCCTAAGCCACACTTTTTATTTATTTATTTATTTATTTTTGAGATGGAGTTTCGCTCTTGTTACCCAGGCGCGATCTCGGCTCACTGCAACCTCCGCCTCCTGGGTTCAGGCAATTCTCCTGCCTCAGCCTCCTGAGTAGCTGGGATTACAGGCACGTGCCACCATGCCCAGCTAATTTTTTGTATTTTTAGTAGAGACGGGGTTTCACCATGTTGACCAGGATGGTCTCAATCTCTTGACCTCGTGATCCACCCGCCTCGGCCTCCCAAAGTGCTGGGATTACAGGCTTGAGCCACCGTGCCCGGCCTTTTATTTTTATTTTTTAAGAGACGAGGTCTCGCTGTGTTGCCCAGGCTGGAGTGCAGTGGCTATTCACAGGTGCGATCTTACTACTGATCAGCACAGGAGTTTTGACCTACTCCGTTTCTGACCTGGGCCAGTTCACCCCTCCTTAAGCGACCTCCCAGGAGGTCATCATATTGATGCTCAACTTAGTGCAGACACTGAATCGGCATAGCGTGATAGAGCCTAAAACCCCTGGACTCAAGCGATCCTCTAGCCTCAGCCTCCTGAGTAGTTGGGACTACAGGCACGCACCACCGCGCCTAGCTAGGCCATACTTTAGCTTCTATGGTGTACAATTTCTTGGAGGACAAGCAGCAAGAATCTGACCTTGGTATAAAATCAATGATTTAATTATTATCCCAATAATGGCACATGTGGACACAGCATTTTACAGTTTAAAAAGCACATATAGCCGGGCACAGTGGCTCACACCTGTAATCCCAGCACTTTGTGAGTCTGAGGTGGGCAGATCACTTGAGGTCAGGAGTTCAAGACCAGCCTGGCCAACATGACAAAACCCCATCTCTATAAAAATTACAAAAATTAGCAGGATGTGGTGGTGCATGCCTGTAGTCCCAGCTACTCAGGAGGCTGAGGTGGGAGGACCCCTTGAGCCTTAGAGCTTGGGGCTGTAGTGAGCCATGATCATGCCACTGCACTTCAGCCTGAGCGACAGAGTGAGACCCTGTGTCAGAAAAATAAAAATAGGCCAGGCACAGTGGCTCACGCTTATAATCCCTGCACTTTGGGAGGCTGAGGTGGGCAAATCGCTTGAGTTCCGGAGTTTGAGACTAACCTGAGCAACGTAGTGAAACCCTGTCTCCACCAAAAATACAAAAAAATTAGCCAAGTGTAGTGGCATGAACCTATGGTCCTAGCTTCTTAGGAGGCTGAGGCAGGAGGATCGCTTGAGCCCAGGAGGCAGAGGTTGCAGTGAGCCAAGATCTTGCCACTGCATTCCAGCTTAGGCAATGCAATAAGACCCTGTCTTAAAAAAACTAAATACCTAAAATAAATAAAAATTTAAAAAATAAAATAAAAACCACATACTACTATATAGCTTGCTTTCACGGTTGTGATTTACTGATTCTCTAACTTCTCTGTAAAGAAGGTGGGGCTTTATTGGCTTCTTTTTAAATGTTTATTTCTTATTTAAACCAGAGAGTTTATTTATTTTTATTTATTTATTTTTTACTTTCATTTTTATTTTTTTGAGACAAGAGTTTCCCTCTTGTTGCCCAGGCTGAAGTGCAGTGGCGTGATCTCGGCTCACTGCAACCCATGCCTCCTGGGTTCAAGCAATTCTCCTGCCTCAGCCTCCTGAGTAGCTGGGACTACAGGCTCACGCCACCACGCCCCGCTAATTTTTGTATTTTTAGTAGAGATCAGGTTTCATCATATTGGTCAGGCTGGTCTCAAACTCCTGATCTCAGGTGATCCTCACACTTTGGCCTCCCAAAGTGCTGGGATTATAGGCATGAGCCACTGCACCTGGCCTAAACTAGAGAGTTTAAAATGCTTGTCTGGGCCAGGTGTGGTGGTGGGCTCCTGTAATCCCAGCTACTTGGGAGGCTGAGGCAAGAGAATCATGTGAACCTGGGAGGCGGAGGTTGCAGTGAGCCAAGATCGAGCCATTGCACTCTAGCCCAGGCGACAGTGCGAGACTCTGTCTCAAAAAAAAAAAAAAAACCTTGTCCAATCCATGATAATTGAACACCTAATGTGAAAAGTCATTCATTCACATTACCTCAGTAATCCTCCCACAAATCGAGAAGGTAGATATTGTTCCCATTTTACAGTTGAGGAAACTGACACACAGGAGGTGACTTTCCCAGATCCTACAACTTGTGAGAGCTGGGACTCACCTCCAGGCCTGCCTGAGCTGATAATTACCAAGCTCTCCAGCAGCCTCACTCCCGTGCTGGGCGGACGTTACCTCCTGCTTGTTTTTGTTCTGACCTTCCATTCATCATTTCCATCCCTCTAGCCACTCCTGAAATTCCGAACGCTGCCTTAATTCATTCTCTCTATCTAAGTGCCCGCTTCATTAAGGTGCTTTCCGCCATGAGTTTTTGGCTTAATTATGTGGTGTTCATTGTACTTAGTCGGGGGATCTGATTAATCACCATTTTATTTACCCAAATGTTCATTTATCTGCAGTTGGCGTCTCCTGGGAGAGCCTTGGTTTTGCTGAGCTGCCCTGCCTGGATTGTCTTCCCCTCCACCCCTGTCTTAAGTGCTTCTCTTTGGAGGGCACCTTCTCTCCGGGCTTTGGCTGCCCACTCCAAAGCCTGCCCAGGTCCCAGCATCTGGAAGATGGGATTGGGAATGCCTCAGTATAGACATGGGGACATGGGCAGAGGTAGAGTAGGAATTGACAAGAAGATGGGAGTCCTGGAAGAGTGTGACCTCAGGCATGGAGGATTCTGAACCCCGTCCTCAGCTTGCCAAGAAAGGCCTCAGCATTCCCACCTGGTCCCCCATTTCCAGCCCATCCTCCTCCTGCAGCCAGAGAGCACTGCACCCAAAGCACCCAGATTCCATGTCTCTATGCTCAGACCTTCCCTGTCTCCTACGGACCAACAGAATAAAGCCCTGGGTCCAAGGTCCAGCCACATCTCTTCTCTCACACCCCACCACCCCTCATTTCATTCATCCAGAGCTACCCCAGGCCTCCAAGCTGTCCATACCCTCTCCATATCATCTGACCAACTTGTCCCAGTTTGCCCAGGACTTTTGGAACTTGTCCCTGAAAGTGCTGTGCTCCGAGAAACCCATGGCCTCAGGCACACCGGGACGGCTGGTCACTTGCAGCTCAGGGTCACCCACAGTCTCAGGCAGACTCATGCGGACATGCTAATTTGTCCCCATCAGTTTAGTCTTTGAATGTCTTTTTTTCTTATAAAAATATTACTCTTCAGCCGGGTGTGGTGGTGCTCGCCTGTAATCCCAGCACTTTGGGAGGCCAAGGGAGGCAAATTACTTGATGTCAGGAGTTCGAGACCTGCCTGGCCAACATGGTGAAACCCCCTACTAAAAATACAAAAATTAGCCGGGCATGGTGGCATGTGCCTGTAATCCTGGCTACTTGGGAGGCTGAGACAAGAGAATCACTTGAACCTGGGAGGCGGAGGTTGCGGTGAGTCGACATTGCGCCACTGCTCTCCAGCCTGAGCAACGAGTGAAACTCGATCTCAATAAATAAAAAGAAAGAAAGGGCTAGCGTACAAAGCTGGTAGCCTCCAGCTTCTTTATTTTATTTTATTTTATTTTTGAGACAAAGTCTCGCTCTGTCACCCAGGCCAGAGTGCAGTGACATGATCTCAGCTCACTGCAATCTCCGCCTCCCAGGTTCAAACAATCCTCCTCCCTTGGCCTCTTGAGTAGCGGGGATTACAGGCACCTACCATCACGCCTGGCTAATTTTTGTATTTTTAGTAGAGACGGGGTTTCACCATGTTGGCCAGGCTGGTCTCGAACTCCTGACCTCAGGTGATCCACCTGCCTCAGCCTCCCAAACTGCTGGGATTACAGTTGTGAACCACCATGCCAAGCCTGCCTCCAGCTTCTAATTCACTTCCAGTCCAAAACCAGAGATGGGGGAGGGGAAGGGCTCGTGGAAGGTTGCGGCATCAGAGGAGCAGCCTCTGCCTGGCTCCTTCAAGATTTCTGGGCCATTGAGAGGGGCCAGCCCCCCGGGCAGAAGGCAAGGAACTCCAGGAATGGAGACTGGGGACTGGCCTGCGTGTGGTGAGGCCTGTGATTGGGAATGAATTTAGGAAACCCCTCAGTCTTCTCAGCACCACAGCGAGGAGGGCATCCTGTCCCCCTCTCTAGGGAAGAAACTGAGTCACAGAGAGTCACTGGCCTGCAGACCGGTCTCTGCACTGCTCCAGATTGCCTTCCACTGTGGCCCACAGCGGCTTGAATCAGATGGTCAGTGAGAAGACAGGCCAATAGGATGAAGTGACTTTGGATTTTTTTTCTAGACGGAGTTTTGCTTTTCCTGCAAACTCCACCTCCCAAGTTTAGTCGATTCTCAGGCTTCAGCCTCCTGAGTAGCTGGGACTACAGGCATGGGCCACCGTGCCCAACTAATTTTTGTATTTTTAGTAGAGACAGGGTTTCACCATGTTGGCCAGGATGGTCTTGATCTCTTGACCTTGTGATCCTCCCACCTTAGCCTCCCAAAGTGCTGGGATTACAGGTGTGAGCCATTGCACCCAGCTTCATTTTTTTAAAGACTTCCCTTTGGTAGCACCCTGGGCCTTTTGGCCCAGGATTTATGCAAATTAATGTAGATATATTCTAATTAGATCACTACCAGGCACTTTCTTCTAATGGAGCTGCCAGCTCAGAGGTGTAGTGGGTTAGATCTGCCCAGAAGGGGCCTGCAGAGCCCCCCGGCTGGGGAAGGGATGGGGATGGGTCAGCGGTCACTGAGATGAGGGGTGGGGTTGCCATGGATACAGAGGCCAGGCCCCTGTGGCTGCCTCCTGACAAGATGTGAGCTGGCCAGATCAGGTGCATCCTGGGTCTCCCTAGCAGCTCCAAGCTGGTCTCTGAGGGCTAATGATGCAGAAGGTGAGCAGATGCTCCCTGGTTCCCGGGGCCCCAGTGAAGGTTGAGGGCTGGGCTGCAGCAGGAGGGTGTGCAGACAGGCAGATGGCAGTCAGGGGATTGGGGGCCCGGACCTGTCCTGAGGAGGAGGAAGATTACCCCTCCAGAATGGAAGGCACCTCCAGCAGCGCCGTAAAGCGTGAGA
Organism: Saimiri boliviensis; assembly: GCF_048565385.1. Lineage (NCBI taxonomy): Eukaryota > Metazoa > Chordata > Mammalia > Primates > Cebidae > Saimiri > Saimiri boliviensis. The sequence continues at coordinate 29,876,942 of NC_133459.1, read as the reverse complement.
TTCCCAAATGCCGGAGCATGCAAGCAGGCTGGGCAGCCAAGTCTCAGAGAGCACGCGTGGTAGGATGCGGTAGAAAAGAGCAAGGGTGTGGCACCAAGACTGGTTGGAGTCAGCTCTTCTGCATCCCCTTGGGCAAGGCTGCCACTGCTCTGGGCCTCAGTTTCCTCATTTATAAGAAGGGGTAGGATTAAGAGATATGACAGGAGCATGAGGTTTATAGACAGTGAGCGCTCTGTGAGGTATCCTAAGATAGACCCCTTGAGGGAGGTTCCTGATCTCCTGGGAGGTTTGTTTTGTTTTGTTTCCTAAGGGGACAGGTGTTACCGGTGTCTGCACTGAGGAGGGCAAGGGTGGGACTCTCATCCCCAGGGGGCAGGAACTGGGTGCGCTGTATTCACCCCTATGTTCTCGGGATTTAGCATGCAAGAGACACGCAAGGAATGTCTGCAGGACGAATACATGTTAGGTACTCAGAATAGTGTCTAGATCAAATAGGAGATTAATAAATGTGGCTGGGCGCAGTGGCTCACTCCTGTAATCCCAACACCTTGAGAGGCCAAGGCAAAGAAGGATCACTTGAGCTCAGGAGTTCCAGACCAGCCTGCAATATAGTGAGATCCTCGTCTCTACAAAAGAGTTTTTAAAATAGCCAAGTGTGGGTGGCAAGTGCCTGTAGTCCCAACTACTCAAGAGGCTGAGGCTATAGTGAGCCCTGATCACCCCACTGCACTTCGGCCTGAACAACAGTGAGAACTTGTTTCAAAAAGAGAGAGAGAGAGAGAGAGAGAGAGAGAGAGAGGAGACTTCTCTGGTGGTCCAACTTTGTTGTAAGAAATTCCAGAATTATAGAAGTGCATATAGTTAGGCTGGCCATGGTGGCTCACGCCTGTAATCCCAGCACTTTGGGAGGCTGAGGCGGGCAGATCACCTGAGGTCATGAGTTCAAGACCAGCCTGGCCAACATGGTGAAACCCCGTCTCTACTAAAATATAAAAGAATTAGCTAGGCATGATGGCAGGTACCTGTAATCCCAGCTACTCGGGAGGCTGAGACCAGAGAATTGCTTGAATCCGAGAAACGGTGGTTGCAGGGAGCCGAGATCCTGCCACTGCACTCCAGCCTGGGCGGCTGAGTTAGACTCCATGTCAAAAAAAAAAAAAAAAAAAAAAAAAAAAAAAAAAAAATGCATATAGTTAAAATTCAGTCTCCCCATCTCCCCACACCGTAGAGATAACATCTCATAACTGTTTATGGTGTCTCTCCCAGGCTCTTGGTTCTGTATTTACAGTCACACGCGTTTGGTGCCTTTTGGGGAAGGTGTTTACATGAATGGAATCATGTTGCTCTGCAGCTTGCTTTTTTCACCTAACAGTGATGGCCTTGGCCATTTCCCAGTGGGATCCGGACTGGGATAGGGAGGCAGAAAGGCTGCAGAAGCCCTGAAAGAAACAGAGGGGAGACGTGTGTGTGTGTGTGTGTGTGTGTGTGTGTTGGGGGGCCCAGGAAGGCATCTTCACAGGTCCCTATGCACCAGGTGTGGTGGCTCATGACTGTAACCCCAACACTTTGGGAGGCCAAGGTGGGTGGACCACTTGAGGTCAGGAGTTTGAGACCAGCCTGGCCAACATGGTGAAACCTCATCTCTACTAAAAGTATAAAAATTAGCCAGGCTTAGTGGCGGGCATCTGTAATCCCAGCTACTTGGGAAGCTGAGGTGGGAGAATCACTAGGGATGGGAATCTGGCGGAGAAACCCCCATCATCAGCTCACCAGCTCCCAGAGGACAGTGGTCTCTGTCTCCAGACTTGAGCTCTCTGGGGCAGGACGCCATCTTGTCCACTGCCGTATGCCCAGGGCCCAGCACATAGTAGGTGCTCAAGAAATATTTGTTCAATGAATTGAGTCCCTATCCCTACTAGGTCCATCTTCTTTGGCAGGGTCAAAGACCACTTGGTCTCTCTGACCATTCCTTTTAATCTCATGTTGAGTTGAATCTCATTTCAACTCATGCTCAAATGGCATTGACCTCAGATGGACCCCTGGAGACAGGGAGATGGGGGCAGAGCTCGGAGAGAGAGAGAAGACCCTCCCCTCAGGCAGATCACTGCCCGCTCTGCTGTCGGTTTGCTAACCTCCCTAATGAGGGGGTTGGGCCAGCGGATCTCAGGGGTCCTTCCAGCTCTGTCATCTGCGGCTTTTGTCCCACTCCCTCATTTCACGGATGAGGGGTTGAGTCGAGTTTAATTTTGTCAGCTGCCTCAGAAATCCACTGGGAAAAGGGGGGCCTGAGGTTGGGGATGCAACAAAAGCTGTTGTCAGCTACCGAGCACCCTGTGTGCCCGATACCCGGCTGGCTGCGGGCTTTACGTTCACCGTCTGAATCCTCAGGACATTTAACTAATGAGAAAACTGAGGCTCAGAGAGGGGGAATAACTTGCCCAAGGTCACCCAGTGAGTCAGGGAGAACTGGGGCTGGAACTCAGGTCTCCCTGTCCTTAAATGGAGAGCTCGTCCCTCAGTGAACCGAAGTCACTAAGAGAGACAGAACCAGGCTGGACCAGAGCTTTCTGCAGAAACTTCAACAGCTCTTTCTCCTCTTTCCCCAGACAGGCTGACTTCGGTATCTAAGGCCTATGTCAACATGGCTGGAATTTTGGCCAGGAAAGTAGTTGACTTGCAGAACTGGCTGGCAAGGGTTGGGCACAAGAGACTTCTGATGAGTTCCATGGCCCTGAGCTTGGCCCCTACCCTGCCTTCTCCCTCAGCCAGCTTCCTGGGGCTAGGGTGGACCCATCTGCATTATTCAGCCCTTGTCCCCCACCCCCTACCTCGTGTTGGGCTCCTGGGGTTGGCGTCTAGACAGACAAGAGCATCCTACTGAGAACAGAGGCAGCCCTGACTCGGGGCTGAAGGTTCCCATGGCAACGGCATCCCCCTACAGCTGGCAGCTACCTGATAAATAAATAATTAGGGGTGGGGGGGAGCGAAGGGCAGGGGAGAGGGGCAGCAGGGAGCCTCAAGGAGGCCCCATTCTGGAGAGCAGAGGTTCCATTTAGGCTTGAAGTAAGCTGGAGGGCAGGGGGGTTGGCATTGCCAGGTAAGAGAAGGTGGATGGGAAAACGTGGCGAAATATGAGAGATTTGCAAGATCTGAGAGCCCTGGCTTAGGGACAGGCTGTCGGGGGAGGGGATGTGGAATGAGTAGGGAGCATAAGGGAGACTGAAACCTTTAGGTTCCTAACTCAAGCAACTAGACACATTATGGGGCCCAAAACACTGGAAATGGACCAGGTTTGGGCTTATGGAGTTCACAGTGAGCCGCTCTGTGAGTCATCGGTTAGAATGCAGCTGAGGGCTGCACGCGAGCAGGTAGTCACTGAAGCTTGGGTGGGCATGCATTTCCCGGGACAAGTGTGGCATGAAGAGGGCCTGGGATGTGGCCCTGGGGCACGCTAATAGTCAGGGGCCTGACTGCTCTAGAACCGGGTAGTAGCCGAGGAAGGTAGCAAATTTGGCTTTAGCACCTGGAGTGTGCCAAGCACCGCTCTCACCACTGAAAATACGGCAGTGAACCACACACGCAGAAATTCCTGCCCTCGCAGAGCTTGCCATTCACTGCAGGAGGCACGCTGTCACTAAGGAGTAGATAGTGTGTTTGCCAGTGATAAGCACGGGCTGGCTCAATGGCACATGCCTGTAGTCCCAGCTATTCAGGAGGCTGAGGTGGGAGGATGGCTTGAGCCCAGGAGTTCGAGCCTGCAGTGAGCCGGAATCAAACCTCTGCACTCCAGCTGGGTGATGAAGGGAGAATCCCATCTCAAAAAAATAAAAATAAAAAGTAAAATACCACCGGGTGCGATGTCTTATGCCTGTAATCCCAACACTTTGAGAGGCCAAGGTGGACAGATCACTTGAGGTTAGGATTTCTAGACCAGCCTGGCCAACATGGTGAAACCCCATCTCTACTAAAAGTCTAAAAATTAGCCAGGAAAAAAAAAAAAAAAAAAAAAAAAGGCCGGGCGCGGTGGCTCACGCCTGTAATCCCAGCACTTTGGGAGGCCAAGACGGGTGGATCACGAGGTCAAGAGATCTAGACCATACTGGTCAACATGGTGAAACCCCATCTCTACTAAAAATACAAAAATTAGCTGGGCATGGTGGTGCATGCCTGTAGTCCCAGCTACTCAGGAGGCTGAGGCAGGAGAATTGCTTGAACCCAGGAGGTAGAGGTAGCGGTGAGCTGAGATCGCGCCATTGCACTCCAGCCTGGGTAACAAGATCGAAACTGCGTCTCAAAAAAAAAAAAAAAAAAATTAGCCAGGCTTGGTGGCGGCACCTGTAATCCCAGCTACTCAGGAGGCTGAGGCAGGGGAATCACTTGAACCCAAGAGGTGGACATTGCAGTAAGCTGAGATTGCACCACTGCACTCCAGCCTGGGCCACAGAGTGAGACTACATTTCAGAAAGAAAAAGAAAAAAATAGGCCGGGCGCGGTGGCTCAAGCCTGTAATCCCAGCACTTTGGGAGGCCAAGGCGGGTGGATCACGAGGTCAAGAGATCGAGACCATCCTGGTCAACATGGTGAAACCCCGTCTCTACTCAAAATACAAAAAATTAGCTGGGCATGGTGGCGCGTGCCTGTAATCCCAGCTACTCAGGAGGCTGAGGCAGGAGAATTGCCTGAACCCAGGAGGCGGAGGTTGCGGTGAGCCGAGATCGTGCCATTGCACTCCAGCCTGGGTAACAAGAGCGAAACTCCGTCTCAAAAAAAAAAAAAAAAAAAAAAAGTAAAAAAAAAAATCATAAGCACTGTGGAAAAAATAAAGGACGGAGGGAAGTAGGGAGTTTTGTAGAAAATATAATTTTATTAGACAGAGTCTTGCTCTGTTGCTCAGGCTGGAGTGCAGTGGCGCGATCTCAGATCCGTACAACCTCCACCTCCTGGGTTCAAGCGATTCTCCTGCCTCAGCCTCCCAAGTAGCTGAGACTACAGGTGACTGGCACCATACCCGGCTAATTTTTGTATTTTTAGTAGAGGTGGAGTTTCACCATGTTGGCCAGGCTGGTCTCAAACTCCTGACCTCAAATGATCCACCCACCTCAGCCTTCCAAAGTGCTGGGATTACAGGCATGAGCCACTGTACCCGGCCTATTACTATTTTTTACTGAGATGGGATCTTGCTATGTTGTCCAGGCTAGTCTTCAACTCCTGGGCTCAAGTAATGCCCCCACCTTGGCCTCCTAAAGTGCTAAGATTACAGGCATGACAGCCATCAAAAACGATGAGTTCGTGTCCTTTGTAGGGACATGGATGAACCTGGAAACCATCATTCTCAGCAAACTGACACAAGAGCACAAAATCAAACACCGCATGTTCTCACTCATAGGCAGGTGTTGAACAATGAGAACACATGGACACAGGGAGGGGAGCACTACACACTGGGGTCTGTTGGGGGGAAATAGGGGAGGGACAGCGGGGGGTGAGGAGGTGGGGAGAGATAGCATGGGGAGAAATGTCAGATATAGGTGATGGGGAGGAAGGCAGCAAATCACACTGCCATGTTCTTCACGTGTGCCCCAAAACCTAAAATGCAATTAAAAAAAAAAAAAAGATTACAGGCATGAGCCACCGAAGTCAGCCAAATGGTTGTCGTAAACCACTAAATTTTGGAGTAATTTTCTCAGTATCAAGAGCTAACTATACCTACAGGAATCAGTCAAGAACCCGTTCTTGGTAGCCCCCTGGTTCAACCTTTATGCTGATATACTTAGGAATAAAGGTGCCAAGATACCTATTGTGTTTGACAGTCCAATCTCCCTTCTTTTTGTGACAGAATCCATCTCTGTCTTTTAAAAAAGTTTTTGTGGCCAGGCGTGGTGGCTCATGCCTGTAATCCCAGCACTTTGGGAGGCTGAGGTGAGTAGATCACGAGGTCAGGAGGCCGAGACCAGCCTAGCTAACACATTGAAACATGACTCAGTCTCAAAAAAAATTTTTTTTTTGTTCGTATTTTTTTCTTTCTTTTTTTTTTTTTTGAGACGGAGTTTCGCCCTTGTTACCCAGGCTGGAGTGCAATGGCGCGATCTCGGCTCACCGCAACCTCCGCCTCCTGGGCTCAGGCAATTCTCCTGCCTCAGCCTCCTGAGTAGCTGGGATTACAGGCACGCGCCACCATGCCCAGCTAGTTTTTTTGTATTTTTTTTTTTTTTTTTTTTTTTTTTTTGAGATGGAGTTTCGCTCTTGTTACCCAGGCTGGAGTGCAATGGCGCGATCTCGGCTCACCGCAACCTCCACCTCCTGGGTTCAGGCAATTCTCCTGCCTCAGCCTCCCGAGTAGCTGGGATTACAGGCACGCGCCACCACGCCCAACTAATTTTTTGTATTTTTAGTAGAGACGGGGTTTCACCATGTTGACCAGGATGGTCTCGATCTCTTGACCTTGTGATCCACCCGCCTCGGCCTCCCAAAGTGCTGGGATTACAGGCGTGAGCCACCGCGCCCGGCGTTTTTTTGTATTTTTAGTAGAGACGAGGTTTCACCATGTTGACCAGGATGGTCTCGATCTCTCGAACTCATGATCCACCCGCCTCGGCCTCCCAAAGTGCTGGGATTACAGGCTTGAGCCACCGTGCCCGGCCTTTTGTTCGTATTTTTGAGATAAGAGTCTCACTCTGTTGCCCAGGCTGGAGTGCAGTGGTGTGATCACAGCTTACTGCAGTCTTGACCTCCTGGGCTCAAGTGATCCTCCTGCCTCAGCCTCTTGAGTAGCTGTGACTACAGATACATGCCTCCAAGCCCAGCTAATTTTTGTATTTTAAAATTTTTTGTAGGCCGGGCATGGTGGCTCAAGCCTGTAATCCCAGCACTTTGGGAGGCCGAGGCGGGTGGATCACGAGGTCGAGAGATCGAGACCATCCTGGTCAACATGGTGAAACCCCGTCTCTACTAAAAATACAAAAAAATTAGCTGGGCATGGTGGCGCGTGCCTGTAATCCCAGCTACTCAGGAGGCTGAGGCAGGAGAATTGCTTGAACCCAGGAGGCGGAAGTTGCGGTGAGCCGAGATCGCGCCATTGCACTCCAGCCTGGGTAACAAGAGCGAAACTCCGTCTCAAAAAAAAAAAAAAAAAAAAAAAAAATTTTTGTAGAGACAAGGTCTCACTATATTGCCCAGATGGTCTTGAACTCTTGGGCTCAAGCCATCCCCTCCCTTGGCCTCCCAAAGTGTTAGGATTACAGGTATGAGCCACCATGCCTTGTTCTTTTTTTTTTTTTTTTTTTTTTTTTTAATTTCTTCGAGTGAGGGTCTCATCTCACCTATATTGCCCAGGATGGACTTGAATTCTTAAGCTCAAGGGATCCTCCCATGTCAGTCTCCCGAGTAGCTGGGATTCAGGTGCATGCCACCATGCCTGGCTAATTTTGCTTTATTATTATTATCATTTCAAACAGAGTCTCACTCCATCGCCAGGCTGGAGTACAGTGGCACAATCTCAGCTCACTGCAACCTCTGCCTTCCTGGTTCAAGCAATTCTCCTGCCTCAGTCTCCCGATAACTTGAATTACAGGCATGCACCACCACACCTGGCTATTTACTTATTTATTTTTGAGACGGAGTTTCACTCTTGTTGCCCAGGCTGGAGTGCAATGGAGCAATCTCGGCTCACTGTAACATCTGCCTCCTGGGTTCAAGCTGGGATTACAGGCAGGTGTTGCACATGCCCAACTAATTTTGTATTTTTAGTAGAGATGGGGTTTCTCCATGTTGGTCAGGCTGGTCTCGAATTCCTGACCTCGGATGACCTGCCCACCACCTCCTCCCAAGGTGCTGGGATTACAGGCGTGAGCCACCGCGCCCGGCCAAATTTTGCTTTAAAGAACCACCTCCTACCACTCTGTCCACATGGCTTGAGTGGGGCTGACTCATTTCTAGTTTCTGGGGTGGACAGGTAAGCCAGGTCTAGCCAAATAGTCAAAGACAATGATGAATTTAGGGCTAGGCGCTCACCCCGTGATCTGCCCCTGAGAATCACCCCAGATATTTGCTGGAATAACCGTGACAGAGCTGCTCTCCTGCCAGGATGCCTGAATGGGTGTGGTGTGAGCTTGGAGCTGTTGGTGGCTGCCTTGGCCACCTCAGGTGATGGCCTGCCTGAGGAGGAAGCATAGCTAAGGAGCAGAGGGACAGTGTGTGTGGGAGGAAGACCAAGCGTGTGCCATCTTTCAGGTCTCTGGATCTAGCAGTGCCTAAAACTCATTCTCCCTTTGTCCTGCCAATTTTTGTCATTTGCAAGAAAGAGTTCTAACTACAACAGAAGAGGAGAGAAGAGGGTCTGGTTGGGGAGAGGGAGGGAAGATTCAGATAAAGTGAGAAGCTATCAGAAGCCTTTTTCCAGGCAGGGAGGCAGGAGGAGGTGGAGCTGATGCCACCACACAGATGGCAAGGCTTGGGCAGAGACCAAGGAAGCTGCAGGCTTGGGCAAGGTGGTGAGGAAGCCTGGTGGTGCCAGGCCAACTGTGGCATTTACCCACCTGGCATCAGCCTGCCTCTTGTTGGTGACTCCTCTCCCAGGGATCTGCAGATTGTAAAGCTCATCTCTGCATACTCCTTGGCAGAAAGGTAGAGCTGGAATCATTATTTCATTTTGAGGAAAGAACATGAGGCTCAGAGAGGGGAAGTGACTTCTCCAAGGTCACACAGCAGGTTGGTGGCAGAATAGGCCTTTCTCAGCCACCTGTCCCATCTTGGCACCACCTTTCTCATCTTGGCACTGGTAGGGGAGTCAAGAGGTGTAAATTCTCTCCTCTTCGGTTGTAGTTAGTCAAGAGGTGGGAAGTTCTGCCTCCGACTCCTGGGTGACTTTGGGCAGCCCACTTTCCCAGCTGGGTTTGGGGCTCCTCTTCCAGGCATGGAACTCGTTGGACAAGGTAGTCTCCAAGGGCCCTTCCAGCCTTGACTTCCATGGTCTGCTGACCTTGGGGGAGAAGCTCCACTGTACTCCAGCCTGAGTGCCACAGCGAGACTCGGTCTCAAAAAAAAAAAAAAAAAAAAAAAATCCACCTAAGAGATGATACCATCTCCACTCCCTGGCGCCTGCTCAAAACCCCTCTGGTCTCTGTGACCTTATTAATAGAGAACAGAGATAGTTTTTTGTTTGTTTGTTTTGCTTTTTGTTGTTTTGTTTTATTTTAAAGCTGCAGCAGATCTGTAGTCACTCAAACTCAGGTTCAAATTCCAGCTCTACTGTATGACTTAGGGCAAGTCACTTTCCCTCTCTGAATCTGTTTCTTCAACTATTAACAGACAAGATAATTCTTCTCTTGAGAAGTTGTTGTGGGGATATGGAGATATCACAGAAACTAACAGACAATTAGAGTTGATAAACAGTGGCTAGTTAATAGAAGGCTTAACTATCTAAGCTTCTTAGTTTGGCACTGAGGGCCTCTAGGATCTGGTTCAATCCTGAATAGCCTGTTAGCTCCTGCCTCCAAGAGGCTATAACAAGAGCTGAAGTCCCACCTTCATTTGCCTTTGCCTTATTTTCTATGTTTTTTGAGATGGAATTTTGCTCTTGTTGTCCAGGCTGGAGTGCAGTGGTGCGATCTCAGCTCATTGCAACCTCCGCTTCCTGGGTTCAAGCAATTCTCCTGCCTCAGCCTCCCAAGTAGCTGGGATTACAGGCATGTGCCACCACGCCTGGCTAATAGCGTATCTTTAGTAGAGATGGTGTTTCACCATATTGGCCAGGCTGGTCTGGAACTCCTGACCTCATGATCAGCCCACCTTGGCCTCCCAGAGTGCTGGGATTACAGGGGTGAGCCACCTCACTCAGCCTATATTTTATTGTATTTTATTTATTTATTTTTTAGGTGGAGTTTTGCTCTTGTTGCCCAGGCTGGAGTGCATTGGCACAATTTCAGCTCACTGCAATCTCCACCTCTGAGTTCAAGCAATTCTCCTGCCTCAGCCTCCTGAGTAGCTGGGATTACAGACATGCACCACCACACCTGGCTAATTTTGTATTTTTAGTAGAGACTGTGTTTCACCATATAGGCCAGGCTGGTCTTGAACTCCTGACCTCATGATCCACCCACCTTGGCCTCCCAAAGTGCTGGGATTATAGGTGTGAGCCACTGAGCCCGGCCTATTTTTTATTTGACATTTGGAGAAAGTCTTGCACTTTTGCCCAGGTTGGGGCGCAATGTGGTGATCACAGGTCACTGTAACCTCAAATTCCTAGGTTCAGGGCATCTTCCTGCCTCACCCTCCTTAGCAGCTGGGACTACAGGCATGTGCCACTGCACCTGGGTAATTTTTAAATTGTTTGTAGACATTGGGTCTCACTATGTGGCCTGGGGTAGTCTTGAACTCCTGGCCTCAGGTGATCTTCCTGCCTTGGCTGCTTAAAATGCTGGGATTACAGACATGAGCCACTGCACCAGGCCTCCCTTTGCCTTTATCCAAGTCTTCCTTAGTCTTCACAGTGCAGCTCAGTTCCCTGCTTTGGTAGGAAGGCCTGCTTGTCTGGCTCACAGGGACTGCTCTCTTCACTTGACATGGAGCTGGGGCTATTCTTACCACTCTCAACACGGCCCTGGCCTTCCTTCATCCTCACGCTCAACAATCATTCACTCATTTATCTACAGCCAGCCAGACCCGTTTATTCATCCGTCCGACATCTGACAGGTCCTCACCCAGCCAGGGTTCATCACTTATTTATTCACAGAACGTTTAGTCTATGTCAGGCTCTGTGCTAGCTCTGGGATGTAGAAGGAAGGAAGCTGTGGCCCCCGCCCTTTGGGAACTCAGTACCCCCTTAGTAGAGGAGGGGGACAGGAAATCAGACAGTACAACCCGGGGTAGTCAGAGCTATGACCCAGGCCTGCAGAAAGCCACCTCCGATGGTGAGTGCAGATTTAAATATATCTTTTTTTTTTTTTGAGACAGTCTCACTCTGTCTCCCAGGCTGGCTTGCAGTGGCACACTGTTCATTGCAGCCTCAATCTCCCTAGGCTCAGGTGATCTTCCTGCCTCAGCCTCCTGAGTAGCTGGGACTACAGGCACATGCCACCATGCCCAGTTGATTTGTTTTGTTTTGTTTTGTTTTGTTTTTGTAGAGAACGGGGTCTTTCCTTGTTGCCCAGGCTAGTCTCAATACTCTCCTAGGCTTAAGTGATCCACCTGCCTCGGCCTCCCAAAGTGTTGAGATTACAGGCGTGAGCTACCAAGCCTGGCCCAAATATATATTTAATTAATTAATTTGTTTGTTATTTGTTTTTGAGACAAGTCTTGCTCTGTCACCCAGGCTGGAGTGCAGTGGTGCCATCTCAGCTCACTGCAACCTCCACCTCCCAGGATCAAGTGATTCTCCTGCCTCACCTCACCAAGTAACTGCGATAAGGCGCATACCACCATGCCCTGCTAATTTTTGTATTTTTAGTAGAGATGGGGTTTCACCATGTTGGTCAGGCTAATCTTGAACTCCTCACCTTGTGATCTGTCCGCCTCAGCTTCCCAAAGTGCTGGGATTACAGGCGTGAGCCACCACATCCAGCCCAAAATATATTTATTATATATATATATATATATATATTTTTTTTTTTTTAGACGGAGTTTCGCTCTTGTTACCCAGGCTGGAGTGCAATGGCGCCATCTCGGCTCACCGCAACCTCCGCCTCCTGGGTTCAGGCAATTCTCCTGCCTCAGCCTCCTGAGTAGCTGGGATTACAGGCACGTGCCACCATGCCCAGCTAATTTTTTGTATTTTTAGTAGAGACGGGGTTTCACCATGTTGGCCAGGATGGTCTCGATCTCTTGACCTCGTGATCCACCCGCCTCGGCCTCCCAAAGTGCTGGGATTACAGGCTTGAGCCACCGCGCTCGGCCCCCCATTTTTTTTTAACAAAAAATTAGCTGGGTGTGGTGATGGGCACCTGTAATCCCAGCTATCTGGGAGGCTGAGGCAGGAGAATCACTTGAACCCAGGAGGTGGAGGTTGCAGTGAGCTGAGATTGCGCCACTGCACTCCAGCCTGGGTGACAGTGCGAGAATCCATCTCAAAAAATAAAAAAATAAAAAACGAAAGAAAACCATGTCAAATATTCCAGGACTTGTGTAGCAGTTACATGCAACTAATTAACAATAATAAGAGGAATATCTTTCCCACCTTGTTGCATTAGCTCCGAAACACTAATCTGAGGGCTGCGGTGACTGTAAATCATAACCCGCCTTGCTGTGTCTTTGTTACTTAAAAGGGAGGAACTGTGCAGAGGCAACAGCAATCTACTCCTTTGCAAAAACTGCAAATGCACGTGCGCTGAGGGAAAAATTCACTTTGGGGATATTTTTACCTGGTCAGCTGCAAGCCAAGCCAAGATAGCTTCTTGAATCCCTCTCCTAAGTGGGCTGGGATGAAAGTTCCTGGGGGCAGTAGATACAGGCTTCTCCCTGATCTCCTGCCAGGGGAAGGCTGGCCACCACCCTGCCCAGTTGCTTTTTCTGAAATAACAGATCTCATCCCAGCCACAAAGAATGAGTTCCCTGACTGTAGTCCCAGAGTGACAGATGAGAACAAGTCACCCAGGCCTCACATCCCTGCCTTCACTGCCATTGATCACAGAGGAAGCCCCACATTCCTGCCTGTCAGTCCTCTCTGCCTTTGATCTCTGCTCTCCCCTGACCCAGTTCGCTCGCTTCCTTCCTTCCTTCCTTCCTTCCCTCCTTCCCTACTTCCTTCCTTCCTTCTTTCCTTCCCTTCTCTTTCTTCCTCCCTCCCTCCTTTCCTTCTTTCTTTGTGTGTGTGTGTGTGTGTGTGTGTGTGTGTGTGTGTGTTTTCTTTTGAGGTGGAGTCTTGCTCTGTCACCCAGGCTGAAGTACAGTGGTATGATCTCGGTTCATTGCAACCTCCGCCTCCTGGGTTCAAGTGATTCTTCTGCCTCAGCCTCCCCAGTAGCTGCAATTACAGGGGTCTGCCACCACGCCTGTGTCATTTTTTGTATTTTTTAGGAGAGACAGGGTTTCCCCACGTTGGCTAGACTGGTCTCGAACTCCTGACCTCCACCCACCTCGGCTCCCCAAAGTGCTGGGATGACAGATGTGAGCCTCCCCTCCTCTCCTCTCCTCCCCTCTCCTCCCTTCTCCTCCCTACTTCCCCTCCCCTCCTCTCCTCTCCTGGGATCACTCCACCCTCCCCCAATCCCCACCCTCACTGCCTCTCCTTCCACCCAAGGCCATTCCTACCACCTGCACTCTGTTTTTATTTTTATTTTTTTGAGACAAAGTCTTACTCTGTCGCCCAGGCTGGAGTGCAGTGGCACTGTCTCGGCTCACTGCAGGCTGCGCCTCCTGGGTTCAAGTGATTCTCTTGTCTCAGCCTCCTGAGTAGCTGGGACTACAGGCATGCAGCACCATACCCAGCTGATTTTTATATTTTTAGTAGAGACGAGGTTTCATTCACCATGTTAGCCAGGATGGTCTTGATTTCCTGTCCTCATGATCCGCCCACCTTGGCCTCTCAAAGTGCTGGGATTACTGGCCTGAACCACTGCGCCCGGCCACTCTGTTTTTATTTTTTTATTTTTGAGACAGAGTCTCACTCTGTTGCCCAAGCTGGAGTGCTGCGGCGTGATCTTAGGTCAGCACAACCTCCACCTCCCAGGCTTAAGCAATTCTCCTGCCTCAGCCTCCTGAGTAGCTGGGACTACAGGCATGCACCACCACAGTGGGCTAATTTTTGTATTTTTAGTAGAGTTGGGGTTTCAACACGTTGGCCAGGCTCATCTTGAACTCCTAACCTCAAGTGACCCACCTGCCTTGGCCTTCCAAAGTGTTGGGATTACAGCATGAGCCACTGCTCCTGGCCCTGGCCACCTGCACTCTGGATCCAGCTCTTCCTGTCTTCTCAGAGGAGCTGAATCCGGACCATCCACGGTCCCCTCTTATAAACATAGCTTCTCCCTTTCCCCGGATCCTTCTCACTGGCTCTTAAAAAAGCTCAAAGCCTCTCCCATTTAAAAGAAAGAAAAAGGACCCTTTTCACAAGATGGCGCCGAAAGCGAAGAAGGAAGCTCCTGCCCGTCCTAAAGCCAAAGCCAAAGGAAAGGCTTTAAAAGCCAAGAAGGCAGTGTTGAAAGGTGTCCACAGCCACAAAGAAAAGAAGATCCGCACGTCACCCGCCTTCCGGCGGCCCAAGACACTGCGACTCAGGAGGCAGCCCAAACATCCTCGGAGGAGCGCCCCCAGGAGAAACAAACTGGACCACTTTGCTATCATCAAGTTTCCGCTGACCACTGAGTCCGCCATGAAGAAGATGGAAGACAACAACACACTTGTGTTCACTGCGGATGTTAAAGCCAACGAGCACCAGATCCAACAGGCCGCGAAGAAGCTCTGTGACATTGATGTGGCCAAGGTCAGCACCCTGATTCGGCCTGATGGAGAGAAGAAGGCATATGTTCGACTGGCTCCTGATTACGACGCTTTGAATGTTGCCAACGAAATTGGAATTATCTAAACAGTCCAGCTGGCTAATTCTAAATATATGTATATCTTTTCACCATAAAAAAAAAAAAAAAGAAGCCGGGCGCGGTGGCTCAAGCCTGTAATCCCAGCACTTTGGGAGGCCGAGGCGGGTGGATCACGAGGTTGAGAGATCGAGACCATCCCTGGTCAACATGGTGAAACCCCGTCTCTACTAAAAATACAAAAAAGTAGCTGGGCGTGGTGGCGCGTGCCTGTAATCCCAGCTACTCAGGAGGCTGAGGCAGGAGAATTGCCTGAACCCAGGAGGCGGAGGTTGCGGTGAGCCGAGATCGCGCCATTGCACTCCTGCCTGGGTAACAAGAGCGAAACTCCGTCTCAAAAAAAAAAAAAGAAAGAAAGAAAGAAGAAAAAGTGTCTAGGTATACGCTTGTAATCCCAGCACTTTGTGAGGCACACGTGGGTGGATTGCTTGAGCTCAGGAGTTTGAGACCAGCCTGCGCAATATGGCAAAAGCCCCAACTCTATAAAAAACACGAAAGAAATCAGCCGGGTGTGGTGATGCATGCCTGTGGTCCCAGCTACTTGAGAGGCTGAGGTGGGAAGATTGCTTGAGCCCAGGAGGCTGAGGCTATAGTGAGCCGTCATAGCCCACTGCACTCCAGAAAGAGCAAGAAGACCCTGTCTCAAAAAGAAAAAAAAAAAAAAAAAAGCTCCTGACCATCTTCCAGCTGATCAGCTTTGTTATCTATCTCAACACACTCACATCCAAAACTACATAAAAGGTCTCCACGGCCTTCCCTGCTACTCAGTCTTCTGCCAGTGTGACTTTCTGCTTCACCACTGAAGCAGTTCTTACTGAGGTCACTGGCGACCTCCTTGTCATTAAATTCAGCAGATGAGGCCAAGTGCTGTGGCTCACGCCTATACTCCCAGCACTTTGGGAGTATTTGATCTGGTGCTTGTTGGCTTTAACATCCCCCACCTCAGCCTCCCGAGTAGCTGAGGACTCCGCCCAGGAGGCAGAGGTTGCAGTGAGCCGAGATCACTCCTCTGCACTGCAGCCTGGGTAACAGTGAGACTCTGTTTCAAAATAATAATAATAATAATAATAATAATAATAATAGTAAATACTTAACTTTAAAAATAAACAACCATTTTATTTAGTTCATAATTCTGTGAGTCAGTTAGGTGATTATTCTGGTCTGGGCTGTGTATCTGTGGTCAGCTAGTGACCCGGGGGGGTCTAGCACGGCCTCACTTACATGGCTAATGGCTGATGGGCTGTCAGCTGAGGCGCCTTCTTGCTCCTCCCCATGGCCACTCATCCTCCAGCAGGTCACCTGGGGCTCATTTACAAGGTAGTCTTGTTATAAGTGAAACAAGTGGGCAAGCTCCAGTGCACACCCATTTCTTCTTTTCTTTTCTTTCTTTTTTTTTTTTTTTTTGAGACGGAGTTTCGCTCTCGTTACCCAGGCTGGAGTGCAATGGCGCGATCTCGGCTCACCGCAACCTCCGCCTCCTGGGTTCAGGCAATTCTCCTGCCTCAGCCTCCTGAGTAGCTGGGATTACAGGCACGCGCCACCATGCCCGGCTAATTTTTTGTATTTTTAGTAGAGACGGGGTTTCACCATGTTGACCAGGATGGTCTCGATCTCTCGACCTCGTGATCCACCCGCCTCGGCCTCCCAAAGTGCTGGGATTACAGGCTTGAGCCACCGTGCCCGGCCTTTTTCTTTTCTTTTCTTTGAGACAGAGTCTCACTCTCTTGCCCAGGCTGGAGTGCAGTGGCTCAGTCTTGGCTCACTGTAACCCCTGCCTTCTGGGCTTCAGCGATTCTCTCACTTCTGCTTCCTGAGTAGCTGGGACTACAGGCGTGCACCACCACGCCTGGCAACGTTTTGTATTTTTTTGTCCAGATGGGGTTTTACCATGTTGCCCAGGCTGGACACATGCTTTTTTCAAGCCTTCATTTGCATCGCACTTGCCAAAGTCCCTTTAGGCAAAGCAAGTTGCCTGGCCAGGCACAGCATTCGTGTGGAAGGGCACTGCAGAAGAGCGTGGAAACAGGAAGAGGAGGATTCGAGGCCAGTTGCAATCTATTCCCGCTCCCTCGGGGAAGGGGAGTGAAAAGCATTCCTTCTCTGTAGCCCAGGAATGCCATGGGCCAGGGCAAGCTCCAGATAGGGATCCTTGGAAGAGGTGACTCGGGTTCTAGGACTTCCCTGCCCTCCAGGGCTGTGGCTCGGCCTTTGACCAGGATGCGGTGGCAGTCTGGATTCTGACCACACCATCTTCCCCACGTGGAGGAGGTTCAGGAGGTTGAGCTGCTAGAGGGAAGGGACTCCACGGCAGGGAGGAGGGTGTTCTGAACCTTGGCTCCTGTCACCTTTCAGCCCACCTCAAAGTGATGATCAAGCTTAAGGGTCCACCCCACTCCCACAGGCTTATCCTCACCTCCCAGCATCCCTTTGCTAGTGAAGGACTGAATGGTTCTGAGACTTACACCTCATCACCATGGTAACTGGTGCCACCTGCTCCCCAAGGTCAATCAGGAGTCCCTGTCCTTCCCTTTCAGGGGGTGACAGTGGCCTTAGGCTGTCTCTTCCACAGGTGGCTGCGCTGGAGCGGCAGATCTTTGACTTCCTGGGCTACCAGTGGGCTCCCATCCTAGCCAACTTCCTACACATCATGGCAGTCATCCTGGGCATCTTTGGCACCGTGCAGTACCGCTCCCGGTACCTCATCCTGGTACGGCTCACCTAGCCCCTTCCCAAGCCACCTCCTCTCCTCACCCCTGCCCACTCCACCCCTCCCTGCTCCTCAAAACCAGAAATGTCCCCCAACCCTGGCACACCAGTCTTGGCTCCACCCAAGACAAGATGGGGTAAATGTGCACATCTCAATGCTTCTTTGCTCATAGGAGACAACATGTTTTTTTTTTTCTGAAGAATTTTTTAGGGAAATAATCCAAATATAAACAAAATGGATCATGTAGTGAGTGCCTGGCATGTGCCACGCATGCTGCTAAGTTTCACGTGCTTCATCTTATGTCTACAATAGCCCTGTGAGGTAGATCTTACCAGCTCCATTTTCCAGATGAGGAAACTGAAGTTCAGCAAGGTTGTGAGTCTTCTTAAGGTCACACAGCTAACGGCAGGATTAGAGCGTCAGATCTACAGTGAAGGCCTCTGCCATGGCAACACATGGCCTCAGGAAGCCGAGGGGTGGGCGCAGGGACACAGGAGGGTGGGCTTTATCTTACTGAGATTCTCAGAAAGCTTCAGGAAGGCTTGGCATTTGTCTCTCCTGCCTCATGTACATCAAGGATGTGGCCTGGAGCAGCTAGTGTGGCTTTGAGGTCAGTGCCTCTCTGTGCTCCAGCCCCAGGAGTCTGGGTATCTCTCCTCCTCCCCGACAGCCTCTTCCCAAGTCCTGGTCCCTGATGGTCCCTGTCGAACTCCTGCTTTCAGCTAGATTCACCCATGTTCCCTGCTGTTCCTCAGTGACCTCTTCACATGGCTGTCTTGAGGGAAAAGGATTTTCACTAGATTTACTACACACAAGCATGACACCTACAATCACAATAACATGCAGTGTCACGCTGCCTCCATAGCCCACACACACTCATTGTAGGACTTCTCTCCCCACCTCCGGAGGCTCAGAAGCCAGGTAAACAGGACTCTAACAAGGCTCTCTCTCATCTGACATAAGAGAACCCTTCTCCCCAGGTCTCAGGAAAGCCCCAGGCACCACTGTCAACAACACTGTCTGCCAGGCGACAGCCACTAGGATTGCAGACACAGGACTTGGGTAGAAGCATCCAGCTCTCAAATCTACCCTAACCCCCTCTCCGGCTCACTGCTGTGAGTGGATTGCTGTTCTCCCCAGAAGTGGCCACATTCAGGATGAGGGAAAACTGAGGGGCCAAGGGGTCTTGGTGCTGCCCTAGCAATGCTGCTCCCAGTCCCTCCTCTCCCAGCCCTCTCCCTCCAGCCAGATGGAAGGATGCCTGGAGCAGATTGGCCTGACCTGTATCATTCAGGTACAATTTACAGGGCAAGGAAGGGAGGGAGAAAACTGATAGAGTGAGGGCATCCAGGGTCCAGGCTGGACTCCCTTTCCATCCATGGGGCCTCGGTTTGGTATGCTCACCCCAGCCTTTCACCAGGCCCCATCCATGGTCCTGCCTCCATCCCCCCTGGGTTCCCTTATACCCAGACTCCAGCCACAGCCATGTGAGATGATATCACATACATACTCAGGCACAAAGCTGCAGGATACTCTCTTGTCTCTTTTGGACTAAAGTTCCCAGCATCCACTGCTCTCCAGCCTGGGTGAGAGACTGAGAACTTGTCTCAAAAAAAAAAAAAAAAAAAAAAAAAAAAATTAAGACTTTTTTTGCCTGGGTGTAGTGGCTCATGCCTGTAATTACAGCACTTTGGGAGGCCAAGGCAGGTGGATCACGAGGTCAGGAGTTCAAGACTAGCCTGGCCAACATAGTGAAACGCTGTCTCTACTAAAAATACAAAAAAAATTACCCGGGTGTGGTGGCACGTGCCTGTAGTCCCAGCTACTTGGGAGACTGAAGTGGGAGAATCTCTTGAACCTGGGAGGCGAAGGTTGCAGTGAGCCAAGATCGCGCCACTGCACTCCAGCCTGGCAACAGAGCAAGACTCTGGTGGATGGGGGTGGGGAAGACTCTTTTTCTTTTTTTAAGAGATGGGTTTTCTGCATGTTGCCTGGGCTCAAATGATCTGCCCACCTTGGCCTCCCAAAGTGCTGAAATTACAGATACTAGCCACTGCGCCTGGCCCACTTCCTGTATTCTTAATGGGTTTCTCCAGCTATTCTGTGCTAAGAACTGGCATTGCAGTGGTGAGCCAGGCAGGCAAAATCCTCGCCCTCTAGTAGCTGACCACCTGGGACATGTTTCTAAAAGTGTCATCTGAGTCAGAATCTCCTAGGGATTGCTTAAACAGCTCCTAAACAGCATCCCTGGAAATTCAGAATCAGTAGGTCTAGAGGTAGAACCCAAGAATCTGCATTTTTTTTTTTTTTTTTTTGAGTAGGAGTTTCGCTCTTGTTACCCAGACTGGAGTGCAATGGCACGATCTCGGCTCACCGCAACCTCCGCCTCCTGGGTTCAGGCAATTCTCCTGCCTCAGCCTCCTGAGTAGCTGGGATTACAGGCACACGCCACCATGCCCAGCTAATTTTTTTGTATTTTTAGTAGAGACGGGGTTTCACCATGTTGACCAGAATGGTCTCGATCTCTTGACCTCGTGATCCGCCCGCCTCAGCCTCCCAAAGTGCTGGGATTACAGGCTTGAGCCACCGAGCCCGGCCTAAGAATCTGCATTTTTAACAAACATCTTTGAGTGATTCCAGTATTCTAGAGACTGCTGGTCTAGAGGGTGTTGTTAGCACAGTGGATGGGATTAGCTATAGGAGAACTCGGATTTGAGTGGCAGCCTTACCTCTTCCTAGCTGTGTGATCTTGGAAAGCTTCAACCTCCTTTCAGCCTTAAATTAGTTCTCTCTAAAGAGAGGACAGTGCCTACCTTGCAGGGCTGTTGTAAGAGCTGATGGGTGTGAAAATGATTTGTAAGGACACTGTGCTCTCTGAGTGAGGTAATCTCATAATTTCCCCTGCCCAGGTCTCCTCATCCCTGAGCTCTGTCTCCACTGGCACGCCCCATCCCCTACTCCCCAGGCCCCACCCTGATCCCACTTCTGCTTTCCCCAGTATGCAGCCTGGCTGGTGCTCTGGGTTGGCTGGAATGCGTTTATCATCTGCTTCTACTTGGAGGTTGGACAGCTGTCCCAGGTAAGCCTCAGGCCTGGCAGTGCCATAGGGCAGAGCCTGACCATTCCTATCCCCTGCTCCAAAGGTACTGTGGTATAGAATCAGAGCATCATGTCTTGAAGAGGCCTCCCTCTCCTTCCACACCCAAATAATCTGTGTGCCCCGTTTCCCACCTACACGATTTATTTCTGGCCTCCTCCAACACAATAATGAAATAGATAAGGCTGAAGAGCAGTCCATGTGAAGATGAGCTGGGGGTCCCAGTTGATCACAAGCTCAGTAAAAACCAACAGTATGTGGTGGCCCAGAAAGCTACTGTTAGGCCCCACTAATAGAGGTAGAGTATTCAAAGCAAGGGAGGTGAAAATGCCATGCGCTTTGTACTGCTTAGACCACAAAGATTTGGGTCTAATTCTGATCAATATTTTTCAGAAGGGAAAGAGACTAGTTAGAGTTTGTTCAGGGAAGACTGAGCAGACCATGTCACATGGAGAACCGCTGAGGAAAGTAGGACTGTTTCGCTTGAATAAGAGCAAGCCCAGAGAGACACAACTTCTATTTTTAGATATAAAGGAGGCAAAATATGTGAGTACGAGCATTGGCTTTGTAGTTTGACTCTGCTAGATTCAAATCCCAGCTCTAAAACCTCCTAGCTGTGTTACCCTGGGCAAGTGGCGGATTCTCTCTGAGCTTCAGTTTCCTCATCTAGTAACTGGACGTAATAGCAACTGCAACTTTATGTGATTGCTGAGGGGATAAAAGAAGATGGCATATCTGAGTGCTTGGCCCCTGGTTGGCAGGCAGTGAGTATTTATCGACTGAATGAGTGACTGCATGGATGAGTACATAGGTGCACACCTTGGGTAAGAACTTCTGATCTAGCCAGGCACGATGGCTTAGGCCTATAATCCCAGCACTTTGGGAGGCTGAGGCAGGTGGATCACCTGAGGTCAGGAGTTTGAGACAAGCCTGACCAACATGGAGAGACCCCGTCTCTACTAAAAATACAAAATTAGCTGGGTGTGGTGGTGGGCACCTGTAATTCCGGCTATTCTGGAGGCTGAGATGGGAGAATCACTTGAACTCAGGAGGCAAAGGTTGCAAGAAGCCAAGATCACACCATTGCATTCCAGCCTGGGAAACAAGAGCAAAACTCCATCCCCCAAAAAGAGAAAGAAAAAGAAAAATTTATGATCTAGGCCAGCCCCTTCTCCATTTAACAGATGGGGAGATCAAGGCCCCAAAGGAAGAGAGGTTTGCCCCCAGGGTCACACTCAGCGGGAGCAAAGGAGAGACTGAATGGGCTGCGAAGGGGCCCCTATTGAGGATTTCACCAGTGGCTGGGAAATTGAACCCAACAGCTGTTAGTGTTTCTTCCAGCTCTGAAAATTGTGTGGCCCCTGAGTACACACCAGCCCCTTCCCATCTCAGTGACAAAAGAGTAAGACCTGTGTGGTCATTAAGTGCCACCTGTTGGCCAAATGTGGACTTGCAGGTGTAGGCTCCCTGGATCCCTTCACCAATCAAGACTCCCTGGGCCAGGGCAGTAGCTCCCCACTGCCTCTCTCTCACACTCAGTATCCCATGCCCCTCTGCCCCCAGGACCGGGACTTCATCATGACCTTCAACACATCCCTGCACCGCTCCTGGTGGATGGAGAATGGGCCTGGCTGCCTGGTGACACCCGTTCTGAACTCCCGCCTGGCTCTGGAGGACCACCATGTCATCTCTGTCACTGGCTGCCTGCTTGACTATCCCTACATTGAAGCCCTCAGCAGTGCCCTGCAGATCTTCCTGGCAGTGAGTCCTTTCATTCCCCACCCTGCACACAATTTCTGATCCCTTTCTTTAGCTCTAATTAAGAGGGGATGAACCTAGGTCTTCAGCCTGTCAGTCCTTTTGTCTGGATCTGTTTCCATACCCTGTACCGCCTTCCCTCACCCCTGCCCCAACCCCTATGCAGGGAGTGAACAGGTTTAGTGAACAGGATGAGGCAATAGACTGTGAGTCAATACTGGGTTTAAATACTCAATACACCCACTTCGTGACCTTGGACAAGTCGCCTGCCTTCTCTGAGTGTGTTTCCTTATTCACAAAGAGGAATGATAATAACCTCAGAGTTGTGAGAGTTAAGAAAGTGACCCCAGCTGGGCGTGGTGCCTCACACCTGTGGTCCCAGCTACTCAGGAGGCTGAGGTATGAGGATCGCTTAAACCCAGGAAACAAGCTGAAGTGAGCCATGACTGCACCACTGCACTCCAGCCTGGGTGACAGAGTGAGACTCTATCTGAAAGAAGGAAGGAAGGAAGGAAGGAAGGAAGGAAGGAAGGAAGGAAGGAAGGAAAGAAGGAAGGAAGGAAAGAAGGAAGGAAAAGAAGGAAGGGCGGGCGCGGAAGAAAGAAGGCTCCAAGATAGAAGTCGTTCCTGTTTCTAGGCACTTTGTATTCACAAAGTCACGTGATTCTCTTTTGTCTTAAGCTGTAAGGTGTTGCCCAGGTCCAGCTGGGAAAACTGAGGCTCAAAGAGGTAAAATAATTACTTGTCTCAAGTCACACTTTCAGAAGAGTTGGACCATGTATGTCTGACTTTTAAGGCGAAAGCATTTAACTTGAAGTTATGGTTTGCCTTCATCCTGGCACATGTCCTCCCTCGACAGTCAGGGCGTACAGGGCAGGGCAGGGGGTGGAGGAAGAGGTTCCCACTCCTCCTTCCCTCCCTGACGTGTCACCCCCACTCCCAGCTGTTCGGCTTCGTGTTCGCCTGCTACGTGAGCAAAGTGTTCCTGGAGGAGGAGGACAGCTGTGAGTAAGGCGCGCCTGGGGAAGCGGGGAATCTGGCCCTGCGCCTTCAGCACCCTGGACAGAGGCCCGGGACAGGCCGCGGCGGAAGGGAGCCCAGGGTCCACTACGGATCCCTTCCGAGGGGAAGAGGTGGCTGGAGTGGGAGGCTCTGCCTGGCCAGCCCTTTCCGGGATGGGCCCAGTGCTGGGCCCGCACCGCCTTCCCCAGCGTCGCCCCACCCGCATCGGAGGTCTTGCCTCCTTTAGAGGCCCGAGCACCGCCCCCAAGAGCTTTGTCTCCTATAGGACCGCCTGGCCTTCCGGGCTCTAGCCTCAAGGATTGGGTCTGACTCTCCGCTGGCACGGCCCCGCTACCTCCAGACCCCCAGAGGCCCAACCCTCAGGGTCCAGCTGGAGCCCCGCCCCAGGCCCCTGCACCGGGCCTGACCCTTGCCGCTCCCCTCCCCATGGCTTATCTGGCTCCGCTTCCAGAGTGGGGTCCTGCCCCAAATTCTTCCCCTTGAGAACCCAGCCTCTCTCTCTCCTCGCCCCGGCCGCCCATCCCTAACACGCGCCGCCCCGCTTCCGCAGTTGACTTCATCGGAGGCTTTGACTCCTACGGATACCAGGCGCCCCAGAAGACGTCGCATTTACAGCTGCAGCCTCTGTACACGTGGGTCGCGGCGCTCTGCTGGCTGGGGAGGGCCGGGCGTCGGGGTTGCGGAAAGGAGGGGACGGAGGAGTGGGCAGGGCACCCGAGTCTCCCCTCCCCCATACTTTTGGGACCTACTGTCCCTAACCTGCCTTTGTTTCCTGCAGGTCGGGGTAGCCTCTGCCCAGCGCCCACCCCGGCGCCTCGCCCTGGGCTGCTGGACTGACCGCTGCTGCCGCGAGCTCGGGCCAAGGAGCAGGCGCGCCCCCTGGTGCCCCGCGCGCCCACTGCAGCCTGCGCCCGCCCCTGGGTCTGCAGCCGGAGACGCGGACTTGGTCTTGGACTTGGACTTGGCTCTTCACAGCCCCGACTTCGGAGGAGTGGGGCGGGGCGGGGGAGGGGCACCGCGGGTTTTCTGGTTTTGGTTTTTTGTTTGTTTGTTTTAATCTCAGCCTTGGCGTGAGCTGGGGTCTTCCTCCCTCTCCAGCCTCTCCCTTTCCCTCTTCACCCAGCATACTGCCCCCTGTCCAAAACAGCAGGACATCAGACCCACCCCATTTCACCACACCACTCACCAGCTCTGGGAAAGCGACTGTGAACTAGGAGCAGGAGTCCTGGGTTCTAATCACAGGCCCATCACTGGCTGTGACATCTAGCAAAACCCTTGCACTCTCTGGGCCTCAGTCTCCCCACCTCAAGTAATCCCTTAGCAAATGCTCTCTTTTAGACTTCTCATTTAACTCAATTCCCTGAGCCAGACTGGGATTAAAATTCCCATTTTGAGGCCCAGAGTTGTGATTTGCTTGAGGCCACACAGCTAGATTTCTGGTGGAAGTATACTTTCTGCAGTTTCTGACTGTAAAACCCAGTGTCCGCTCTCTGAGTTCCATTTCCAACCCCTCTCCAGCTTAGACCCATGTGGCCACCATATTCACCCACCACCTCCACCACTTGCCAATGCCTCTCTTAAAGCAATATACCCGTTCGTTCTCTTATTGGGAACCGGATGGACAGAGCCCTAAATTCAGCCCCACCCACAGAGAAGCCTTCCTATGCTCAGCCTCTGTCCACCCTTGGCAAACCTTTTAAACTCTCTCCTCCAGGAAAGTGGGGCCCCAACTCAGTCACCCCATCCCCTTCCAGGTCCCCGAGGCTGGGTCTGCTGTATCCTCCTCCCCTCCACAACTCTGCTCCCCCTGACAGCTCCATCCACCTCACCAGTTGGAAGGCTTGTGGTTCCAGAGAGGAGCAAGGCTGGTCAGTGCTGCCCAGACACTAGTGTTTACAGATCACCAGCGTTTACGACCAACCCAATGACCAGAAGCCTCCTCTCACAAGCCCAGAAGGAGTTCTGAAGGGACAGATGGGGGTGTGAGTAGTGGGGGGTTCAGGATTGCCAGCACTCTCACCCTTCCTTGGGAGCAACTACAGACGAGAACACTTTTTCCCCACCTCCCTCTACAGACGCTCCTGAGGACCCTGCATCCCATGCCCTGCCTGGTGTGTCCACAGGTGAGAGGATCAGGCCTCAGCATTCCAATCTGTGAGAGAGGCATGGCCCTGGGTTAGAAAGGCGGTCAGGAGGCATAGAGGGACACCCAGATGGTGCAGATGGTTTGCACACCTGAGCCTGTCTGTGGTGACCACTCCTTTCCTTGCCCACTACCCTCCAATCTATTCCCTACTCTCTAAGGCCAAAATATCCTGAGCAAGGCTGGCAACCTCACCTCACCATCCCATCTACAATTAGCCAGCCCCAGGAGTTCTTCTGGCTCCCACAGGCATGGAGCTCCCAGCTGGTGGGTACAGCTCCAGAGTGGGGCAGCTCCCTCAGGCTAAGCTGCTGCCCTCCGATGGGCCATCCCTGCCTCCAGCCCTCACTCCTTTCACCCCTACTTCCCCAGGCCCCTTTCTACTCAACGGGTGTAGCCACTGGTGCTTTGAAGCCTTTTGTTTTTATAAGACGGTTTTTGCAAGGGGACCAGGTTCTCTTTTGACTGGGACCTTGCATGGAGGGGAATGCTCTCCTGGTTTCTGTGCAGGTGGGTTGATTAAAGATGGTGTTTTCTTCTCTATCTTCCTGTCCTGCCCGTTGGGTCTGTAGAACTTTCTAAGTAAGAAGTCCCTGCACAGCCGGGCACGGTGGCTCACGCCTGTAATCCCAGCACTTTGGGAGGCCGAGGCGGGTGGATCACGAGGTCGAGAGATCGAGACCATCCTGGTCAACATGGTGAAACCCCGTCTCTACCAAAAATAGAAAAATCAGCTGGGCATGATGGCGCGTGCCTGTAATCCCGGCTTCTCAGGAGGCTGAGGCAGGAGAATTGCCTGAACCCAGGAGACGGAGGTTGCGGTGAGCCGAGATCGCGCCATTGCACTCCAGCCAGGGTAACAAGAGCGAAACTCCGTCTCAAAAAAAAAAAAAAAAAAAAAAAAAAAAAGAAGTCCCTGCACAAAGGCAGGCAGGGATGATTCGATGTTGATGTTATCAGATGTTCTTGGGTGGCTGGGCACGGTAGCTCATTCCTGTAATCTCAGCACTTTGGGAGGCCAAGGCAGGCATATCACGTGAGGTCAGGAGGTCGAGGCCAGCCTGGCCAAGGTGGTGAAACCCTGTCTCTACTAAAAATACAAAAGTTAGCCAGGGATGGTAGGGGCACCTGTAATCCCAACTACCTGGGAGGCTGAGTCATGACAATCACTTGAACCCAGGAGGCACAGATGTAGTGAGCTGAGATGGTGCCACTCTACTCCGGCCTGGGTGATAACAGTGAGGCTCTGTCTCAAAAAAAAAGAAAAGAAAAGAAAAGAAAAGAAATCCTGGGGTACTGGCCTGTGCCTCTGACTGGGTGTGCAGCTTTAGGCAACTCTCTCTCTCTCTCTCTGTTCTCATTCCGCTCCCCCTTCAAAAAATGCAGAGATCAAACAAAATCAGTGAGTTCCCAAACATGGCTTAATAATCCCTTAGAGGCCGGGCGCGGTGGCTCAAGCCTATAATCCCAGCACTTTGGGAGGCCGAGGCGGGTAGATCATGAGGTCAAGAGATTGAGACCATCCTGGTCAACAAGGTGAAACCCCGTCTCTACTAAAAATACAAAAAAATTAGCTGGGCATGGTGGCACGTGCCTGTAATCCCAGCTACTCAGGAGGCTGAGGCAGGAGAATTGCCTGAACCCAGGAGGCGGCGGTTGCGGTGAGCCAAGATCGCGCCATTGCACTCCAGCCTGGGTAACAAGAGCGAAACTCCGTCTCAAATAATAATAATAATAATAATAATAATCCCTTAGAGATCTTCCTGCTTATTTTCCTGATAACATCCGTTTTGAGTTTATGTTTCCAAATATCCTTTGAATCTTGGCTTTTCCTGACAATTCAGTTCTGGGTGTGGAATGAACTGACACACAGTGCTTTAGACATGGATTCCTGCATCCAACCTTTGACATCCTGGATACTTTTCTGGGGATACAGCCCAAGAATCAGTATGTTTTAATTTGTTTGGGGGGATATGTAAGTAAACGGGTAATATGTGTATAAGGTACCAAAGTCGGAAGGTTCTCACATCTGTAATCCCAGCACTTAGGGAGGCCAAGGTGGGCAGATCACCTGAGGTCAAGAGTTTGAAACCAGGCTGGCCAACACGGTGAAACCCTGTCTCTACTAAAAATACAAAAATTAACCGGACATGGTGGCATACGCCTGTAATCCCAGCTACCTAGGAGGCTGAGGCAGGAGAATCACTGGAACCCAGCGGGGCAGAGGCTGCAGAGAGCCGAGATTGTGCCACTGCACTCCAGCCTTGACAAAAGACCAAGCTTCTGTCAAAGAAAAAAAAAATGTCAGAAGGTTCCAATGGGATTATATACTCAGACCTTTTTTTCATATCTTTCTAAAGATAGGCCTTTTTTGCCAGGCGCGGTGGCTCAAGCCTGTAATCCCAGCACTTTGGGAGGCCGAGGCGGGTGGATCACGAGGTCGAGAGATCGAGACCATCCTGGTCAACATGGTGAAACCCCGTCTCTACTAAAGATACAAAAAATTAGCTGGGCATGGTGCTGTAATCCCAGCTACTCAAGAGGCTGAGGCAGGAGAATTGCCTGAACCCAGGAGGTGGAGGTTGCGGTGAGCCAAGATCGCGCCATTGCACTCCAGCCTGGGTAACAAGAGCGAAACTCCGTCTCAAAAAAAAAAAAAGAATATTTTCTCAGCCAGGTGCAGTGGCTCATGCCTGTAATTCCAGCACTTTGGGAGGTTGAGGTGGGCGGCTCACCTGAGTTTGGGAGTTTGATACCAGTCTGACCAACATGGAGAAACCCAGTCTCTACTAAAAATACAAAGTTAGCCAGGTGTGGTGGTGCAGGCCTGTAATCCCAGCTACTAGGGAGGCTGAGGTAGGAGAATCGTTTGAACCCAGGAGACAGAGGTTGCAGTGAGCCGAGACTGTGCCATTGCATTCCAGCCTGGGCAGCAAGAGCAAAACTCCATCTCAAAAAAAAAAAAAAAAAAATGTTTTCTCAAAGCTGGCCAGGTCCAGTGGCTCATGCCTGTAATCCCAGCACTTTGGGAGGCCAAGGCAGGCAGGTCACCTGAGGTCAGGACTTCGAGACCAACCTGGCTAACATAGTGAAACCCAGTCTCTACTGAAAATACAAAAATTAGCCAGGTGTGGTGGTGTGCACCTGCAGTTCCAGCCACTTGGGAGGCTGAAGCAGGAGAATCACTTGAACCTGGGAGGTGGAGTGGCAGTGAGCCAAGATCATACCATTGCACTCCAGCCTGGGCAACAGGGCAAGACTCTGTCTCACAAAATAAGAATATTTTCTCAAAGTTGAATTATATTTAAGCATAGTTGTATTTATTACTGATAATCTTACTTTTTTTTTTTTTTTTTTGAGACGGAGTTTCACTCTTGTTACCCAGGCTGGAGTGCAATGGCGTGATCTCGGCTCACCGCAACCTCCGCCTCCTTGGTTCAGGCAATTATCCTGTCTCAGCCTCCTGAGTGGCAGGGATTACAGGCACACGCCACCATGCCCAGCTAATTTTTTGTATTTTTTGTAGAGACGGGGTTTCACAATGTTGACCAGGATGGTCTTGATCTCTTGACCTCGTGATCCACCCGCCTCGGCCTCCCAAAGTGCTGGGATTACATGCTTGAGCCACCGCGCCCGGCAATCTTACTATTTTTTAAAATGGATTAGCCATTTCAAAGGCCAGAATCAACTCTTGAAATTAGGCATTGGTTTAACTTCATCACTCAATTAGTTTTGTCAAAGGTGGGAGTCCTGGTGTCACTGCCCAGGGAGTTCTCCTTACCTGCTGCCTAGACAGTGCTGATTTATCAAGACAGGAGAATTGCAATAGAGAAACTGTAACTCATACAGAGCCGGCTGTACAGGAGAACAGAGTTTTATTTACTTATTTTTTCTTTCTTTCTTCTTCTTCTTTTTTTTTTTGATAGGGAGTCTCACTCTGTTGCCCAGGCTGGAGTGCAATGGTGTGATCTCACTTTACCCTCCACCTCCCAGGTTCAAGCAATTCTCCTGCCTCGGCCTCCAGATTAGCTGGGACTACAGGCACCAGGCCTGGCTAATTTTTTGTATTTTTTAGTGGAGATGGGGGGGTTCACCATATTGGTCAGGCTGGTCTCGAACTCCTGATGTCGTGATCCGCCCGCCTCAGCTTCCCAAAGTGCTGGGATTATAGGTATGAGCCACTTCGCCCAGATGAGAACGGAGTTTTATTACTCAAATCAGCCTCCCTGAAAATTCAGAGATCAGAGTTTTTAAGGGATTACCCTTAAAAAATTATTAGTGGGTAGAGGCTCGGGAAGTGGGGAGTGCCGACTGGTCAGGTTGGAGATAAAATTACAGGAAGTTGAAGTGAGTTTTTCATGCTGTCTACTGTTCCAGGGTGAGATGGAAGAACTGGTTGAACCAGATTACTGGTCTGGATGGCGGTTTCAGCTGGGAACAGCAAGGTCTGCAAAATATCTCAAGCACTGATCTTAGGTTTTACAACAGTGATGTTATACCCAGGAGCAATGTGGGGAGGTTCAGACTCTTGGAGCCAGAGGCTGCACGGTTCCCAAACCTTAATTTCTAATCTTGTAATTTCTTAGTCCTATGAAGGCAGACTGATCCCCAGGCAAGAAGCGGGTTTATTTCGGGAAAGGGCTATTATCATTTTTGTTTCAAAGTTAAAGTATAAACTAAATTCCTTCCCACACTTAGGTTGGCCTACACCCAGGAATGAACAAGGACAGCTTAGAGGTTAGAAGCAAGATGGTGTCGGTTAGGTCAGATCTCTTTCACTGTCATCATACCTCAGCTATAATCTTTGAAAAGGTGGTTTCTCTTGAAGGGAGGGGTCCCGGGAATGGGAAGGCAGTCTGAGCTCTCTGCTGGTGCCTCTTCCAGCCTCAGTCTCAGTCACCCAGAGGTGAGGGGGTAGGCTCACGCTGCCCCACCCCCACCCAGGCGATGGAGGCCACACCCTGCCTTGGGCCTCAGTTTCAGTGACTCAGCAGTTCCCCTCAGTCTGCCCTGGAATGAGACTGAGCAGGCCCAGACCAGCTAGTGCTCCAGAGAGCCTTGCGCTGGGTATCGGACACTAGTGTTGGCACTAGTTCTTTCTCTGTCAATAACCTGTGACCTTGGGCAACTCCTCTCGCTCCGGGCTTGATGATGTCATCTGTGAAATGAGAGGGCTGGACTTTGCTTGCGTGATATTCACTGGCTGCTTTACTGCTGACATTCTGGGACAGAGCTTCTCAACTCTCACCATACTTGGGATGCCTTTCTAAAATATAGATACAGCTGTGTGCGGCGGCTCATGCCTGTAATCCCAGCACTTTGGGAGGCTGAGGTGGGTGGATCACTTGAGGTCAGGAGTTTGAGACCAGCCTGGCCAACATGGCGAAACCCTGGCTCTACTAAAAAATACAAGCATTAGCCAGGAGTGGTGGTGCACATCTGTAATCCTAGCTATGGGGCAGACTGGAGCATTGACAATCACGTGGACCTGGGAGGTGGAGGTTGCAGTGAGCTGAGATTGCGCCACTGTACTCCAGCCTGGGCAACAGAGTGAGACTCTGTCTCAAAAAAAGCAAATTAATAAAATACTGATTCCATTAGCCTCAGTGGTGTGTACCTGTAGTCTCAGCTACTTGGGAGGCTGAGGCAGGAGGATCCCTTGAGACCAGGAGTTTGAGTCTAGCCTGGGCAACATAATGAGAGCCTGTCTCCTAAAATTTAAAATTTAAAGAAACCGATATATATGTATAGATTTTTAAAATAAAATACAGATTCCTGGGCTCCACCTGCATACCAAGTTATAATTCATTGGAACCTGGAGCCCATGCATCTGAATTCATCCTTCAGATGTTTATTAAGCACCTACTATGTGCTAGGAATTGAGAATAAGCAGGGAACTAAACAGACAGTAATCCCTTCTCTTGGTGAGGATGTCTGTTGGGAGGACACATGCAATAAATAAACAAGGGGCCTGGGGAGGTGGCTCACACCTGTAATCCCAGCACTTTGGAGGCTGAGGTGGGGGCATTGCTTGAGCCCAGAAGTTCAAAGCCAGTCTAGATAACAGAGCAAGACCCTGTGTCTACAAAAAACTTAAAAATTAACCAATTGTGGTGGCACATATCTTGAACCCGGGAGGCAGTAGTTGCAGTGAGCCGAGATCACACGACTGTACTACAGCCTGGGCAACAGAGCAAGACTCTGTCTCAAAAAAAAAAAAAAAGGAGCCGAGCGCAGTAGCTCACGCCTGTAATCCCAGCCCTTTGGGAGGCCGAGGTGGGTGGATCACAAGGTCAAGAGTTTCAGACCAGCCTGGCCAACATGATGAAACCCCATTTTCACTAAAAAAAAATTAGCTGGGTGTGGTGGCGCATGCCTGTAGTTGCAGCTGCTCAGGAGGCTGAGGCAGGAAAATTGCTTGAACCTGGGAGGCCGATGTTGCAGTGAGCCGAGGTCACGCCATTGTACTCCAGACTGGGCAACAAGAGCGTAACTCCGTCTCTAAAAAAAACACAAAAACAAAAAACAGAATCAATGCTATAATGGCAGTAGGATTCCAGGGCAGGTGGAGACTCATGGTGGAAACACAGAAGAGGACAATCAACGGGCTCTTCACAGAAGAGCTGGCACCTGAACTAAGGCTTGAAGGATGAAGAGGAGTGTGTTTGGAAGACATATGTGGGGAAAGCAGCATTCTAAGCCAAAGTACTTGTTCAAAGAGGTCAAACAGCAGAGGTGAGAGAGGCTAGCATGTTTCGGGAATTTCAGAGTTAGAGGGAACCTGATATTACTGAGTGGAAACCCCACTGCATCTCCTAATAATAGTAATAGCCAACATTTTCAGAATGCTACAATTGCCAACACTGTGCTAAGCACTATGGATGGACTGTCCAATTTAATCCTCACGATGACCCAGCAAGGTAGTTATTATTATTATTATTATTATTATTTTTTTTTTTTTTTTTTTTTTGAGACGGAGTTTTGCTCTTTTTACCCAGGCTGGAGTGCAATGGCGCGATCTCGGCTCACCGCAACCTCCGCCTCCTGGGTTCAGGCAATTCTCCTGCCTCAGCCTCCTGAGTAGCTGGGATTATAGGCACGCACCACCATGCCCAGCTAATTTTTTTTGTATTTTTAGTAGAGACGGGGTTTCACCATGTTGACCAGGTTGGTCTCGATCTCTCGACCTCGTGATCCACCCGCCTCGGCCTCCCAAAGTGCTGGGATTACAGGCTTGAGCCACCGCGCCCGGCCGGTAGTTATTATTATTGTCCATGGTTCATAATTGAGGAAACGGATTAAATACCATATCCAAGGTCACACAGTAAGTTGTAGGGCTAGGACCTAAATCAAGATCTTTCTGACATAAAAGCCTGTGCTTTTAACCTCTGCACTGTACTACATCTGCATTCGTAAGTGGTCCTGTGGCCTCAATTTGCACAACTGAAGTGACAGAAAGCTTGCCACCTCTCTGGCAAGGACACAGAGGCTGTGGGTTCTTTCACAAACATCCCATTCCTGAAAAAGCCACCAGACTAATTGAAGCAATAAGTCAATAGACGAAAGACACTAATTGTGTTTTGTTTTGGTTTTGGTTTTTGAGGCGGAGTTTCACTCTGGTTGCCCAAGCTGGAGTGCAATGGCATGATCTCTGCTCACTGCAACCTCTGCCTCCCAGGTTCAAACGATTCTCCTGCCTCAGCCTCCCAAGTAGCTGGGATTACAGGCACATACCACCACGCCCAGCTAATTTTTCTATTTTTTTTTTTTTGAGACGGAGTTTCGCTCTTGTTACCCAGGCTGGAGTGCAATGGCACGATCTCGGCTCACCGCAACCTCCGCCTCCCGGGTTCAGGCAATTCTCCTGCCTCAGCCTCCAGAGTAGCTGGGATTACAGGCACGTGCCACCATGCCCAGCTAATTTTTTGTATTTTTAGTAGAGACGGGGTTTCACCATGTTGACCAGGATGGTCTCGATCTCTCAACCTCGTGATCCACCCGCCTCGGCCTCCCAAAGTGCTGGGATTACAGGCTTGAGCCACCGCGCCCGGCCCAATTTTTCTATTTTTAATAGAGACAGGGTTTCACCGTGCTGGCCAGGCTGGTCTCCAACTCCTGACCTCAGGTGATCTGCCTGCCTCTGCCTCCCAAAGGGCTGGGATTACAGGCGTGAGTCACTGTGCCCAGCCCTGTGTTTTAAACCAATGAGCAGTGAATATACCTTCAATACCATTTACCCAGAGAGCTTTGGTTAGAGGCAGCACAACCAACCCTGTTAACAGCACAGCTGGTGGCTGCAGGGGGTACAGGGAGGAGCAACCTCTCCTGGGAGGGGAGTCAGGATAGGCTTCCTGAGGTGCCTAAGAGACAAGGCCATGCATTATTTTAGACCAGCACTTCACAAGCTCAGCAGTATCACCATTTGGGGCTGGATAATCGCTGGGTGCGGGAGGCCGGCCTGAGCACTGTAGACTGTTTAGCAGCATCCCAGGCTCCAGCCACACATGCAACCCCCACCCCTGGCTGTGACATCAAAAATGTCTCCAGGCTGGGCGCGGTGGCTCAAGCCTGTAATCCCAGCACTTTGGGAGGCCGAGGCAGGTGGATCACGAGGTCGAGAGATCAAGACCATCCTGGTCAACATGGTGAAACCCCGTCTCTACTAAAAATACAAAAAATTAGCTGGGCATGGTGGCGTGTGCCTGTAATCCCAGCTACTCAGGAGGCTGAGGCAGGAGAATTGCCTGAACCCAGGAGGCGGAGGTTGCGGTGAGCCGAGATCATGCCATTGCACTCCAGCCTGGGTAACAAGAGCGAAACTTCGTCTCAAAAAAAAAAAAAAAATGTCTTCAGACATTGCCAAATGACCCTGGAGGACAACACTTCCACTTGAGAACCACCGTTCTAGGCAGAGGAAATAAAGTTAGTAAAGTGATGAAGGAAAAGTGATCTTGACCCTTATTTTTCTCATCTGTAAAATGGCTAGTATCTCAGAGTTATTGTGATAATTAAGGAGAATGCTTATAAACCACCTGACACATAGTGTGTCCCCGATAGGCATTAGTTCTCTTCTAGTATGAGACAGTGACAACCCTGACCCCTGGTCTTAACAAAAACTAGACTGTTACCTTTGAGCTTCAAACTAGGGCCTCAGTGTCTCTGCCTGTAAAATGGTGTTTCGGTTAAAGGAAAGAATGTCAACTAGATCAGTGGCTCCCACCTTTTTTTTTTTTTTCCTGAGACAGAGTCTTGCTCTGTCACCCAGGCTGGAGTGCAATGGCATGATCTCTTCTCCTTGCAACCTCCACCTCCTGGGTTCAAGCAATTCTCCTACCTCAACCTCCCCCATAGCTGGCATTACAGGTGCCTGCCATTACGCCTGGCTAATTTTTGTATTTTTAGTAGGGATGGGGTTTTGCCATGTTGGCCAGGCTGGTCTTGAATGCCTGACCTTAGGTGATCCACCAGCCTCCCAAAGTGCTGGGATTACAGGTGTGAACCACCACATCTGGCCACTCTCACCTTTTTTTTTTTTTTTGAGATAGGGTTTTGCTCCCTTGCCCAGGTTGGAGTGCAGTGGCCCAGTCATGGCTCACTGCAGCCTTGACCTCCTGGGCTCAAGTGATCTACCTGAGCCTCCCAAGCAGCTGGAACTGTGAGCATGCCACCACACCTGGTTACATTTTTTTTTTTTTTTTTTTTTTTTTTTTGGAGAGATAGGGTTTTGCCATGTTGCCCAGGATGATCTTGAACTCCTGGGTTCAAGCAATCTTCCCATCTTGGCCTTGTTGTGCTGGGATTACAGGTGTGAGCTATCTCGCCCAGCTGCTCTCAATTTTCTACCATCCCCAACCAGGTCCCATTTTTTAAAACAGAGCATTGGCTAACAGTTAATTAGTTTCCCATTTGCCCACAACAGCTGTCCCAGCAGCTCTGCCGGACAGGATGCACACTCTATGGCCTCCTGGAGAGCAGATGATGGCCCCAAGCAGTCTTCTCTGTGCCTGAGCAACCTCTTCCCATTTAGCTATGGTATGATTCTCTGGATTTCAGAAACACCACACTGGCATAAGGACCCAGTCTGCCATCAAGGGCTACCAATATTAGATTAAGAATCACATCTTTGGTGGCTGGGCATGGTGGCTCATGCCTATAATCCCAGCACTTTGGGAGGCCAAGGCAGGCAGATCACCTGAGGTCAGAAGTTCGAGAACAGCCTGGCCAACATGGTGAAACCCCATCTCTACTAAAAATACAAAAATTAGCCGGATATGGTGGTGTGTGCCTGTAATTTCAGCTACTCGGGAGGCTGAGGCAGGAGAATCGCTTGAACCCAGGAGGTAGAGGTTGCAGTGAACTGAGAAAGAAAAATGATACAGGTGGTAAAGTTACTAGAAAATAACTCCTGTTTGTTGAGCGCCTGGCTGGGCATTTTTCCTAAGTGATATTGTTCAACTTCCCTATGGCCTCCAGCAGAGGTACAGCCCCTGTTTAACATCGCTATCTTCCCTGTCTACACAATCTTAATCCGAGTAGAGTATCTCACTCTGCTGTTTCCATCGTAACAGCAAGGAGAACGGCTGTCACAGCGACACCTGCTGGCTGGCGCTGTATCTCCGCCTTTTTTTTTTTTTTTTTCGTTTTTGAGACGGAGTTTCACTCTTGTTGCCCAGGCTGGAGTGCAATGATGTGATCTCAGCTTACTGCAACCTCTGCCTCCCAGGTTCAAGTGATTCTCCTCCCTCAGCTTCCCCAGCAACTGGGATTACAGGCGCCTGCCACCACACCCAACTAATTTTTGTATTTTCAGTTATAGACAGGGTTTCACCATGTTGGCCAGACTAGTCTCAAACTCCTGACCTCAGATGATCTGCCCGCCTTTGCCTCCCAAAGTGCTGGAATTACAGGTGTGAGTTACAGCACCCAGCCCTTTTTTTTTCTTTGAGACACAGTCTTACTATGTTACTCAAACAGAAGTGCAGTGGCATTATCACAGCTCACAGCTCACCGCAGTCTTGACCTCCCCAGCTCAAGCAATCCTTCCTTCTTAGCCTCCCAAGTAGCTGGGATCACAGGCATGCACCAGCACAGCCAGATTTTTGTTGTTGTTTGTGTTTTTAGTAGAGATGGGGTCTTGCCATGTTGCCTAGGCTGGTCTCGAACTCCTGATCTTAGGTGATCCACTCGCCTTGGCCTCCCAAAGTGCCGGGATTACGAGATTACAGGTATGAGCCACCGCACCTGGCTGCCCAGATAATTTTTGTATTTTTTGTAGAGGCAAAATGTATAGCCGGGCGAAGTGGCTAACTCCTGCAATCCTAGGACTTTGGGTAGCCAAGGCAGGTGGATCACCTAAGGTCACGAGTTCAAGACCTGCCTGGCCAACATGGCAAAACCCCACCTCTACTAAAAATACAAAAATTAGCCGGAATTACCCAGCTACTCAGGAGGCTGAGGAACAAGAATCGCTTGAACCTGGGAGGCAGAGGTTGCAGTGAGCTGAGATCACGCCATTGCATTCCAGCCTGGGCAACAAGAGTGAAACTCCGTCTCAAAAACGAAAAAAAAAAAAAAAAAAAAGCGGAGATACAGTGCCAGCCAGCAGGCATAGCTGTGACAGCCGTTCTCCTTGGTGTTATGATGGAAACAGCAGAGTGAGATACTCTACTCGGATTAAGATTGTGTAGACAGGGAAGATTGCGCCACTACCCTCCAGCTTATGCCATGGGAAGGAGGCTCCATCTCTCTCTCTCTTTTTTTTTTTTTTTTTTTTTTGAGACGAAGTTTCGCTCTCGTTACCCAGGCTGAAGTGCAATGGCGCCATCTCGGCTCACCGCAACCTCCGCCTCCTGGGTTCAGGCAATTCTCCTGCCTCAGCCTCCTGAGTAGCTGGGACTACAGGCACGTGCCACCATGCCAAGCTAATTTTTTTGTATTTTTAGTAGAGACAGGGTTTCACCGTATTGACCAGGATGGTCTCGATCTCTCCACCTCGTGATCCACCCGCCTCGGCCTCCCAAAGTGCTGGGATTACAGGCTTGTGCCACCGCACCTGGCGCTACTTTTTTTTTGAGACGGAGTTTCACTCTTGTTACCCAGGCTGGAGTGCAATGGCGCGATCTCAGCTCACCTCAACCTCCGCCTCCTGAGTTCCGGCAATTCTCCTGCCTCAGCCTCCTGAGTAGCTGGGATTACAGGCACGCGCCACCATGCCCAGCTAATTTTCTGCATTTTTAGTAGAGACGGGGTTTCACCATGTTGACCAGGATGGTCTCGATCTCTTAACCTCGTGATCCACCCACCTCGGCCTCCCAAAGTGCTGGGATTACAGGCTTGAGCCACCGCGCCCGGCCATTTTTGTTTATTTTTATTTTTATTTCTTCTTTTTTTTTTTTTTTTTTGAGATGGAGTTTCACTCTTGTTACCCAGGCTGGAGCGCAATGGCGTGATGTCGGCTCACCGCAACCTCCGCCTCCTGGGTTCAGGCAATTCTCCTGCCTCAGCCTCCTGAGTAGCTGGAATTACAGGCACGCGCCACCATGTCCAGCTAATTTTTTTGTATTTTTAGTAGAGACGGGGTTTCACCATGTTGACCAGGATGGTCTCGATCTCTTGACCTCGTGATCCACCCGCCTCGGCCTCCCAAAGTGCTGGGATTACAGGCTTGAGCCACCGTGCCCGGCCTTTTTTTTTTTTTTTTTTGAGACAGAGTCTGACTCCATCACCAGGTGCCAGGCTGGGGTGCAGTGGTGCGACCTTGGCTCACTGCAACCTCCGCCTCCCGGGTTCAAGCAATTCTTCTGCCTCAGCCTCTCAAGTAGCGGGGACTACAGGCGCGCGCCACCACGTCCAGCTAATTTTTTTGTATTTTTAGTAGAGACGGGATTTCACCTTGTTGACCAGGCTGGTCTTGATCTCCTGACCTCAGGTGATCGGCCCGCCTCGGCCTCCCAAAGTGCTGGGATTACAGGCGTTAGCCACCGCACCTGGCTTTTTTTTTTTTTTTTTTTTTTTTTTTTTTTGAGATGGAGTCTTGCTCTGTCACCAGGCTGGAGTGCAGTGATGCAATCTTGGCTCACTGCACCCTCCACCTCCTGGGTTCAAGCGATTCTTCCGCCTCAGCCTCCCAAGTAGCTGAGACCACAGGCATGTGCCACCATGCCCAGCTAATTTTTTTGTATTTTTTAGCGGAGACGGGGTTTCACCGTGTTGGCCAGGATGGTCTCCATCTCTTGACCTCGTGATCCACCAGCCCCGACCTCCCAAGATGTACTTGTAGTACTGGTAGTAACCTCTTCAAATGCTCCGGCAATGCCACTAGGACTGAACTAACCTCTTCAAATGCTCCGGCAATGCCACTAGGACTGAAATCCCGCATCAAGATCCAGCTTGGTAGCTCCCCTATTTTGACCTTCAGAAAGACTGATGCCATCTTGGAATCCTGGTCAATGTTTTGTATACTTTAGTAGAGACGGGGTTTCACCATGTTGGCCAGGCTGGTCTCCAACTCCTGACCTCGTGATTTGCCCACCTTGGCCTCCCAAAGTGCTGAGATTACAGGCATGAGCCACCACGCCCAGCCACATATCACAATTTTAATTGAATAATGTTTCATGTTGTTAATTGTTCAGTCTTTGAACCAGCCTGCAAGCTGATTTGTGTAGAAATGGTAACTTGTTCACTGTATCCCTCAGCACATGACCAACAAATATTTTTTGAATTAATCAATGAGTGAATAAATAATTAGGCAGTAATTACATAGTGGTTAAGAATGTGGTATCTGGGCCGGGCGTGGTGGCTCAAGCCTGTAATCCCAGCACTTTGGGAGGCCGAGGCGGGTGGATCACGAGGTCGAGAGATCGAGACCATCCTGGTCAACATGGTGAAACCCCGCCTTTACTAAAAATACAAAAAATTAGCTGGGCATGGTGGCGCGTGCCTGTAATCCCAGCTACTCAGGAGGCTGAGGCAGGAGAATTGCCTGAACCCAGGAGGCGGAGGTTGCGGTGAGCCGATATCGCGCCATTGCACTCCAGCCTGGGTAACAAGAGCTAAACTCCGTCTCAAAAAAAAAAAAAAAAAAAAAAAAGCATGTGGTATCTGGAGTGAGAACGACTCCAAATGTACTAAATCAGACTCCCGGGTTTAAGTCCCGGTTCTGCCACTTACTAGCTGTGTTAACATGGGCACAGTGGCTCATGCTTATAATCCCAACACTTTGGAAGGCCAAGGCAGGTGGATCCCCTGAGGTAAGGAGTTCAAGACCAGCCTGGCAATATAGTGAAACCCCATCTCTATGAAAAATACAACAATTAGCAGAGCATGGTGGCATGTGCCTGTAATCCCAGCTCCTCCAGAGGCTGAGGCACCAGAATGGCTTGAACCCGGGAGGCAGAGGTTGCAGTGAGCTGAGATCGCACCATTGTACTTCAGCCTGGGCAACAAGGGCAAGACTCTGTCTCAAAAAATAATAATAATAAAATAAAATAGGGATGATAGGTTGGGTGAGGTGGCTCACATCTGCAATCCTAACACTCTGGGAGGCGGAGGCGAATGGATCACCTGAGGTCAGGAGTTCATGACCAGCCTGGCCAACATAGGGAAACCTTGACTCTACTAAAAATATAAAAATTAGCCAGGAGTGGTGGTGGGTGCCTATAATCCCAGCTACTTGGGAGGCTGAGGCAGGAGAATCGCTTGAACCAGGGGTGTAGAGGTTGCAGTGAGCTGAGATCCCACCACTTCACTCCACCTTGGGTGAAAAAGTGTAACTCCGTCTCAAAAAAACCAAAAAGGTCAGGTGTGGTGGCTCACACCTATAATTCCAGCACTTTGGGAGGCCAAGGTGGACAGATCATGAAGTCAAGAGATTGAAACCATCCTGGCCAACATGGTGACACCCTCTCTCTACTAAAAATACAAAAATTAGCTGGGCGTGGTGGCACCCGCCTGTAGTCCCAGCTACTTGGGAGGCTGAGGTAGGAGAACGGCTTAAACCGGGAGGTAGAGGTTGCAGTGAGCCGAGGTCATGCCACTGCACTCCAGCCTGGTGACAGGATGAGACTCCATCTAAAAAATGATAATAATAATAAAATAGGGATGACAATATTGCCTATTTTTGAAATTGTTCTGTGGAATAAATGAACATTTTGCATAAACTATTAGTACAGCTATTAGTACAGTTCTTCCCAGTTGGCACTGTCAAAAGACAAAATGACAAGAAATTTAGAAAAAAATTTCAGTTGGCTTTATTTGCAATTCCACAATTGGGCAGTACCTCATTCTATAAAATAGAGTAAGTGTTTCAATGATCTGAGCAGAAGAGCTTGGCTTTATAGACACAGAAGGGCTAAAGAAAGCAGGGTCAAAGAACAAAGAGTATATTAGGCCCAGAGTCCTGGATCACACCTGTAATCCCAGCACTTCAGGAGGCTGGGATGGGAGGATCCCCTGAGCCCAGGAGTTTCAGGCCAGCCAGGCCAACATGGAGATATCCGGTCTCTACAAAAATGTAAATGTCCAGGCACAGCGCATCATGCCTACAATCCCAGCACTTTGGGAGGCCAAGGTGGGCGGATCAAGATGTTAAGAGATCAAGACCACCCTGGCCAACACAGTGAAACCCCGTCTTTACCAAAAATACAAAAATTAGCTGGGCATGATGGCATGTGCCTGTAATACTTGGGAGGCTAAGGCAGGAGAATCCCTTGAACCTGGGAGGCAGAGGTTGCAGTGAGCTGAGATCGCACCACTGCACTCCAGCCTGGCGACAGAATGAGACTGTGTCTCCAAAAAAAAAAAAAAAATGGCTGGGCATAGTGGCTCATGCCTGTAATCCCAGCACTTTGGGAGGCTGACGTGGGCAGATCACCTGAGGTCAGGAGTTTGAGATCAGCTTGGCCAACGTGGTGAAACACTGTCTCCACTAAAAATGCAAATATTAGCTGGAGGTGGTGGCAGATGCCTGTAATCCCAGTTACTTGGGAGGCTCGGGTAGAACTGCTTGAACCCAGGAGATGGAGATTCCAGTGAACCAAGATTGTACCATTGCACTCCAACCTGTGCAACAAGAGTGAAACTTGGTCTCAAAAAAAAAATTTTTTTTTAAATGGCAGGGTGTGGTGGCTCACGCTTGCAATCCCAGCATTTTGAGAGGCTGAGGCAGGTGGATCACCTGAGGTCAGGAGTTCGAGACCAGCGTGGCCAACATGAAGAAACCGTGTCTTTACTGAAAATACAAAAACAACCAGGCCTGGTGGCACACACCTGTAGTTCCAGCTTAAAAGGAGGCTGAGGCACAAGAATGGCTTGAACCTGGGAAATGGAGCTTGCAGTGAGCTAAGTTCGCATCACCGCACTCCAACTCCAGGCTGGGCGACAGAGTGAGACTCCGTTTCAAAAAAAGAAAAAAAAAAAAAAAGAAAGAACAAGTATATAATTATATTAGTTATTTCTCAAAGTTTCTTTTCCTGTAAAACAGGACAGAGCAATAGAATAATAACCGATTGGTTACCATCAGGTTCTTTCAGGCCACCTTTTTTTTTGCGCAGGATTAAAGCAGAAAAACGTCGTTGTGATGTTGATTGAGGATTTAAACTGGCCTGTCCGGGAAATTAGCTATTGCCTCTTGATTTCTCCCCAGGTAAGATGGGAACTCAGTTTCTATTTGGTAATATAGAAATTTAGCATAGGTGACTCCATTTTGATTTTTAGTTTGGTCAGCTGCGGCCTGGTGCGGAAATTTAGTCCAAAACAATAGCCTCCTATAATTTTTATTTAACGGTAGGAAACACTGTTAGTTAAAGAGATGGTGAAGACTTCACTTCCATTCTCTCAACCCACCATTCTCGGACCCTGCAAAACAAGACGGGCCATCGTTATTTCACATAAGAAGACACACGACAGACGCAGGGGAGGACTTTCTCCAGGGCTCGTCGGGGAGCCACGACGCCTGGGACCTGCGGGTCCTAAGGACGGACGCGCGGCGGGGCCAACAGTGTGGCAGCTCGGAGGTGGGGGGTGCCGCCCAAAGCGGGTGAGGCGCGCAGGCTCCAAGTGACCCCAGCGCCGCCCTCTGCGCCCCCTCCCAGCCTCTCCCGGCCACCGGCGGATTCCCCTGATAAATCGCGCCCCGACTCCGCCGCCCCGGGAGGCTACAGCCAAGCCCCGCCTCCATTCCCGCCCCGCGCCCTCCCCGCTCTCCGGGGCTAGGGGGCCCTCCCAGCCTCCGGGTCTCCAATTCCCCAAAGGGCTTTCCGCCTGCCTCTCTCGGGGCTCGGGTAACACCTCCAGCACCCACTTCAGCCTCCCCCACACTGGTTCCGCCCGGACCCCCACACACCCAGCCCCTTCCGGACCCCTTGTCAACTCCCCTCGTCCCCGCCTCCGGTCCCGGCCCGCCCCCTGCCCCGCCCCCCCGATCCCTCACGGACTTGCTCGGGAGATCCGGCCTCGCCCTACCCCGCCAAGTGCCCCGCCGCTCCCCGCCCCAGATCCCTGGCCCAGGCTCCGCCCCCTCCCTCGACTCCGGCCCCGCCCCTCCTCCGTTCCTCCCGCCCCCGCC
The DNA here is from genome assembly GCF_048565385.1 of Saimiri boliviensis. Lineage (NCBI taxonomy): Eukaryota > Metazoa > Chordata > Mammalia > Primates > Cebidae > Saimiri > Saimiri boliviensis. The sequence goes on along the minus strand of NC_133459.1, from coordinate 29,834,129 downwards.
CCAAGGACTTTCTTTGTTCCGGAGTCAACCGGCCCCAGCCCTGGGAGGTTCGGCTCCGCGGAGGGGAGCCAGACTCGGGCGCCTCCACCCCCACCCCACTGTCTCTGGGAGACCGAGGCCGGCGCCGGGGGAGGTGGGTGTGCTGGCGCGCGAGCCGAGGCCTTTGTTCCGAAGAACATTCCTCTGCGCCAGCCTCCCCACCTGGAGAGCCTGCAGCTCCTGTTTCAGGCTTTGCTTTGGAGAAACTGACGCCGAGCCTGCAGGTCTCAAGCCTGGCTTGTGGCGCGTCCTACCTGACGGCCCTCAGCGGGTCCTTTGACCTCCCTGAACCTCAGTTTTCTCACTTGCAGAATGGGAGCCAAAATGCTGAGGTCGAAGGATCGCTGTGAAATTGAATTAAATGCCAAAACACAAACATGAAGTATCTGCAGGTGCAAGGTGAATGTTAGATACTTGGGTTTGGAAGCCCTTCACCGAAAGAAGCTAACGTTTTTGTATTGAGTTCACCCTACTCCCCCATCCCACTTTGCCTGTGAAATTTGTAGTCCTCCCAAATCTTTGAAAGCTCACCTTCTTAGTAAAGGCTTTCCCTGATTTCTCAGGCACACCCTCATGGAGTCACCCTGTGGCATATTTCCATAGCGTGCAATAAGGTCTCCTATTCAAATATTTCCAATTCCTTTTATTTTTAAATTGAGGCTTAATTTGCATTTCCTGAAATACACACAACTTAAACATGCAGATAATGAATTTTGAGAAATGAAAACACCGTATAACTTATACCTTTATTAAGATGTAGAAAGTTTCCAATTCTCCCAGACTGGGAAATATGGCAAAACCCTGTCCCTACAAAAGATTAAAAAATAGCCCAGTGTGGTGGTGCCCGCCTGTAGTCACAGCTATTTGGAGGCAGAGGTGGGAGGATGGCGTGAGCCCAGGAGGTCCAGGCTGCAGTGTGTCGTGATAGTGCCACAGCACTCCAGCCTGCGCAGCGCAGTGAGACCCTGCCTCAATTTAAAAGTAATGTTTCCAGTTCCTAGAAAGTTATCTTGGGGCTGGGCACAGTGCACCCGGCACAGTTGCTCAGCCTGTAATCTCTGTACTTTGAAGGCCTATGTAGGAGGATTGCTTGAGCCAGGAGCTCAGCCTAAGCAAAATAGTGAGACTGTGTTTCTACAAAAAAGACAAAAATTAGATGGGCATGGTGGTGGGTGACTGTGGTCACAGCTGCTTGGGAGGCTGAGGTGGGAGGACAACCTGAGCCCAGGAGGTCAAGGCTGCAGTCAGCTGTGGTCACACCACTGCACTCCAGCCAGGGCAACAGAGCAGAGCAAGTCCCTGTCAAAAAAAAAAAAAAAAAAAAAAAAAAAAGAGGCTGGGCATGGTGGCTCATGCCTGTAATCCTAGCACTTTGGGAGGCTGAGGCAGGTGGATTGCCTGAACTCAGGAGTTCTAGACCAGTGTGGGCAACACGATGAAACCCCATCTCTGTGAAAATACAAAAAATTAGCTGGGCGTGGTGACGTGTGCCTGTAATCCCAGCTACTCAGGAGGCTGAGGTATGAGAAGCGCTTGAACCCTGGAGGCAGGTGGAGGTTGCAGTGGGCCAAGATCACACCATTGCAGTCCAGTCTGGGTGACTGAGTGAGACTCTGTCTCAAACAACAAAAAAAAAAGGAAAATTCTCAAGTTCTCTGGGGTCCCTTCCCAGTGACTCTCACTCCCCAGGAACCCACTGTTCCAATTTCTACCATGCTAGGTAAATTTTACCTCAGTATAAATTAACATAAAGGACATTAGTTTTTATTTCTCCTGGTAAGGGAGCAGAATTGGTAGGTCATAGGGTAGTTGTATATTTAACCTTACAAGAAACTGCCGGCTGGGTATGGTGGCTCACGCCTGTAATCCCAGCACTTTGTGAAGTAGAGGCAGGTAGATCACCTGAGTTCAGGAGTTCAAGACCAACCTGGCCAACATTGTAAAATCCTGTCTCTACTAAAAATACAAAAATGAGCAGTGCCTGGTGGTGCATGCCTGTAATCCCAGCTACTCGGGAGGCTGAGACAGGAGAATCACTTGAACCCAGGAGGCGGAGGTTGCAGGGAGCTGAGATCTGGCCATTGCACTCCAGCATGGGTGACAGAGTAAGACTCTGTCTCACAAAAAAAAAAAAAAAAAGAAAGAAAAAAGAAAAAGAAAAGGAACTGCTAAATAGTTCTCTAAAGTTGTATAGTTATATCCTTTTACATTCTTTACATTCTTTTTTGTTTGTTGGTTTTTTTGAGACAAGGTCTCACTCTGTCATCCAGGCTGGAGTGCAGTGATATGATCATAACTCACTGCAGCCTCGACCTCCTGTGCTCAAGCCTCATCGTCCCACTTCAGCTCCCAAAGTGCTGGGATTACTGGCTTGAGCCACTGTGCCCAGCCCCATTGTACATTCTCATCAGCAATTAGGAGCCTCAGTTGCTCCACATCCTGTTGAGCATTTGACCTTGACAAACATTTTACTTTTAGCCATTGGATGGATGTGGTGTATCTCATTATGACATTACTTTCGAAAAATGATTAATGCAAGTACTCAGTTCTAAAGGTACAAAAGCCTATTAGTCTATTTCATTTTTCTCCCTGAAAAGTATGTTTCATGAGTGGCTTGTGTCTCCATTGACATTTCTTTTTGACTGTGTGTCTTTTTTCCACTAGAATATAAGTCGCAGGAGGAGAGGGGCTGCCTATGGTGACCATAGCTGTCATCTCAGCTCCTTTCTGAAGCTACTAAAAGACTAACAAATATTGCTGAATGAATGCCCAGCACTGTTCTTCTAGACAAGTCACATAATCTATTACATTATCACATTTTGATTCAAGAGAGTAGCAGAATCCCTTGAGACTAAGTGTGGAATTTAATGATATCAATACAAAGTTGTGGCTGAGTACGGTGGCTCACGCCTGTAATCCTAGCACTTTGGGAAGCCGAGGCAGGCAGGTCACAAGGTCAGGAAGTCGAGACCATCCTGGCCAACATGGTAAAACTCTCTCTCTACTAAAAATACAAAAATTATCTGGGTGTGGTGGCACATGCCTGTAATCCCAGCTACGCAGGAGGCTGAGGCAGGAGAATCGCTTGAACCTGGGAGGCAGAGGTTGTGGTGAGCCAAGATGGCGCCACTGCACTCCAGCCTGGACGCCAGAACAAGACTTCATCTCAGAAAAAGAAAGAAATTAATAAAGAAAACAACAACATCTCCTATATGTCAGATGTTATGCAAACATTGAAAATAAACATTTGTGGGCCGGGCGCGGTGGCTCACGCCTGTAATCCCAGCACTTTGGGAGGCTGAGGTGGGTGGATCACGAGGTCGAAAGATCGAGACCATCCTGGTCAACATGGTGAAACCCCGTCTCTACTAAAAATACAAAAAATTAGCTGGGCATGGTGGCACGTGCCTGTAATCCCAGCTACTCAGGAGGCTGAGGCAGGAGAATTGCCTGAACCCAGGAGGCGGAGGTTGCGGTGAGCCGAGATCGCGCCATTGCACTCCAGCCTGGGTAACAAGAGCGAAACTCCGTCTTAAAAATAAATAAATAAATAAACATTTGTTTCTTCTGCTGCCCAGGATTACTTACTTCACCTTTTGGTAACAGGGCACCAATTTTTCTCTGGGAAATTGTCTTCCTCCACTAAGTCCACACCTCTCTCCATCAGCTCCAGGGCATGTGACTCAACCCCAACTAATCAGAGCCTCAGCCCCTTGACAACCGTGATTGGTTCAGGGATGTGCTCAGCCGATTTGGACCAATGAAAGCCAGCCCTGTCTGGTTGGGCAAGAAAGCTCTTTTTCCTGCAGGAGTTGCAGTTGTGGTGATGAAAGACTAGGAGAAATGAGATCAAGGGGAATTGAGTTATTAATGAAGTGATGGAGGGAACACCCCTGGTGCTAGGGAGAACTGAAAGAAGGCCAATGCAGTACAGGGAAAGAGGAGGGAGGCAGAGGGTGAGAGGACAAGTTCAGGGGCAGGCAGAGGCCAGATCTATTTTTCTTTTTCTTTTTCTTTTTCTTTTTCTTTTTCTTTTTTTAATGAGACGGAGTTTCGCTCTTGTTACCCAGGCTGGAGTGCAATGGCGCGATCTCGGCTCACCGCAACCTCTGCCTCCTGGGTTCAGGCAATTCTCCTGCCTCAGCCTCTTGAGTAGCTGGGATTACAGGCACGCGCCACCATGCCCAGCTAAGTTTTTGTATTTTTAGTAGAGACGGGGTTTCACCATGTTGACCAGGATGATCTCGATCTCTCGACCTCGTGATCCACCCGCCTCGGCCTCCCAAAGTGCTGGGATTACAGGCTTGAGCCACCGCGCCCGGCTATTTTTCTTTTTCTTTTCCTTTTTTTTTTTTTTTTGAGATGGAGTCTCGCTCTGTTGCCAGGCTGGAGTACAGTGGCATGATCTCGTCTCACTGCAACCTCCGATCCCCGGTTTCAAGCAATTCTTGCTTCAGCCTCCCAGTCTGGAGTGCAGTGGCACGATTTCGGCTCACTGCAGCCTTGAACTCTTGGACCCAAGCGATCCTTCCACCTTAGTAAGTAGGAGGTAGTAAGAAGCTTCACTAGTCATCTTTCTGCTTTGGTTTAAGACCATGTTTGGTAGAATGTTACTTACCAGAAAACATGTATGCCACATCTCTAGGAAGAAGAAAAAAACATAGTAGTTCAATTTAAGAAGCTGTACTGACTTTTCACTTGGCTATTCTGGTTTTCTTTTTTTTTTTTGAGACGGAGTTTCACTCTTGTTACCCAGGCTGGAGTGCAATGGCGCGATCTCTGCTCACCGCAACCTCCGCCTCCTGGGTTCAGGCAATTCTCCTGCCTCAGCCTCCTGAGTAGCTGAGATTACAGGCATGCGCCACCATGCCCAGCTAATGTTTGGTATTTGTAGTAGAGACGGGGTTTCACCATGTTAAGCAGGATGGTCTCGATCTCTTGACCTTGTGATCTACCCGCCTCGGCCTCCCAAAGTGCTGGGATTACAGGCTTGAGCCACCATGCCCAGCCTGCTATTCTGGTTTTAAAGGATGAGCTACCAGCTATATGTTTTCCTGTATTGATATGTCACTAAAATACTTTTTGACCAGGTGCAGTAGTTCACGCCTGTAATCCCAGCACTTTGGGAGGCAGAGGTAGGAGGATCGCTTGAGGACAGGAGTTGAAGACCAACCTGGACAACATATCAAGTCCCCATCGCTATAAATTTTTTTTTTTTAATTAGCTAGGCATGGTGGCACATGCCTGTGGTCTCAGCCACTCTGGAGGCTGAGGCAGTAGGTAGGATCCCTTGAGCCTAGGAGGTCAAGGTTGCAGTAGTGAGCTATGATTGTGTTACTGCACTCCAGCCTGAGTGACAAAGAAAGACTTGGTTGCAAAAAAAAAAAAAAAATGGTTATTGGTCATGCGACTCCTTTGCTCAAATTCTTCTAATAGCTTCTCAAGGTAAACTCCAGGCTGGGTACAGTGGCTCATGCCAGTAATCCCAGCACTTTGGGAGGCTGAAGCAGGTGGATCATTCGAGTTTAGGAGTTCGAGACCAGCCTGGCCAACATGGTGAACCCATGTCTCTAAAAAAACCAGGATACTTTTTAGGCTGTTTCTAGCCCACAATATATATGCATTGGTGCCCAGTAAAACAGGAACAAACACCAATGTAAAAGGTGTTTTTGCCTTCATCGCACTAACAACTAAAAAGAACCATGGGGCCGTGCTCTGTGGCACAAGCCTGTAATCCCAGCACTTTGGGAGGCCGAGGTGGGTAGATCATGAGGTAAAGAGATCAAGACCATCCTGGTCAACATGGTGAAATCCCGTCTCTACTAAAAAAAATACAAAAAATTAGCTGGGCTTGGTGGTGCGTGCCTGTAATCCCAGCTACTCAGGAGGCTGAGGCAGGAGAATTGCCTGAACCCAGGAGGCGGAGGTTTCGGTGAGCTGAGATCGTGCCATTGCACTCAAGCCTGGGTAACAAGAGTGAAACTCCATCTCAAAAAAAAAAAAAAAAAAAAAAAGAACCATGGCATGTGATTCTTCAATCTAAGTGGGTAATCATGGGTGTTTCCAGATTATATCCACTGGGTTAGCCGGAATATTCGTCTATCATATATACTCTCAAAAATAATGCTTACAGGCCAGGCACGGTGGCTCATGCCTGTAATCCCAGCACTTTGGGAGTCCAAGGAGGGCAGATCATGAGGTCAGGATATCGAGACCATCCTGGCCAACATGGTGAAACCCTGTCTCTGCAAAATAAAATAAATAAATAAATAAAGTTTACAGCCAGATGCTGTGGCTCATGCCCATAATCCCAGGGTTTTGGGAGACCAAGGCAGGAGGATCACTTGAGGCTAGGAGTTCAAGACCAGCCTATGCAACATACAGAGATCTCTTATCTATTTATAATTTTTAAAAATTAAAATTAATAATAATAATAGACTTCTGGGGTCAGGTGCAGTGCCTCACGCTTGTAACCACAACACTTTGGGAGGCCGAGGCGGGTGGATCACCTGAGGTCAGGAGTTCAAGACAAGCCTGGCCAATGTGGTGAAACCCTGTCTCGACTAAAAATACAAAAATTAGCTGGGTGCGGTGGCGGAAGCCTGTAATCCCAGCTACTCAGGAGGCTGAGGCAGGAGAATCGCTTAACCTGGGAGGCAGAGGTTGTAGTGAACTGAGATTGTGCCATTGCACTCCAGCCTGGGCAAAAAGAGCGAAATTTTGTTTCAAAAAGGAAAGGAGACTTATAGAAAGAGTAGAACTACATCAGAACCAGCAGAAAACATAGTAAAACAAGGACTGCAAATGTAAAACTAGGAGTGGACTTTCACATGTAGCTTTTAGGTAAAGAATATCTTTTCGGCTGGGCGCGGTGGCTCAAGCTTGTAATCCCAGCACTTTGGGAGGCCAAGGCGGGTGGATCACGAGGTCGAGAGATCGAGACCATCCTGGTCAATATGGTGAAACCCCGTCTCTACTAAAAATACAAAAAAGTAGCTGGGCATGGTGGCACATGCCTGTAATCCCAGCTACTCAGGAGGCAGAGGCAGGAGAATTGCCTGAACCCAGGAGGCGGAGGTTGCGGTGAGCCGAGATTGCGCCATTACACTCCAGCCTGGGTCACCACAAGAGTGAAACACCTAAAAAAAAAAAAAAAAAAAAAAAAAAAAAACTGGGTTTATTCTTCAATAAGGGTATGCTTAAATAAAGTCAAGCCTATCCATTTAATATAATACTATGCAATCCTGAAAAGGATGAGGTTTATCTAAATGTACCACCTTGGTACCGTCTCCAGGTTGTGAAATGAGAAACAATATGCATAGTATGTTACCATTTTTTTTAGACAGAGTCTTGTTCTGTCGCTAGGCGCCAGGCTGGAGTGCAGTGACACAATCTCAGCTCACTGCAATCTCCGCCTCCTGGGTTCAGGCAATTCTCTGGCCTCAGCCTCCTGAGTGGCTGGGACTACAGGCACGCACCACCACGCCCAGTTAATTTTTGTATTTTTTAGTAGAGACGGGGTTTCACCATACTGGCCAGGATGGTCTCGATCTCTTGACTTGATCTGCCCACTTCAGCCTCCCAAAGTGTTGGGATTACAGGCATGAGCCACCACGCCTGGCCTGTTTTTTTTTTTAGAGAAGATAGAAAATAATATGTACATACTTTTTTTTCTTTTCTTTCTTTCCCTTTTTTTTTTTTTTTTTTGAGATGGAGTTTCGCTCTTGTTACCCAGGCTGGAGTGCAATGGCACGATCTCGGCTCACCACAACCTCCGCCTCCTGGGTTCAGGCAATTCTCCTACCTCAGCCTCCTGAGTAGCTGGGATTACAGGCACGCGCCACCATGCCCAGCTAATTTTTGGTATTTTTAGTAGAGACGGGGTTTCACCATGTTGACCAGGTTGGTCTCGATCTCTCGACCTTGTGATCCACCCGCCTCGGCCTCCCAAAGTGCTGGGATTACAGGCTTGAGCCACCGCGCCCGGCTCTTTCTTTCCTTTTTTTAAGATAGCATCTCTCTCTGTCACCCTGGCTGGAGTGCAGTGGCACAGTCATGGCTCACTTTCCAGGCTCAAGTGCTCCTCCTACCTCAGCCTCCTGAGTAACTGGGACTAAAGGCTGTTACTACCAGGTCCAACAAATTTTTAAAATTTTTTGTGGGGCTTACACCTGTAAACCCAACTTTGGGAGGCCGAAGCAGGTGGATTGTGAGGTCAGGATATCATGACAATCCTGGCCAACATAGTGAAACCCTATCTCTACTAAAAATACAAAAATTGACCAGGCGCGGTGGCTCATGCCTGTAATCCTAGTGCTTTGGGAGGCCGAGGTGGGTGGATCACCTGAGGTCAGGAGTTCAAGACCAGCCTGGCCATCAGAGTGAAACCCCATCTTTATTTAAAAAAAAAAAAAAAAAAAAAAAAGAAGAGAAAGAAAGAAAAGAAAAAAATACAAAAATTAGCTGGGCATGGTGGCAGACACCTGCGATCCCAGCTACTCATCAGCCTGAGGCAGGAGAAACACTTGAACCTCAGAGGTAGAGGTTGCAGTGAGCTGAGATTGTGCCATTGCACTCAAGCCTGGGCGACAGAGCAAGACTCCCTTTCAAAAAAAAAAAAAAAGAAAAGAAAGAAAGCTGGGGCCAGGCATGGTGGCTCACATCTGTAATCACAGCACTTTGGGAGGCTGAGGTGGGTGGATCACTTGAGGTCAGGAGTTCAAGACTAGCCTGGCCAACATGGCGAAACCCCATCTCTACCAAAAATACAAAAGTTAGCTGGGCTTGGTGGCAGGCGCCTGTAATTCCAGCCATTTGGGAGACTGAGGCAGGAGAATCACTTCAACCCAGGTGGTGGAGGTTTCAGTGAGCTGAGATTGTGCTACTGCACTTCAGCCTGGGTGACAGAGTGACACTCTGTCTCAGAAAAAAAGAAAAAAAAAGAAAGAAAGAAAAAGAGAAACCAACCTATTTGTTTATTTCTGTAAGGTCTTTTAGGCTGACTGATTGCACCATGAACTGCATGGTAACCTCTGTGACCTGCACATAGATCTCCAGATGAGTTCCTGGAACTAGAAAGCCTGAAGTAACTGGAAAGCCACAAAAGAAGAAGAATGACCAACCCCTGCAGCACCTAATTAACTTTGAGACATTCTTCTATTGTTCCTTATTCCTGCCTCAACTGACTTTGGCAACTGGACTTTGTAACCAGCCTTGCTCAACTGATAGGTCAACCTCGTGACTCCAGATCTACAATGCCCTTCCAGCTTGCCAAAGCCACCCTGAACTGTAACATCTGTAACTTTCCACTGCCTACTCCAAACCTATAAAACCAACTCCTATTCCACCACCCTCCCATCCTCCACTGGCTCTCTTTTCGGACTCAACCTACCCGCACCCAGGTGAATAAATAGCCATGTTGCTCATGCAAAGCCTGTTTGGGGTGTCTCTTCATTCAGAATACATTTAACAATTTCCTCTTACTCAAACAGAATTCATGTATTTATTTGGTGATTCATTTAACTACTCAAGTAATACAGGCATTTACTATCAGTGCAAAATCCAAGCAAAAGTTAGCGCAAAGCAATGTTAAATTTCACAAATTCCAAGTCCTCTGCCCATCAAGAGGGTCAGTTGTGTTACTAGTTATCTGTATGTCTTTTTAGACCTTCGACTGTGTGTTTTCACTCAGACCTGTATTTTGTTTGCTTGTGTTTTCATAACTGGGATAGCTCTGTGTGTTTCATTTGGCAACCAGCCTCTTTTCTTTAAGAATCTGTCTTGAGCGTTTTTCCATGTCAGCATATATGGACCTGCCTCCAGGGTGAGCTTCCTAAACTGTTTGTGACATTGAGCTGCTCCCCTCCTTAAAGGCCTTGAAGTTGAGAAAAGAAAAATAGCACAGAACAGCCCGAGCTCAGTGAGATATGCAAAATTTCTCAGGCCCACAGAGACACAAGCATGGGACTTCAGTCATGCCTCCTCCCCACCGAACTGCCAGGGGCAATTGTTCAAAAGCATTTTGTTTCTGACCAGCTGCCTCACCCATTATCTTCCTGTTCCAGGACAGAAAGAACAATGTATAGCCAATCAATATCTTATGTTGCTTTTTTTTTTTTTTTTTTAATTGAGAGGGAATCTCCTTCTGTCGCCCAGGCTGTAATGCAGTGGCACAACCTCCGCTCACTGCAACCTCTGGCTTCCAGGTTCAAGCGATTCTCCTGCCTCAGCCTCCAGAGTAGCTGGGACTATAAGTGGTCACCACCATGCCTGGCTAATTTTTGTATTTGTAGTAGAAACGGGATTTCACTGTGTTGGCCAGGCTGGTCTTGAACTCCCAACCTTGTGACCCATCTGCCTCGGCCTCCCAAAGTGCTGGGATTACAGGCATGAGCCACCATGTCTGGCCAAAAGAAAACATTTTTAGAGATGAGGGTCTCACTCTATTCCCCAGGCTGAAATGCGGGGGCTATTTGCAGGTGTGATTATGGCATACTGGCATCTCAAACTCCTGACTTTAAGCAATCACCTTGAAATGGGATAGTTTCCCTGACCCCTTCGCAGGACTTGGGAAGGGGTGGGCTCATTTACTCACCCTGAAGCTCTCAACCCCTCACGGGAGGGGGAACATGCAGATGAGCCAGTGCAGGGGCCAGATGAGTGCTTTTGGGCACTGGCAGGAGTAGAACTCCATGCAGCCGAGCTGGGCTCTCTTCTCTCTATGTCTAGTGTCTAAAGGGGGTACTTGTGACTCCCAGAGCACCAGAGGGCTTGTATCACAGTGTGTTCTTTTAGCTTTGCCATCTGCAGATGGCTTCAGTGGTTCTGTTTTGTTTCGTTTGAGACACAGTCTCACTCTGTGGCCCAGGGTGGAGTGCAGTGGTATGATCTCAGATCATTGCAACCTCTACCCTCTGGGTTCAAGCAATTCTTGTGCCTCAGCCTCCCAACGTAGCTGGGATTACAGGCATGTGTCACCAAGCCCAGCTAATTTTTGTAATTTTAGTAGACACGGGGTTTCACCATGTTGGCCAGGCTGGTCTTGAACTTCTGGCCTCAATCAATCAACCTGCCTCAGCCTCCCAAAGTGATGGGATTACAGGCATGAGCCACTGTGCCTGATTGACTTAAGCATTTAACAGCTCAGTGGATGGTCAGGGTGATGGTCTTTTGCACCCACCTTCTTGGTACCCATGTTCTTGTCCAGCATCCAGAAAGAATCAGGTTGCACAAACGAATTGAAGGGTGGTGAATGTGGAGGATTTTACTGGGCAGTGGAAGGGGCTCTCAGTGGGATGGGAAGCCAGAAAGGGGATGGAGTGGGAAGGTGGCCAAAGCCTCACTGTCAAGCTGTCCCCCTGAAGTCAGGCTTCTTCCCTCCAATGTCTGGCTGCTTCTCTTCTCTCCTTCTCTGCCACTCCACTCTTTCACTCAGCTGCTCTGTCCCTCTGTTGCCCCTCTGCCAGTGGAGCCTGGGTTTTATGGGTACAGGATGGGTTTTTATGGGTATAGGATAGGGGGTGGGCAGGCCAAAAAGCAACATTTGAGCAGGAAAACAGGAATGCATGTTCTCACTTTGGGCCGCTGTCCCAAGCTTGAGGGTGTGGCCCTCACCTGGAACTGCCCTCTTTTACCCGGTATTTCCCTGCCTCCTGTCCATATCAATTCTGTCTCAGCCTCCCGAGTAGCTAGGGCTATAAGCACAATTCCTGAGCTCGGTTCTTTTCTCTATATAGACCAACTTAAAACTCTCAAAGTTAGTTGCTGCTCTCCCAACACTTTGGCCTCCCTGAAGTTCTGGCTTGCCCCTGGGCCCACTGTGGTCCTGATTGTACATGAGGACCTTTCTGTTCTAGAGCCAGCTGCCAACTGACCACAGCCTTTGGATCTCTTCACTCAAATTCTTGGGAAAAGCCTGGTGCACTGGCTCATACTGTAATCCCAGCACTTTGGAGGCCGAGGTGGGTGGATCACCAGAGGTCAGGAGACCAGCCTGGCCAACATGGTAAAACCCATCTCTACTAAAACTATAAAAATTAGCCAGGCATGGTGGTGCATGCCTGTAATCCCAGCTGCTCAGGAGGCTGAGGCAAGAGAATTGCTTTAACCTGGGAGGTGGAGGTTGCAGCAAGCCAAGATCATGCCACTGCACTCCAGCCTTGGCAACAGAGTGAGGTTCTGTCTCAAAAGAAAAAAAAATTATTGGGAAACAGTCTCCATCACCTCAACCCAACAAAAAGATTGGTTTCCCTTGAGCCAGGAATCCACCCTGGCCATTTATCTCTGGCAAGAAAAAAAAAAGAGTGAGGGAGCTGGGCTAGGTCAAGCCAGGAAGGGAAATTGAATGTGGCCAGAAACCTGACTGGCATTTTTTGCCACAAATGTAAAAGGAACCAATACATAGCCCTTTCTTTTCTTTTTTTTGAGACAGAGTCTTGCTCTGTTGCCCAGGCTGGAGTGCAATGGCTCAGTCTCGGCTCACGGCAACCTCCACCTCCTGAGTTCAAGCCATTCTCCTGCCTCAGCCTCCTGAGGAGCTGGGATTATAGGCACCTGGCACCACACCTGGCTAGTTTTTTGTGTTTTTAGTAGAGATGGGGTTTCACCATGTTGGCCAGGCTGGCCTTGAACTTTTGACCTTGTGATCCGCCCATCTCCTCCCAAATTATGAGATTATAGGCGTGAGCCACTGTGCCCGGCTGCACTTTCTTTTTCTGGCTTAAGAAAGTTGAAGCGGAGAGAGATCCAAGATGGCTGATCATTAGCAGCTCGGGATTGTAGCTCCCAGTGAAAACGCAAAGAACGAGAGGACGCCACACCTTCACATGAATTCTTGTTGCTCACGCACCGGGAGATTCCCAGCGGAGGAGCCCCACGGGTCGCCAGCGCGACTCTTGTGACCGGCGAGGCGGTTTTGCCGGCGCCTCAGAGCGTCGGTTCTCGGTGCAGAGTCAGAAAAGCACCACCAATCTTTTTTTGTTTTTTTTTTGAGACGGAGTTTCGCTCTTGTTACCCAGGCTGGAGTGCAATGGCACGATCTCGGCTCACTGCAACCTCCGCCTCCCGGGTTCAGGCAATTCTCCTGCCTCAGCCTCCTGAGTAGCTGGGATTACAGGCACGTGCCACCATGCCCAGCTAATTTTTTGTATTTTTAGTAGAGACGGGGTTTCACCATGTTGACCAGGATGGTGTCGATCTCTTGACCTCGTGATCCACCCGCCTCGGCCTCCCAAAGTGCTGGGATTACAGGCTTGAGCCACCGCGCCCGGCAGCACCACCAATCTTAACGCCGCTGATTTAGTCGGTGCAGTGGGTTGCTCAGATTTCGGCGCTGAGAATCAATAAGTTGAACGTCCACTCAGAAACCCAATTACAAAGACGGTAATTATAAAGACCACAAATGGATAAATCTACAACGAAGGGAAGAAAACAGTCAAAAAAGGCTGAGAATACCCAAGATCAGAACGCCTCTTCCTCAGCAGGGGATCCCAGTTCCTCATCAGCAAGGAAACAAGGCTTGATGGAGAACGAGTGTGTTCCAATTACAGAAGCAGGCTTCAAAACGTGGATAATAAGAAACTTCTGTGAATTAAAAGAACTTGTTCTAGGCCGGGCGCGGTGGTTCAAGCCTGTAATCCCAGCACTTTGGGAGGCCGAGGCAGATGGATCACGAGGTCGAGAGATCGAGACCAACCTGGTCAACATGGTGAAACCCCGTCTCTACTAAAAATACAAAAAATTAGCTGGGCATGGTGGTGCGTGCCTATAATCCCAGCTACTCAGGAGGCTGAGGCAGGAGAATTGCCTGAACCTAGGAGGCGGAGGTTGTGGTGAGCCGAGATTGCGCCATTGCACTCCAGCCTGGGTAACAAGAGCGAAACTCTGTCTCAAAAAAAAAAAAAAAAAAAAAAAAAAAAAAAAAAAAAGAACTTGTTCTAACACAATCTAAAGAAACTAAGAACTTTGAAAAAAGGTTTGACGAAATGTCAACAAGAATACAAAATTTAGGCCGGGCGCGGTGGCTCAAGCCTGTAATCCCAGCACTTTGGGAGGCCGAGGCGGGTGGATCACGAGGTCAAGAGATCAAGACCATCCTGGTCAGCAAGGTGAAACTCGTCTCTACTAAAAATACAAAAAGTTAGCTGGGCATGGTGGTGCGTGCCTGTAATCCCAGCTACTCAGGAGGCTGAGACAGGAGAATTGCCTGAACCCAGGAGGCGGAGGTTGTGGTGAGCCGAGATCGCGCCATTGCACTCCAGCCTGGGTAACAAAAGCGAAACTCCACCTCAAAAAAAAAAAAAAAAAAAAAAAGAATACAAAATTTAGAGAGGAAAATAAGTGAATTGATGGAGCTGAAAAACACAATAGGAGAACTACGTGAAGTATGCACAAGTTTTAACAGCTGAATTGATCAAGCAGAAGAAAAGATATCAGAGGTCGAAGACCAACTCAATGAAATAAAACTAGAAGACAAGATTAGATAAAGAAGGATAAAAAGGAATGAGCAAAGTCTCCAAGAAATATGGGACTATGTGAAAAGACCTAATCTACGCTTGATAGGTGTACCTGAATGTGACGAAGAGAATGAATCCAAGCTGGAAAATATGCTTCAGGGTATTATTCGGGAAAATTTTCCCAACTTAGTAAGGCAGGATAATATTCAACTCCAGGTAATACAGAGAACACCACAGAGATATTCCTCAAGAAGAGCAACTCCAAGGCACATAATCGTCAGATTCACCAGGGTTGAAATGAAGGAGAAAATACTAAGGGCAGCCAGAGAGAAAGGTCAGGTTACCCACAAAGGGAAGCCTATCAGACTTACAGCAGATCTCTCAGCAGAAACCCTACAAGCCAGAAGAGAGTGGGGACCAATATTCAACATCCTTAAAGAAAAGAACTTTCAACCCAGAATTTCACATCCAGCCAAACTAAGCTTCATAAGTGAAGGAAAAATAAAGTTTTTTGTGAACAAGCAAGCACTCAGAGAATTCATCACCACCAGGCCTGCTTTACAAGAGCTTCTGAAAGAACCACTACACATAGAAAGGAACAACCAGTATCAGCCTTTCTAAAAAATAGCAAAAAGTAAAGAACATCAATATAATGAAGAATTTACATCAACTAATGGGCAAATGGCAGTATTAAACTCACATATATCATTATTAATTCTAAATTTAAATTGACTAAATTCCCCAATTCAAAGACAGACAGCCAATTTGGACAAAAAACTAAAACTGTATGCTGCATCCAGACCCATCTCACATTCAAGGATACACAAAGACTCAAAACAAAGGATGGAGAGAGACTTACCAACTAACCAGAGAGCAAAAATAAATAAATAAAAAGCAGAAGTTACAATTTTTGCCTCTGATAAAATAGTATTTAAAGCAACAAAGATGAAAAGAAGCAAAGAAGGACATTATATAATGATAAAAGAATCAATGCAACAACAAGAAGAGTTAAAGGTCCTAAATATATACGCACCCAATACAGGAATACCCAGACATACAAGACTTATAAAGAGACTTAGACTCCCACACAATAATAGTGGGAGACTTCAACATTAATATTAGACAGATCAATGAGACAGAAAATTAACAATGATATCCAGGACTTGAACTCATATCTGGAACAAGTGAACGTAATTAGCATTTATAGAACTCTCCACTTTACACAAAATATACACTCTTATCAGTACCACATCATATCAACTTAGAAGTTTAAACGAAATGTTGGTTGGCTCCTTGTTTGTTACTCTCTTCCCTCATTTTCTTTCATGTCTCCATTATTAAGGACAATTATAGGCATACCCATATTTAGACTGCATTCTAGCCCGGGCAACAAAGCAATACCCCCATCCTCTCTCCCTCTTCCTCTTTCTCTTTCTTCCTCTTCTTTATTCTTTTCCTTATTATTCTTTTTCTCTTTCTAAAAAAAAAGAGAAATCAGGAAAGTTTTTTTTTGAGGCAGGGTCTCACTGTCTTACTTGGGCTTTGAAGGATGAGTGAAACTTTGAAAGGAGAGAGGGAAATCAAAAGTTCAAAAATTTTTTTAATTTAAAAAATATTTGGGCTAGGCTTGGTGGCTCATGCCTATAATTCCAGCACTTTGGGAGGCCAAGGCAGGTGGATCATCTGAGGTTAAGAGTTTGAGACCAGCCTGGTCAACATGGTAAAAAAAAAAAAAAAAGAAAGTTGAAGCTGGGCATGGTGGTATGTGCCTGTAATCCCAGCTAGTTGGGAGGCTGAGGTGGGAGGATCACTTGAGCCCACAAGTTAAAGGCTGCAGTGAACCATGATTGGGCCACTGCACCCAAGCCTGGCCAACAGTGCGAGACCCATCTCTAAAAATAATAAATAAATAAAAAGATAAATTTTGGGTCACTTCTTCACATTCATACAGCCATTTTAAGGTATCTGTCCAGCTTGGATTCTCTGGGAAATAACCTGTCCCACAGAGAAGGATGGCCATATGATCCCAGCCCCATGATCATAGCTGACTGGTCCAGGGGTGAACACCTAACTCAAGCTGGGCCAATCAGGATCTTTGTACTAAGAATTTGGAATTTACCATAAAGGTCCAGAACCAACTCAGTGATTTACTACAAAATGCACAGAAAGGAAGGAGAAGAAAAAAAGCAGATTACAAAGATAAATATTTATTCATTAAATAAATATTCATCTAATACTTTTTTTTTTTTTTTTTTGAGACGGAGTTTCGCTCTTATTACCCAGGCTGGAGTGCAATGGTGCGATCTCGGCTCACCGCGACCTCCGCCTCCTGGGTTCAGGCAATTCTCCTGCCTCAGCCTCCTGAATAGCTGGGATTACAGGCACGTGCCACCATGCCCAGCTAATTTTTTTTTTTTTTTTTTGAGACGGAGTTTCGCTCTTGTTACCCAGGCTGGAGTGCAATGGCGCGATCTCAGCTCACCGCAACCTCCGCCTCCTGGGCTCAGGCAGTTCTCCTGCCTCAGCCTCCTGAGTAGCTGGGATTACAGGCACGCACCACCATGCCCAGCTATTTTTTTTGTATTTTTAGTAGAGACGGGGTTTCACCATGTTGACCAGGATGGTCTCGATCTCTTGACCTTGTGATCCACCCGCCTCGGCCTCCCAAAGTGCTGGGATTACAGGCGGGGGAGAGAGAAAAAGGCTGGGCATGGTGGCACATACCTGTAACCCCAGCACTTTGGGAGGCCAAGGTGGGTGGATTGCTTAAGTCCAGGAGTTCAAGACCAGCCTGGGCAACATGGTGAAACCCTGCCTACAAAAATTACAAAAAATGTTCAGTGGTGGTGGCATTCGCCTGTATTCCCAGATAACTCTGGAGGCTAAGAGGTGGGATGGTCACCTGAGCCCAAGTAAGTCCAGGCTGCAGTGAGTCATGATCATGTCATTGCACTCTAGCCTGGGTGACAGAGTGAGACCCTGTCTCAATCAAATAACATAAAATAAAATGAGGAAACAAGGGTGACCATAAGGAATTGTAAATCAGCCAGGGCATAGCTGAGAGATCACCCAATTTCACTGCAGTGTACCTCCGAAGTTCTAAAGAGTGGGACTAGGAACTGAAGACTTGTTGAAATTCTGTTTTAGAAGAGACTCTGAGATTCCTCTTCAATTCCACATACCATTCTCACACCATTTTCATTTATTTATTTGTTTGAAACAGAATCTTGCTCTGTTGCCCAGGCTGGAGTGCAGTGGCACAATCTCAGCTCACTGCAATCTCCATATCCCAGGTTCAAGCAATTCTCCTACCTCAGCCCCCCGAGTAGCTAGGACTACAGGTTTGTGCCACCACACCCAGTTAATGTTTGTATTTTAAGTAGAGATGGGGTTTCACCATGTTGGCCAGGATGGTCTCAATCTCTTGACCTCATGATCTGCCCACCTCAGCCTCCCAAAGTGCTGGGATTACAGGCTCGAGCCACTGCACCTGGCCTCGGAATCTTTGTGATGTGGAAATAGTGATAGCCCGGCCTTGTAGGATTGCCATGAAGTTTCGATCAGCTACTGTTTGTTAGGCACATGGCGTATCATCAACAGAGACTGGTGGAGCCAGCAATTGCTATCTCTGTCTCTTTTGAGAGTTTTCACAGGATACTTTTCCGGGTCTCTGTCTCCTCCCCTAGGCTCTGGCTCTTTGAGGGCAGATGTCCTTTGGGATGATTCAAGTGGTCACTCACTCAAGACGTCTCTCCCTGGCTTCCAAGTGATTGGCTTTCCATTTAGGAATTAAACATATAAGTCTTGTTAGGTTCTTTTAAAAATAGTTCCTGACTGCATATGAAACGCACCGATCCAGTCTCCTTATAAAAAATGTATGTTAGGCCGGGCACGGTGGCTCAAGCCTGTAATCCCAGCACTTTGGGAGGCCGAGATGGGTGGATCACAAGGTCGAGAGATCAAGACCGACCTGGTCAACATGGTGAAACCCCGTCTCTACTAAAAATACCAAAAATTAGCTGGGCATGGTGGCGCGTGCCTGTAATCCCAGCTACTCAGGAGGCTGAGGCAGGAGAATTGCCTGAACCCAGGAGGCAGAGGTTGCGGTGAGCCGAGATCGCGCCATTGCACTCCAGCCTGGGTAACAAGAGCGAAACTCCGTCTCAAACAAACAAACAAAAAACACAATTTAATTACATTATAATAAAACAATAAATAATGTTTTAGGGTCTAGTGATAGTTCATTTAGTCTAATATCTCATACCAACCATGAAAAACACAAGATATCAATTTTGGTTTTTTGGGTTTTTTTGAGGCAGAGTTTTGTTCTTGTTGCCCAGGCTGGAGTGTAGTGGCATAATCTTGGCTCACTGTAACCTCCACTTCCCAGGTTCAAGAGATTCTCCTGCCTCAGCCTCCCGAGTAGCTGAGATTACAGGCATGAGCCATCATGCCTGGCTAATTTTGTATTTTTAGTAAATATGGGGTTTCACCATATGGCCAGGCTGGTCTCAGACTCCTGACCTAGGGTGATCCACCTGCCTCAGCCTCCCAAAGTGCTAGGATTACAGGCGTGAGCCACCACATCCAACCGATATCAATGTTAAAATGTGGCATATAGAAAGTTTAATAAAGAATAAAATGTGGAGAGTAAAACATAGTTGTAATCCTGTTAAAGGCCTTGTCCATTTTCTTTTTTTGTCTGCCAAGAACAAGCGGAGTCTTGTCCATGGTGAAAGACTGACAGTGTATTAAAATTTTAAAAGTATTAGGAGGTGGAACAAATTTTCAAAAGCAGTTAATAAAATTAGCTATATGAAGAGTCATTTGATTTAGCACAATAATGTTAAAGTGAAATGTGTAATTTTGCATATAGCCGACTGACTCCTCAATCTCTGGTACACAGCTGGTACCAGAGAGCTGGTCCATAGCTCCCTAGCCCATCCCACCCCAGGATGATCCCTCCCTGACCATCATAAATGTACATCCTCCTTGCCTCACTCAGGAATCCAAGTCCCATAATGATTACAGAATGGCTGCTCAGATTATACTCAATAGCCCTGAGCTGGGAGGGCCTGAAAGCTAGCCAGTATCAATGCCTTTCACCAGGAACAAAGAACTTAATGATTATTCTCCAGCAAACTTACTTTCCAGTACCTCCTTAACCTGGGAACCTAACTACGAGTGGTCTTTTCATTGCTATTCTTGTTTACTAATTATGACTGCAAGAGATATTTTATTCGATATGCTAAATGTATTTCTGCTTCCCAATGACAAAGAAGGCTTGATGTACACAGTGCCATGGGTTATCTTTTGTTCCTTTTACTGTGCTCTGATTTGTTACCCATTAAGGCATATTTGGGCAGAAAGAAAAAAACTGGGAGGTGGATTGCAACACATACATTTATTTTTTTCTTTTCCTTTTCTTTCTTTTTTTTTTTTTTTTGAGATGGAGTGTCGCTCTGTTGCCCAGGCTGGAATGCAGTGGCGTAATCTCAGCTCACTGCCACCTCTGCCTCCTGGGTTCAAGTGATTCTCCTGCCTTAGCCTCCTGAGTAGCTGGGATTACAGGTGCCCGCCATCTCACCCAGCTAGTTTTTGTATTTTTAGTAGAGACAGGGTTTTGCCATGTTGGCCAGGCTGGTCTCAAACTCCTGACCTCATGATCCACCTGCCTCGTCTTCCCAAAGTGCTGGGATTACAGGCGCACCGTGCCTGGCTGCAAAACCCTTTCTTTCTTTCTTTTTTTTTTTAAACAGTCCAGAGGTCTTTTATTTTATTTTATTTTTTAACACCTATTATGCCATGAATTCACAGGGAATAGGTGCCGGCAGCTCAGGCTCCTTCCCATTGCTTCTCACAAAGTGTGCTTCCCTGGGTGGAGTAGGCTGGTGCTTCAGTTGGACCCAGGTACCTTTCTCTTTGGCTTCTTTCTTTTTCTGATCATTTTCCTTCACACGTTTTAGGAAGCTATCTCTGCTCTTAGAGTGCTTGATGTGCTCAATATGCAAATTAATTCTCTTGGCAAGAATCTTGCCCTTAACTTGTTTGTTTACAACAATGCCAACAGTATGCTGGGTAACACTGTAGACCCTTCCAGTTTTGTCGTGATAACATTTGTGGGGCATTCCTTTTTGAACAGTACCCATTCCCTTGATGTCTACAATATCACCTTTCTTATAGATTCGCATATACCTGGCCAAAGGAACAACTCCATGTTTTCTAAAAGGCCTAGAGAACATGTATCGAGTGCCTCTCCTCTTTCCCTTTGTGTTCATCATTTTGGCAAATTACTGGAAGATGGCGGTTCCAGCCAAAAGGCGCAAAACCCCATTTCTTAAAAAAAATACAAACATTAGCCAAGTGCTACTCAGGAGGCTGAGGTGAGAGGATCATATGACCCTGGAAGGTCATGGTTGTAGCAAGCCGAAATTGTGCCACTGTCTTCAGCCCGGGCGACAGTGAAATCTTTTCTTAAAAATAAAAAAGAAAGGGCCGGGCACGGTGGCTCAAGCCTGTAATCCCAGCACTTTGGGAGGCCGAGGCGGGTGGATCACGAGGTCAAGAGATCGAGATCATCCTGGTCAACAAGGTGAAACCCCGTCTCTACTAAAAACACAAAAAAATTAGCTAGGCATGGTGGCGCGTGCCTGTGATCCCAGCTACTCAGGAGGCTGAGGCAGGAGAATTGCCTGAACCCGGGAGGCGGAGGTTGCGGTGAGCTGAGATTGCGCCATTGCACTCCAGCCTGGGTAACGAGTGAAACTCCGTCTCAAAAAAAATAAAAATTAAAATTAAAAATTAAAAAAATTTTAAAAAAAATAGAAAGAAGAAAAACTTCAAGCAACTTTGGTGCTTGTTCAAGCACTCATATCATGGTGTCAAGTTCTAACATAAATTCTAACATTCAAAACACATGAACTTAAAAAGAAAAAAAAAAGCAAGCCATTTAAAAATCAGAGTTTTGGCCAGGCACGGTGGCCTTTCCCTATAATCCCGGCACTTCCAGAGGTCAAGGTGAGAGGATTGATTGAGTCAGGAGTTCAAGACCAACCTGGGCAACATAGGAAGATTCCATCTCTACAAATGAATTTTAAAAGATTAATCAGGCGTGATGGCGCACACCTGCAATTCCAGCTACTTGGGAGGCTGAAGTGGGAGGATCCCATGAGCCCAGGAGTTAGAGGCTGCAGTGAGCTATGATCGCACCACTGCACTTCAGCCTGGATGACAGAGCAAGACCCTGTTTCAGAAAATGAAATAAAACACAAAAACCAAATCAAACAAAAATCATATTTTTCCAAATGTCACTTAATTTTTTTGGTTTTTGTTTTTTGAGATGGAGTTTTGCTCTGTCACCCAGGCTGGAGTGCAGAGGTGCAATCTTGGTTCACTGCAACCTCCACCACCTGGGTTCCAGTGATTTTTGTGCCTCAGTCTCCCCAGTAGCTGGGATTACAGGTGCGTGCCACATGCCGGGCTAATTTTTATATTTTTAGTAGAGATGGGGTTTTACCATGTTGGCCAGTCTGGTCTCAAACTCCTGGCCTCAAGCAATCCTCCCACTTGGCCTCCCAAAGTGCTGGGATTATAGGCATGAGCCAATGTGCTAGGTCTGGGTTGTTTTTGAAACATAAATTGAAGGTACGTTCACCAAAAACATACATTCAGTGTACCTGGGCAATTTGTGTACAAGTTTTTATTTTAAAGGCAATTGTGAATTAATATTCTGTAATATATAATCTGCAACTTAGGTTGTTTTAATTTAGAATTGCAAGGCCAGGAGCTCACACTTATAATTCCAGCACTTTGGGAGGCCAAGGTGGGCCAATCATCTGAGATCAGACTGATTCAAGACCAGCCTGGCCAACACCATGAAAGCCCATCTCTACTCAAAATACATGGTGGCATGCATCTGCAGACCCAGCTACTTGGGAGGCTGAGACAGGAGAATTGCTTGAACTCAGGAGACAGAGGTTACAGTGAGCGGAGATCAAGCCATTGCACTCCGGCCTGAGTGACAGAGCAAGATGTCGTCTCCAAAACTCACACACACACACACACACACACACACACACAACAACAGGATTGCATTTTATAGATACAGAGCAACATAAATTGTGTCCTAGAGTAAGAAATGAGTTTTTTTTTGGCATTAGTTTATTTTTTTATTTTTTGAGCTGGAGTCTTGCTCTATCACCCAGACTGGAGTGCAATGGTGCAATCTTGGCTCACTGCAACCTCCACCTCCCAGGTTCAAGCAATTCTTCTGCCTCAGCCTGCTGAGTAGCTGGGATTACAGGCACCTGCCACCACGACCAGCTAATTTTTGTACTTTTAGCAGAGGTTTCGCCATGTTGGCCAGGCTGGTCTACGAACTCCTGATCTCAGGTGATCCGCTCACCTCGGCCTCCCAAAGTGCTGGGATTACAGGCGTGAGCCACCACGCCCAGCTGGCCTTCATTTATTAAGAAACCCTGTTGAGATACTTTGACAAAATTAGTATTAGGTAGTTTTATATTATGTTTCCAGAAAAGTAGGGAAACAGTATTACTCTTTTTTTTTTTTTTTTTTTTGAGACGGAGTTTCACTCTTGTTACCCAGGCTGGAGTGCAATGGCGTGATCTCGGCTCACCGCAACCTCCACCTCCTGGGTTCAGGCAATTCTCCTGCCTCAGCCTCCTGAGTAGCTGGGATTACAGGCATGTGCCACCATGCCCAGCTAATTTTTTGTATTTTTAGTAGAGACAGAGTTTCACCATGTTGACCAGGGTGGTCTCGATCTCTTGACCTCGTGATCCACCTGCCTCGGCCTCCCAAAGTGCTGGGATTACAGGCTTGAGAGTGCAATGGCGCGATCTCGGCTCACCGCAACCTCCGCCTCCTGGGTTCAGGCAATTCTCCTGCCTCAGCCTCCTGAGTAGCTGGGATTACAGGCACGCACCACCATGCCCAGCTATTTTTTTTTTTTTTTGTATTTTTAGTAGAGACGGGGTTTCACCATGTTGACCAAGATGGTCTCGATCTCTCGACCTTGTGATCCACCCGCCTCGGCCTCCCAAAGTGCTGGGATTACAGGCTTGAGCCACCGCGCCCGGCCAACAATATTATTCTTAAGATAAAAAGATACAACCAGCTGCACGCGGTGGCTCACGCCTGTAATGGAGGCCTGAGGCAGATGAATCACTTGAGGTCAGGGGTTCAAAACCATCCTGGGCAACATGGTGAAACTCCATATCTACTAAAAAATAATTTTAAAAAAGACGTAACCAATTGCTCTTTTATTTATGTATTTATTTTGAGACAGAGTTTTGGTCTTGTCATACGGGCTGGAGTGCAAGGCACAATCTCGGCTCACTGCAATCTCTGCTTCCCACGTTCAAGCAGTTCTCCTGCCTCAGCCTCCTGAGTAGCTGGGATTACAGACCCGTGTCACCATGCCCAGCTAATTTTTATATTTTTAGTAGAGACGGGGTCTCACCATGTTGGCCAGGCTGGTCTGGAACATCTGACCTGAGGTGATCCACCTGCCTCAGCCTCCCAAAGTGCTGGGATTACAGGTGTGAGCCACTATGGCTGGCCTGCTCTTTTATTGTTCACAATAAAATTTTTTTTTGGCTGGCCATGGTTTCTCATGCCCATAATCCTAGTACTTTGGGAGGCCAAGGTGGAAGGATTGCTTGAGCCCAGGAGTTTGAGAACAGCCTGGGCATTACCCTGGGATCCTATCTCTACAAAAAAAAACACAAATATGAGCCAGGCATAATGGCACACACCTGTAGTCCAAGTTATTTGGGAGGTTGAGGCCAGAGGATTACCCTAGCCCAGGGAGGCTGAGGCTGCAGTGAGCTGTGATCATGCCATTGCACTCTAGCCTGGGTGACAGAATGAGACAGTGTCTAAAAAAAAAACCCCAAACTTTTAAGTAGGGTATAATGAGCTGTTTAGACCTTCTAAATTAATTGCTCACTCACAGGATATAACTAAGTAACCACATTAGACTATTTTAAAAGCTAAATCTTTTTTTTTTTTTTTTTTTTTTTTAAGACAGAGTCTTGCTCAGTTGCCCATACTGGAGTGCAGTGTTGCGATCTCAGCTCACTGCAACCTCTGCCTTTTGATTTTAAGCAATTCTCCTGCCTCAGCCTCCCAAGTAGCTAGGATTACAAGCATGCACCACCACACTCAGCTAATTTTTTTTTTTCTTTTTTTTGTATTTTTAGTAGAGATGGGGTTTCACCATGTTGTCCTGGCTGGCCTTGAACCCCTGATCTCATGCAGTCCACCTGCCTTGGTCTCAAAAAATGCTGGAATTACAGGCATAAGCCACCGCATCTGGCCTAAAAGCTAAAAAAAAATTTTTTTTTGAGACAGAGTTTTGCTCTGTTGCCCAGGCTGGAGTGCAGTGGCATGATCTCGGCTCACCACAACCTACACCGCCTAGGTTCAAGTGATTCTCCTGCCTTAGCCTCCTGAGTAGCTGCTGGGACTACAGGCATATGCCATCATGCCCAGCTAATTTTTGTATTTTTAGTAGAGATGGGGTTTCAGCATGTTGTCCTGGCTGGTCTTAAATCCCTGATCTCATGCAATCCACCTGCCTTGGTCTCAAAAAGTGCTGGAATTACAGGTATAAGCCACTGCGTCTGGCCTAAAAGCTAAATTTTTTTAATTTTTTTATTTTTATTTTATTTTATTTTTTTGAGAAGGAGTTTTGCTCTGTTGCCCAGGCTGGAGTGCAGTGGCATGATTTCAGCTCACTGCAACCTCCACCTCCCGGGTTCAAGTGATTTCCTGCCTCAGCCTCCTGAGTAGCTAGGACTACACGTCTATGTCATCATGCCCAGCTAATTTTTGTATTTTTAGTAGAGATGGGGTTTCACTATGTTGGTCAGGCTGGTCTCGCACTCCTGACCTCATGATCTGCCTGCCCCTGTCTCCCAAAGTGCTGGGATTACAGGCGTGAGCCACTGCACCCAGATTAAAAGCTAAATCTTACTATTAGACTCTTTTGCACATCTTTTGGTTTCCAGATTACAATCAGTAGAAATGAAATGGAAATATAATCTAAAAGAATTTGTCAGCCGGGCGCGGTGGCTCAAGCCTGTAATCCCAGTGCTTTGGGAGGCCGAGGCGGGTGGATCACGAGGTCGAGAGATCGAGACCATCCTGGTCAACATGGTGAAACCCCGTCTCTACTAAAGGTGCAAAAAATTAGCTGGGCATGGTGGCGCGTGCCTGTAATCCCAGCTACTTAGGAGGCTGAGGCAGGAGAATTGCCTGAGCCCAGGAGGCGGAGGTTGCGGTGAGCCGAGATCGCGCCATTGCACTCCAGCCTGGGTAACAAGAGCGAAACTCCGTCTCAAAGAAAAAAAAATAAATAAATAAAAATAATAAAAAAAAAAAAAAAAAAAGAATTTGTCTCTGGAGTCTTAGGCCCAGAATTTTCTGAATGGCAGCGAAAGAAGGTTCTGCTCATCTTACTAATTATTCCTTTTTCATCTTGAAGTAACTGCTGCTTTCTGGTTTATTTGTGCCACTTTCTTTCTCTTTGTAGGAAAGGGTCTAAATGGGGCTCGATCTTCTTGGTTTATGTTCAGGAGAATGTTTCTGACCTTCTTTTTTCTATTAATATTGCAGAATGGCTTTCCTTTGGGCTTCCCAAGCTTTGGTCTCTTGGCAACAGACTTCAGTCAGAGCACAGTTACCAATAGGCTAGGGAGGGTTGAATTCAGCACTACACACACAGCACTGGGTGCAGGGATCCAGGGAGTGGGAAGGCTATGCTTAGTGGTTTTTTGAAGGCAGGATGGGGCTGATTACTGTGTCTGTCAGATAAACCTTATCCAGCAGCCAAGCCACTCTAGTAGGTGTGCAGCTTTTCAGCTACATCACACTGTGGAGCATCCCATGGACAATGGAAGTCTTTTTTTTGAGACAGTTTCACTCTTGTTGCCCAGGCTGGAGTGCAATGCCATGATCTTGGCTCACCAAAACCTCCGTCTCCGGAGTTCAAGCAGTTCTCCTGCCTCAGCCTCCCGAGTCGCTGGGATTACAGGCATGTGCCACCACACCCGGGTAATTTTTTGCATTTTTAGTAAAGATGGGGTTTCTCCATGTTGGTCACGCTGGTCTCGATCTCCTGAACTCAGGTGATCCACCCACCTCGGCCTCCCAAAGTGCTGGGAATACAGGCATGAGCCACCTTGCCTGGCTTCTTTTTTTTTTTTTTGAGACAGGGTCTCTGTTAACCAGGCTGCAGTGCAGTGGTGCAATCACAGCTCATTGCAACCTTCTTGACTTCCTTCTTCAGCCTCCTGAGCAGGATCCTCCTGCTTCCTCCTGGGACTACAAGCACACAACACCAAGCCTGGGTAATTTTTAATTTTTTTTTTGTAGAGGTGGGGTCTCGCTATGTTGCCCAGGTCGGTCTCCAATTCCGGGGCTCAAACGGTCCCCCCACCTCAGCCTCCCAGGTTGCTGGTATTAAAGGAATGAGCCACCACAACTGCCCAACAATGAACGTCTCCACTGAAGGCTGACTTCCAGTTTCTTCAGCACTTGGTCTTGGAGCAGTAGTCTGCTGGAGAGATGGTTCAGCTGGAGTCGGATGATGCTGGACAACTGAGTGCCGAAGCCTGGGGCCCCCAGGCTGCTATGATCAGCAGCTGCTTGGAGACATCTGTGCTGCAGAGTCAGGCCGCCTCCAGGCAGACTGGGAGGAGAGTTTGGACCTGCCTGGCCTGCTCACCCAGCTTTTTCTGCATCTTCAACTTGCTAATTTGCATGCCTTTTTGGGGGGATGGGGAAGCAGAGCTGGTAAGTCTTTTAAGTCACTGTACACTTACTTGTCATCTATAATCATGCTTCCTTCCCCACTTTTTAAAATCTTTTAACAGGGGTACAATTTTCTTAGAATGAAATCCTTAAATTTTAAGTGAAGGTAGTTGACTCTTGACAGAAGCATACACCTCTGTAACCCACACGGTCCTCAAGACAAAGACCATCTCCACCCCCCTGGGAAGGCCCTCCCTGCCCTTCTCTGTCTCCCACATCCCTATCCCAGGACAATAAGCCATAGGTAGAATTTGGTGTCCTGATTTTTTTTTTTGGAGACAGAGTCTCACTCTGTTGCCTAGGCTGGAGTGCACAGGCATGATCTCAGCTCACTGCAACCTCCATCTCCTGGGTTCAAGCAGTTGATTCTGGTGCCTCAGCCTCCCGAGTAGCTGGAATTACAGGCATGCACCACCACACCCAGCCAGTTTCTGAATTTTAGTAGAGACAAGGTTTTACCGTGTTGCCCAGGCTAGTCTCAAACTCACACTAAGGAAATTGGCACGTGCTACAAACAAGAGCTGCCTTTGCACCCCAGAGAGCCGGTTGTTAAACACGTACCAGCATGCCACTGGGGTTATGCACGATGCTGACTACGGTTTTCTGAGTGGAATCATCCGAAATCTGATAAGCCTTCCTACGTGGTTGAGTACAAAGGCACAGGAGCCTAGGGTCTGATCTGAGTTTGGGAGCCCACTGAGCATGCAACTATGAGCATGGTGCTCCTACTCTGGAGTTTATTCAGGTTGGTTTTCTGCAATAAAAAGGACAGCCGAGGCACATGGAGTTAGGGTCCTGATAGGGCTTTCTGCTTCTTCCAGGCTATGGGGTGGAGTTAGAGAAGGGCAGGACCAAGCAAGTTTTAATAGTCTCTTAGCCATTAATAATGTAGAAAGCTGCCCAGAGAGACAGATCTTAGTTTTTTATTTGGCAAGAGAAGTTGCTATTTAAAGGTTGCTGGTTGTTTCTCAGCCTAGAACACAGAAAGTCACTTAGGGGCTGAGCTCTCCAATCTCTCTCTCTCTCTCTCTCTCTCTCTCTCTCTCTCTGTGTGTGTGTGTGTGTGTGTGTGTGAGAGAGAGAGAGTATCCTTTGCACACTGACAGAAACTGCCTCTCCCAACTGGTGTTGATGAAGAGGAAGGAAATTTGCATTCTTCTTCTTCTTTTTTTTTTTTTTTGAGACAGGATCTCACTCGGTTGCTCAGTGCAGTGGTGGGATCTCTGATCACTGTAGCCTCCACTTCTGGGGCTCAAGTGATCCTCCCATGTCAGCCTCCCTAGTAGCTGAGACTACAGGTACGTGCCACCACACTCTTTTTTGAGACTGGGTTTTGCTCTGTCACTCAAGCTGGAGTGTAGTGGCATGAATCTTGGCTCACTGCAACTTCCGCCTCCCAGGTTCAAGCAATTCTCCTGTCTCAACCTCCCAAGTAGTTGGGACTACAGGCAAGCGCCACCATGGCTGGCTAATGTTTTGTATTTTTAGTAGGGATTAAAATTCACCATGTTGGCCAGGCTGGTGTTGAACTCCTGACTTCAGGTGATCTGCCCGACTTGGCCTCCCAAAGTGCTGGGATTACAGGTGTTAGCCACTGTGCCCGGCCCTCTGGCTAATTTGTGTATTTTTTGTAGAGACAAGACCTCACCATATTTGCCAAACTAGTCTTTTTTTTTTTCTTCTTTTGTGACAGAGTCTCGCTCTGTCACCCAGGCTGGAGTACAGTGGCATGACCTCGGCTCACTGCAACCTCTGCCTCCTGGCTTCAGACGATTCTTCTGCCTCGGTCTCCCAAGTAACTGGGACTACAGGCGCATGCCTGGCTAATTTTTTCTATTTTTAGTAGAGACAGGGTTTCACCATCTTAGCCAGGATGATCTTGATCCTTGTGATCCGCCTGCCTTGGCCTCCCAAAGTGCTGGGCTAACAGGTGTGAGCCACCGAGCCAGGCCCCCCTTTTGTTTTTTTTTTGAAATGGAGTCTTGATATGTCTGTTGCCAGCCTGGAGTGCAGTGGCACGATCTCAGCTCACTGCAACCCCTGCCTTCTGGGTTCAAGCAATTCTCCTGCCTCAGCCCCCTGAGTAGCTGGGACTACAGGAGCATGCCACCATGCCTGGCTAATTTTTGTAGTTTTAGTAGAGGTAGGGGTTTTGCCATGTTGGCCAGGCTGGTCTTGAACTCCTGATCTCAGGTGATCTACCTGCCTCGGCCTCCCAAAGTGTTAGGATTATAGCTTGAGCCACGGCACCTGGCCGATGTACATTTTTAAGAAAGAGTGAATGCAGTCAGGCCTGAAGGCTGACTCCTGTAATCCCAGCACTTTGGGAGCTGAGGCGGGTGGATCATTTGAGGTTGAGAGTTTGAGACCAGCCTGGCCAACATGGTGAAACCCTGTCTCTACTAAAAATACAAAAATTAGCTGGGCATGGTGGTGGGCACCTGTAACCCCAGCTACTGGGGAGGCTGAGGCAGAAGAATTGCTTGAACCCGGGAGGCGGAGGTTGCAGTGAGCCAAGATCACACCACTGTACTCCAGCCTGGGCAAAAGAGCCAGACTCTGTCTCAGGAAAAAAAAAAAGAAAAGTGAATGCAAACTCTCCGGGATTTGTGTGCACGTGCTAGATTTCTGACTGAAGGCTTCATTTTTGGAGGAGTGGGAGGGGCCATGATGGTGAAAGGGGACCTCTAAAGGAGAAATTTATTCGGGACGGGAGCTCCTGCTTCAATTATCTTCCTAATCTTCAGAGTTTGTTCAGTTTTCCTCCCCATCCCCATCCCCCACTGCCTGGCAAGATCCATTTCTTTAGAAAATAACCCTCCCATGGCTGTCCTGTGTCATGGAGGGATGTTTGACTGGAGCATTCAGTTAGATTTACAGCCCATTTATTACCTCAACTCCTCTCTTTTTCCTTTTCTTTTTTTGAAATAGAGTCATGCCCTGTAGCCAGGCTGGAGTGTAGTGGCACCAGCTTGGCTCACTGCAACGTCCGCCTTCCAGGTTCAAGCGATTTCCCTGCCTCAGCCTCTTGAGTAGCTGTGATGACAGGTGGGCACCACCACGCCTAGCTAATTTGTTTGTACTTTAGTAGAGGCGAGGTTTCTCCATGTTGGCCAGGATGGTCTTGAACTCCTGACCTCGTGATCCACCTGCCTCGGCCTTCCAAAGTGCTGGGATTACAGGCGTGAGCCACCACGCCCAGTCATTACTTCAACTCTTTATCTCAATTCTCATTTCCCAGTCAGAAACTTCTCTAGAATTCTACCAGTAAAGGAGGCTCTCTCTTTTCCAACCTACCTCCTGTCCCCCCGTTTTCTAATTTGCTGCTTTCTCCAGTATGGTTCATTATTAACTCATCCCCACTCAGTTTTCATCACCGTGACATTTGTTAAAACCTCTAGTTCAGCCAGCCGAGCTGGCTCACACCTGTAACCCCAGCACTTTGGGAGGCCGGGGTGGGTGGATCACCTGAGTTCAAGACCAGCCTGACCAACGTGGTGAAACCCCATCTCTACTAAAAAAACAAAACAAAACAAAACAAAAAACAAAACAAAAACTAGCCGGGTATGGTGACGCATACCTGTAATCGCCGTGACTTGGGAGGCTGAGGCAGGAGAATCGCTTGAACCCAGGAGGCAGAGGTTGCAGTGAGCCAAGATCGTGTCACTGCACTCCAGCCTAAGTGACAAAAGCCAAACTCTGTTTAAAACAAAACAAAACAAAACAAAACAAAAACACCTCGAGTTCACTGCTGAATGAATTGCCTCCTCTGCTTTTTTTAGGTGTAGGTATATCATTACATTGAGACAGATCCCATTGTGCCACTTCTTCATTTATTTTCTTTCTTGCTTGCTTGCTTGCAGTGGCACAATCTTGGCTCACTGCAAACTCTGTCTTCCAGGTTCAAGCCATCCTCCCACCTCAGCCTCCTGAGTAGCTGGGACCACAGGAGTACACAACCACAGCTGGCTAATTTTGGTTTAGATATGGGGTTTCTGCCATGTTGCCCAGGCTAGTCTCAAACTCCTGGGCTTAAGTCTGGTCTCGAACTTTTGGACTCAAGCGATCTGCTTGCCTTGACCTCCCAAGGTGCTGGGATTATAGGTATGAGCTACCGTGCCCAGCCATAGTTCTTAATTCTGATTTACTCCCTTAGGTGTCTAATCAAAATCTGATTTATGGGTCACTTTTCTTACTACTACTTCTGATGACAATTTTATTGTGTATTTACTATGAGGCATTGTGTTCAGTAGTTCATAAACACAATTTTATTTTATTGCCACAGCAACACCAGGAGGTAGATATTATTTCCATTTTATAGGTGAGTGTGTCTGCCTAGCCAGAGCCCTCCTTTTGAAACACAGCTCTTAAAACCCCACGTCCTTTCATAGCTTTCTTTCTCTCTTTCTTTCTTTTTTATTTTTATTTTTTATTCCTGTGGGCACAAAAACAACTCTCTTTCTTTCTCTTGCTTTCTTTCTCTCTCTCTCTCCCTTCCTTCTTTCCCTCCCTCCCTCCCTCCTCCCTTCTCTCTCTCCCTCCCTTCCTTCCTTCCTTCCTTCCTTCCTTCCTTCCTTCCTTTTTCCTTCTTTCCTTTGACAGAGTTTGATTCTGTCTCCCAGGCTGGAGAGCAGTGGCACATCTCAGCTCACTGCAACCTTTGCCTCCTGGGTTCAAGTGATTCTCCTTGCCTCAGCCTCCTGAGTAGCTGGGACTACAGGAGATGGAGTTTTGTTCGCCATGTTGGCCAGGCTGGCCTCGAACTTCTGATCTCAAGTGATCTGCCCACCTTGGCCTCTCGAAGTGCTGGGATTAGAATCGTGAGCCACTGTGCCTGACCCTTTCATAGCTGTCTGTTGCTCTCAGAATAAAAATCAAAGTAAAACTTCCTTAACTTGGTTTACAAGAGACTTATCGCCTGGCGCCTGCAGCTCTGAACCCACCTTGCCCGCTGTGGGCTCCAGCAACGCTGATGTTTTCTCAGTTCCTTTCAACATAGTAATACTGTTCTTGCCACCAGTTTTCTTCACCTGAACACTCTCCTGTTCCCCCCACCAGCTCCCATTCACCCTTCAGACCTCAGCCTCCTCATCACTCTCCTCTCACCTCATCTTTCCGACCCCGCCCTGAATTAGAATGAGTTATCACAGCACTTAACTCCATTTCACTGTTATTGCTGGTGAAACAAACATGGTAATTAAATATTTCTTCCATTTTTTCCCTTTACCCCAGGTAATAGAGTCTTTTTTTTTTTTTGAGACAGAGTTTCGCTCTTGTTACCCAGGCTGGAGTGCAATGGCGCGATCTCGGCTCACGGCAACCTCCGCCTCCTGGGTTCAGGCAATTCTCCTGCCTCAGCCTCCCAAGTAGCTGGTATTAAAGGCACATGCCACCACACACAGCTAATTTTTGTACTTTTAGTAGAGACGGGGTTTCACTATGTTGGCTAGGATGGTCTCAATCTCCTGACCTTGTGATCTGCCCACCTTGGCCTCCCAAAGTGCTGGGATTACAGGCTTGAGCCGCTGTGCCCAGCCGGACAGATTTTATTATCTCCATTTTACAAATATAAGGTGGAAACTCTTGAGGTGAAGTGACTTGTTCAAGGTTGTCACACAGCAGGTGAGTGGCAGAGTCAGGACCAGGGCTCCGGTCTCCTGAGGCTTGTTGAGGGTGCATCCCGCCACCTCCCCCTCCCCCTGCTCCTCAGACCCAGTCCAGGTCTACACTGGTTCAGCCTGAGTCTATGAAGTCCCTCTGCTGATGAATATAATAGCCAGGAGCTGGCTCTGCCAGAGAAGACAGAGAGAAATGTGATCCCAGGTTAGGCACCAAATCCCAGAATCTTAGAATCCCTGGAATACCAAAAATGGCAAGTCCAGCCTGGGGTGGTGGCTCATGCCTGTAATTTCAGCACTTTGGGAGGCCAAGGTGGGAGGATGGCTTGAGCCCGGGAGTTTGAGACCAGCTTTTGCAACATGACAAAACTCTGTCTCTACAAAAAAAATACAAAAAGGAACGTAGTCTCTGGGGCCAAACTGCTGCCCCTGCCAGTCCTGATTCAATCACTTACCAGCTCTGTGACCCCAATCTAGTCGCTTCACCTCTGTGGGTCTCTTTT
Source organism: Saimiri boliviensis (assembly GCF_048565385.1). Lineage (NCBI taxonomy): Eukaryota > Metazoa > Chordata > Mammalia > Primates > Cebidae > Saimiri > Saimiri boliviensis. The sequence goes on along the minus strand of NC_133459.1, from coordinate 29,800,679 downwards.
CTCAACTGGAAAATGGGGATAATACAACCTATATTGCACAGCTTATGTAAGCATTTAGAATAACATTTGTATATCAAATTGCTTTTAGTGGTTATCGCCAAGCAGGATTGTGGGGGAAACTCGTGTTTCATAACTTCTATAATCATAACTATTTTATATAGTAATCATGTATTATTTTGTAATTTAAAAATATGCATAGAGAGGCCACATGCAGTGGCTCTCACCTGTAATCTTAGCACTTTCGGAGGCTCAGGTGGGCAGATCACTTGAGGTCAGGAGTTCGAGATCAGCCAGGCCAACGTGGCAAAACCCAGACTCTACTAAAAATACAAAAATTGGTAGGATGTGGTGGCGGATGCCTGTAATCCCAACTACTTGGGAGGCTGAGGCAGGAGAATCACTTGAACCCAGGAGGCAGAGGTTGCAGTGAGATCAAGCCACTGCATTCCAGCCTGGGAGACAGAACGAGACTCTGTCTAAAAAAAAATAAAAAATAAAAAAGAATAATATGCATAGATGAAGACATAATATAGAAATGCCAAGTGCATGTAGTGAGCACTCAATTCACTTGTTTGTATATGTTTTTTTCTTCTCTCTCTCTCTCTCTCTCTCTTTTGAGACAGAGTCTCGCTCTGTCATAAAGGCTGGAGTGCAGTGGTGAGATCTCAGCTCACTACAACCTCCGCCTCCAGAGTTCAAACTATTCTTCTACCTCAGCCTCCTGAGTAGCTGGGATTACAGGTGCCCACTACACCCCACTCAGGTAGTTCTTTTTGTATTTTTAGTAGAGACAGGGTTTTACCAGGCTGGTCTCAAACTCTTGATCTCAGGTGATCTGCCTGCCTTGGCCTCCCAAAGTGTTGGGATTACAGGCATGAGCCACTGCACCTGGCCCCTCTTTTTTCCTTTCTTTCTTTCTTTCTTTCTTTCTTTCTTTCTTTCTTTTTTTAGTAGAGACAGGGTTTTGCCATGTTGGTCAGGCTGGTCTCAAACTCCTGGCCTCAAGTGGTCCACCCACCTGTAATCCCAAAATTCTGGGATTACAAGTGTGAGCCACCTTGCCTAGCTTGTTCGTGTATGTTTCTCTCTCTGTGTCTCTCTCTCTCTCCTTTTTTTTTTTTTTTTTTTTTTTGAGACAGAGTTTTACTCTTGTTGCCCAGGCTAGAGTGCAGCCACACGATGTCGGCTCATTGCAACCTCCACTTCCCAGGTACAAGTGATTCTCTTGCCTCAGCCTCCTGATTAGCTGGGATACAGGCGCCTGCCACAACGCCCGGCTAATTTTTTGCATTTTTAGTAGAGATGGAGTTTTGCCATGTTGGCCAGGCTGATCTCTAACTCCCGACCTCAGGTGATCCACCCACCTCGGCCTCCCAAAGTGCTGGGATTACAGGCGTGAGCCACCGTGCCCAGCCCATGTATGCTTCTATTCACCATTTATGGAGCATCTATTGGCTACCAGGCCTTGGCTACAGGAACTGCTATGTGGGATCAGAATCCTGAAGAAGCTCACAGTGCGATTCACCGGGTGGGGTGGGAAGAATCTTCTGTATGCTATGGTAGGAACAGTGGGCTGTGTGCAGGTATCAGGCCAGGCCTGGAGTGTGAACCTCTAATTCCCCATTAAGTGTGATGGAAGAGGCTGACCGAGGTGGCTCATGCCTGTAATGCCAGCACTTTTAGAAACCAAGGCAGGCGGACTGCTTGAGCTGAGGAGTTGAAGACCAACCTGGGAAACATGGCAAAACCTCATCTCTACACAAAATACAAAAATTAGTCAGGTGTGGTGACTCCTGCCCGCGGTCCCAGCTATCTGTGGGTCTGAGGTAGGAGGATCACTTACCCAGGAGGTCTCGGCTACGGTGCACTGTGGTCGCACCACAGCGCTCCAGTCTGGGCAACAAAATGAGACTCCAACTCAAAAAACTGAAAAGAAAAAAAAAAAAAAAAAAAGAGGTATGAAGGAAACACTGAAAGAAGCAGGATCTGAGAACAAAGGTTAGGTTTTTGTTTTTTGTTTTTTTTGAGATACAATCTCAGGCTATTGCCAAGGCTAGAGGGCAGCGACATGTTCATAGCTCACTGCAGCCTCAAACTCCTGGCCTTAAGTGATCCTCCCACCCCAGCCTCCCAAAGTGCTAGGATTACACCACACTTGTCCCGGTCAGAATTCTGAAGCAGCCACACTCCTAGCCTTGGCTACACAGACATGGTGGAACCCTTATAGGCTTAAAAAAATGTACCAGGCTGGGAGTGGTTGGTTCATGCCAACAATTTGGGAGGCCGAGGGGGATGGATCACCTGAGGTCAAAAGTTCAGGACCAGCCTGGCCAACATGGGGAAACCCCATCTGTACTAAAAATACAAAAGTTAGCCAGACATGGTGGCAGGCGCCTGTAATCCCAGATACTTGGGAAGCTCAGGAAGGAGAATCGCTTAAACCCGGGAGGCGGAGGTTGCAGTGAGCCAAGATGCACCACTGCACTCCAGGCTGGGTGACAAGAGCAAGACTCTGTCTCAAAAAAAGCAAGTTGTGCAACAACAAATGTGGGGTAAGAGGGAACTTCCATCTTTGACCTTTTTAATTTTTTCTTTCTTTCCAGAGACTGGATCTTTCTCTGTCCCTAAGCTGAACTCAGTGACTGGCCTCAAGTGATCCTCCCACCTCAGACTCTGGAGTAGTCTGGGATTACAGGTGCATACCACCCTGCCTAGCTACTTTTTTGGGTTTTTTTTTTTGAACTATTTATACTGAGCACATATTAGAATTGTAAGATTAAAAATAAGAAAGACGTCTAGGTGTGGTAGTTTACGCCTATAATCCCAGCACGTTGGGAGTCTGAGGCGGGCGAATCACCTGAGGTCAGGAGTTCAAGACCAGCCTGGCCAACATGGCAAAACCCCATCTCTACTAAAAATACAAAAATTAGGCAGGCGTGGTGCCATGCATCTGTAGTCCCAGCTACTCAGGAGGCTGAGGCAGAAGAATCACTTGACGTGGGAGGCAGAGGTTGTAGCGAGCAGAGATCATGCCACTGCACTCCAGCTTGGGCAACAGAGTGAGACTCCATCTCAAAAAAATAAATAAATGGCCGGGCGCGGTGGCTCAAGCCTGTAATCCCAGCACTTTGGGAGGCCGAGGCGGGTGGATCACGAGGTCGAGAGATCGAGACCATCCTGGTCAACATGGTGAAACCCCGTCTCTACTAAAAATACAAAAAATTAGCTGGGCATGGTGGCGCGTGCCTGTAATCCCAGCTACTCAGGAGGCTGAGGCAGGAGAATTGCCTCAACCCAGGAGGCGGAGGTTGCGGTGAGCCAAGATCGCGCCATTGTACTCCAGCCTGGGTAACAAGAGCGAAACTCCGTCTCAAAAAATAAATAAATAAATAAATAAATGAAAATAAGAAAGAAAAAATAAAACATAAAAACCAAGGAGAAAAACTCTGCAGATTTCTTAAATCACCAGAGTCTAATTTTATTTTCCTCTTCTTTTCTTCTTTTTTCCCAGTATTCTTCTTCTTCTTTTATTTTTTAATCCAGTACAAGTTTTTTTAAGCATATAAGCTTTCTGCCATGTTCGTGCAGCCAGGACCAGGAATGCGACTGCTTCAGAATTCTAATGGGGCCAGGTGTGGTGTAATCCTAGCACTTTGGGAGGTGGGGTGGGAGGATCACTTGTGCCCAGGAGTTTGAGGCTGCAGTCAGCTATGAACATGCCACTGAACTCCAGCTTGAGTGACACAGTGAGACCCTTTAATAATAATAGTAGTCAAGAATTCTGAATAGATAGGACAGTTGATGACGATGATGTTGAACTTGTGTTTACTGGGAGTGCTAAGTCCCAGGCTCTGTTCAGAGCACTGTACATGCATTATCTCCTTTAATTCAAAGAGATTCTCTGAGACAGGTACAGGTAAGTGTGTGCTCCTCATAGGGGCAGTAGAGCCTAATGGTGCCCGGTTGCCTGGTTTCAAATTTCAGTTATACATACACGAGCTATGTGACCTTAGTCACCATGTTCCAAGCTGATCTCAAACCCCTGGGCTCAAGCGATCCTCCAGCCTCTGCCTCCCAAAGGGCTGGGATTACAGGCATGAGCCACGGCACCGGGCTCAGTAATGTTCTTACCCTCTCTATGCCTCAGGTTTCTTGGTAAAACAAAGATGATAATAACACCTCCCTCACAGGGTTGTGGCCCAGATGCAACGAATGACTATGTACCAAGCATGCGACGTGCCTGGCATGATTTTACAGATGAGGACATGGACGTGATCCAGCCTAGATTCAACCCACATTCACTGGCCTGGTTCCCGAGCATGAGCGGTCAGTGCCTGCTCAGTCCTTCCAGACAGCCCTGTCTGGGGCCCAGCCTGTCCCTGGGACTCTGAGGCAGTGTAGGGAGGTAGAGCTGAGGGCAGTTCACGTCTTGATCCTTCCTGTGTTTCTTCAGCTGTGAACACAGCAGTGGTTTTCGTAATTAAACAGTAGACAGCCTTAGGAGAATTAGGAGCAAACCCTTCCTGCTCTAAAACCCTCAGAATTGCTATGCTGGTTTTAAAACGAATGTATGCAACTCCCTGGGAAGGTCTCAGGGTCATGTGTTTTTGTGGGAGAATCATTTCCTGCTTGGCCTGAGGGAAGAGCCACTTCTTCCTGCTGAGATTCAGGCCAGTGGAGGCAAGCCTGCACAGACACCACAGCCGGTCCCTGACCCTCCCCGCCCGGACCCGGGACTCTGTCAGGGGTGGTCATTCAGATGAAGGGAAGGGGGCTCTGTTTAGAATGCTCCTGTGCAGATCACTTGTTTTTTTTTTTAAAGTGTGTGTGTGTGTGTGTGTGTGTGTGTGTGTGTGTGTGTGTGTGTTGTTTGTTTTCCTTACAGGGTCTCACTCTGTTGCCTAGGCAGGAGTGCAGCTGCGCGATTTCGGCTCACTGCAACCTCCACCTTCCGGGTTCAAGAGATTGTCCTGCCTCAGCCTCTGGAGTAGCTGGGACTACAGGCGCACACTAGTTTTTGTATTTTTAGTAGAAATGGGGTTTCATCACCTTGGCCAGGCTGGTCTCAAACTCCTATCCTCCTGCCTCTTCTGCCTTTTTTTTTTTTTTTTTTGAGACAGAGTCTTGCTCTGTCACCCAGGCTGAAGCGCAGTGGCCCTATCTCAGCTCACTGTAACCTCCATCTCCTGAGTTCAAGCAATGCTTCTGCCTCAGCCTCCTGAGTAGCTGAGGCTACAGGCACGTACCACCATGCCTGGATAATTTTGGTATTTTTAGTAGAGATGGGGTTACAGGCGCCCGCCAGGATGCCCACCTAATTTTTGTATTTTTAGTAGAGATGGGTTTCACCATGTTGGCTAGGCTGGCTCAAACACCTGACCTCAGGTCAGATCTGACCGCTTTGGCCTCCCAAAGTGCTGGGATTACAGGTGTGAGCCACCACTCCCCGCCAGGAAAAAGTTTTAAAATATGCTTACAGAAAAAGGACAAAAATTATTTCTTTATTTCTTTTTTTTTTTGAGACAGGTTCTCTGTCTCCCTAGCTGGAGTGCAGTGGTCTGATCTCAGCTCAGTGCAGCCTGGACTTCCCAGGCTCAAGCAATTTCCCCACCTCAGCCCCCTAAGTAGTAACACATTTGGGACTACAGGCGTGCACCACCACGCCCGGCTATTTTTTGAATAATTTCTTTTTAAGAAAACTGAAGTCGGTTGGGCACGGTGGCTCATGCCTGAAATCCCTGCACTTTGGGAGGCCAATGTAGGTGGATCACCTGAGGTCAGGAGTTCAAAACCAGCCTGGCCAACATGATGAAACCCCCGTCTCTACAAAAAATAAATAATTTTTTTAAAATTAGCCAGGCATGGTGATGGGCGCCTGTAATCTCAGCTACTCAGGCAACTGAGGCAGGAGAATCGCTTGAACCTGGGAGGCAGAGGTTGCAGTGAGGTGAGATCTCACCACTGCACTCCAGCCTGGGCAATAAGAATGAAACACTATCTCAAAAAAAAAAAAAAAAAAAAAAAAAAAAAAGGCCGGGGGTGGTGGCTCAAGCCTGTAATCCCAGCACTTTGGGAGGCCAAGGCAGGTGGATCATGAGGTCAAGAGATCGAGACCATCCTGGTCAACATGGTGAAACCCCGTCTCTACTAAAAATACAAAAATATCAGCTGGGCATGGTGACGCGTGCCTGTAATCCCAGCTACTCAGGAGGCTGAGGCAGGAGAATTGCCTGAATCCAGGAGGCGGAGGTTGCGGTGAGCCGAGATCGGGCCATTGCACACCAGCCTGGGTAACAAGAGCGAAACTCCGTCTCAAAAAAAAAGAAAAGAAAAGAAAAAGAAAATTGAGATCTAAGAGGGAATGTGAGACAAAGAGCGTCACTCTTCATCTGCACGTTCCCCACACCTGAAGCCCCTCACTGGCCGAGGGTGAGCTCCCAGGACTGAGGGTGGAGCCGGCCCTGGGAGTAACAGAGCAGAGGGTACTTGGCCAATGGCCCTGTTCCTAGTCCTACCCAGAGGCCTTTGCATACCCTGACCTCTTCAGGACCAGAGCTCCTCCCCAGGGCAGGGGAAGAGGCCTCCTCTCTCCCACTTCCTCCACTCTCCACCTAACCTCCTGCTTCCTACTTATCATTTTGGAGAGTGATTTAATTCCTGGGGTTTGTGTGTGTGCTGAGTCTGTGCGTGTGTTGGGAGACAGAAGCCTGGCTTCTACCCAACTGAGAAGAAAGACTAATCAACCACAAAAACCAGCACACACACAAAGCCAACTCGGAAGGCAATATTTATTCTGATTTTGCTTTAATACATACTATGTGTACATGCTCCAGACAACACATTTGGGAACACAGAATCAGGTTACTTATGACCCCAGGAGCTAGCTAAACTTTGCTGAATAATTTTTTTTTTAAACAAAGTCTCATTCTGTCATCAGGCTGGAGAGCAGTGGCGCAATCTCAGCTCACTGCAATCGCCGCCTCCTGGGTTCAAGCGACTCTCCTGCCTCAGCCTCCTGAGTGGCTGAGACTACAGGTGCACACCACCACGCCCAGCTAATTTCTGTATTTTTAGGAGAGACGGGGTTTCACCATGTTGGCCAGGATGGTCTGAATTTCTTGACCTCGTGATCCACCTGCCTCAGCCTCCCAAAGTGCTGGGATTACAGGCGCGAGTCACCTCGCCAGGCCTCCTTTCCTGACAATTTGTGTCTTCTCTTTGGGTTTCAGGACATTTGTGATGTTGGGGCTTTCTGCACCACTCTGGCTGGAGAATAGACCCCATCTGTCACCTCACATCTTCAGTCTCTACCTACTCTGGGATTTAGAGAGTGTAGTCAAGGGGGAAGACCTGAGAGGTTTAACCCAGGGGTTGGCTGGTGCAGACTGGGCAGGGATAGTGAACTTGTCCCTCGGCTGCTGTGGGAATGGACTTCGTAAACAGTGAGTTGACCAGAGAATAGAGCTTCATCCTATTGTCCAGAGAGGCCACCTTGATTCAGTAGAAAGGTCCCCAGGAGACAGAGCATAGTTCCCCGATTCCCTTCATACTTTTTATCTTTTTCCTTTATTTTCCAAGATAGAGTCTTGCTCTGGTCACCCAGGCTGGAGTATAGTGGCATGATCATGGCTCACTGCAGCCTCAATCTCCCAGGCTCAAGCAATCCTCCTGCCTTAGCCTCTCAAGTAGTTGGTACTACAGGCATGTGCCACTAAATCTGGCTTTTTTTTTTTTTTTTTTTTTTTTTTTTTGAGACGGAGTTTCGCTCTTGTTACCCAGGCTGGAGTGCAATGGCCTGATCTCGGCTCACCGCAACCTCCGCCTCCCAGGTTCAGGCAATTCTCCTGCCTCAGCCTCCTAAGTAGCTGGGATTACAGGCACGTGCCACCACGCCCAGCTAGTTTTTTTTTTGTATTTTTAGTAGAGACGGGGTTTCACATGTTGACCAGGATGGTCTCGATCTCTCGACCTCGTGATCCACCCGCCTCGGCCTCCCAAAGTGCTGGGATTATAGGCTTGAGCCACCGCGCCCGGCCTTTTTTTTTTTTTTTTTTTGAGATGCAGACTTGCTCTGTTGCCAGGCTGGAGTGCAGTGGCCTGATCTCAGCTCACTGCAACCTCTGCCTCCTGGGTTCAAGCTATTATCTTGTCTCTGCCTCCCGAGTAGCTGGGACTACAGGCTCACGCCACCATGCCCAGCTAATTTTTGTATTTTAGTAGAGACGGGATTTCACCATGTCGGCCAGGATGGTCTCAGCCTCTTGAACTCGTGATCCACCCACCTTGGCTTCCCAAAGTGCTGGGAGTACAGGCGTGAGCCACCGCATCCGGCCACATCTGGCTAACTTTTAAAGATTATCGCTGGGCACGGTGGCTCAAGCCTGTAATCCCAGCACTTTGGGAGGCCGAGGTGGGTGGATCACGAGGTCAAGAGATCGAGACCATCCTGGTCAACATGGTGAAACCCCGTCTCTACTAAAAATACAAAAAAACTAGCTGGGCATGGTGGCGCGTGCCTGTAATCCCAGCTACTCAGGAGGCTGAGGCAGGAGAATTGCCTGAGCCCAGGAGGCGGAGGTTGCGGTGAGCCGAGATTGCGCCATTGCACTCCAGCCTGGGTAACAAGAGCAAAACTCCGTCTCAAAAAAAAAAAAAAAAGACATCCATACATATTCTGCTTATGTAGATAATTTTTATTTTTTATTTTTGTTTTGAGACGGAGTTTTGCTCTTGTTACCCAGGCTGGAGTGCAATGGCGCGATCTCGGCTCACCGCAACCTCCGCCTCCTGGGCTCAGGCAATTCTCCTGCCTCAGCCTCCCTAGTAGCTGGGATTACAGGCACGCGCCACCATGCCCAGCTAATTTTTGTATTTTTAGTAGAGACGGAGTTTCACCATGTTGACCAGGATGGTCTCTATCTCTCGACCTCGTGATCCACCCGCCTCGGCCTCCCAAAGTGCTGGGATTACAGGCTTGAGCCACCGCGCCCGGCCTGTATGGATGTCTTAAAAAATTATCTGTAGATTCAGATTCAGGGGTCTCCCTATGTTGCTCAGACTGGTCTCAAACTCCTAGGCTCAAGTGATCTGCTCATCTTACCTCCTGAAGTGTTGGAATTACAGGTGTGAGTCACCAGATCTGGACTTCATAATTCTTTTTTGTTGTTGTTGAGACAGAGTCTCACTCTGTCGCCCAGGCTGGAGTGCAGTGGCGCAATCTCAGCTCACTGCAACCTCTGCCTCCTGGGTTCAAGCTATTATCTTGTCTCAGCCTCCCGAGTAGCTGGGATTACAGGTGCCTGCCACCATACCCGGCTACTTTTTTTATTTTTAGTAGAGACTGGGTTTCACCATATTGGCCACAATGGTCTCGATCTCTTAACCTCAGGACCGCCCACTTCGGCCTCCCAAAGTGCTGGATTACAGCTGTGAGCCACCGCACCTGGCCCTTACCTTTTAAAATGTATTCATTCACTCACTCATTAAACATTAACTGCTCCCCACCCTGGGCAGGCTCTGGGGCCTCTCAGGTGGGGAAGTTGCCAACCAGGCCCTCCAACAGCCTGCTAATGCAGGGGAAGGGAGGAGGGAAAGGAGAAGAAAAAGCATGTAGCAGCAGCCCCCACAAGTGTGGGCCATTTGTAAAAGAGTATGACATATTATAACAGCATTTTTATTCAGAAAATGCAAAACAAAACTCTACCTTAGTTCTTAATGTGGGCTATGGAGAGTAAATTGTGAGAAAATGTTGACCCTTGGAGGTTATCATGGATCCCTTCAGCTAAACCGGGGGTGGGGGCAGGAGTGGAGCAGGCCTTGCTGCTCTCCAGAGGTGTCTCAGTAGAACATGACCTATTTCTGTTTACCAGAATGGGAAGGGCAGGGGTGCGGGACTGGGAAAAGGACATTCCTGATTAGAGAGCCAAGAATCTGGGCCCTGAGACTCAAAGGGAGAGGTTGGCAAATTCAGGGACACACAGCCATGTGCAGTGGCTCTCTCCTATAATCCTAGCATTTTGTGAGGCCAAGATAGGAGGATCACTTAATCCTTGGAGTTCAAGACCAGCCTGGGCAACACTCTGAGATCCAGTCTCTACAAAAAATTTAAAAAATTGGCTGGGCACTATGGTGCGTGCCTGTGGTGCCAGCTACGTGGGAGACTGAGGCAGGAGGATCAAGGTGGGAGTTGAAGGTTGCAGTGAACTAAGATCCTGCCTCTGCTCTCCAGCCCGGGTGACAGAGAGGGACTCTGACTCAAAAAACAAACAAACAAACAAAAAAACCATGCAGGGATGCACAAGAAGCTGGAGAGGAGGTGGTGAGGAGAGAGAAGGCTGGGAAGTTGGTAGGGCCAGGGCATTAACTGAGGTCCCTGCAGCCTTGCTATACTTTCTGACCTGTGTCCCCAGAACAATGGTGAGTCATAGAGGGAATGTTGGCTGGGGTTCTTTTGGCTCTGTCAAGAGAAAAATGACAACAAATTAGTTCTAGGCCTGCCACAGTGGCTCACGCCTGTAATTCCAACACTTTTGGAGGCCAAGGATAGAGGATTGCTTGAGGCCAGGAGTTTGAGACCAGCCTGAGCAACATAGCAAGACTTCTGTCTCTACAAAAAATAAAAATAAGGAACTTAGCTGGGCATGGTAGCACACGTCTGTAGTGCCAGCTGTTCTGGAGGCTTAGGCAAGGACGCTCATTTGAGTCTAGGAGTTTGAGGTTGCAGTGAGCCGTAATCACTGCATTCTACCCTGGGGCATAGAGGGAGACCCTGTCTCTAGGAAAAATATACATACTTATAGATCTAATTGGCTTTATTCTACAAAGTAGAATGCTGGGCAATAGCAAAACAGCAGGTTTTGTAAGGTGGGAACAAGGAAAGAGAATAATACAAAAAATGCTTTTTTGACATTTTTCTTTTGTCACAAAGAAAAACTTCAGGTTAATTTTTTTTTTTTTTGTACAGGTTAAAGCAGATGGGACTTTCTTATTATGATGACCTTGGTAGACTGAAATTTCTTGTTTTCAGGAAAAACTTGTCTATTTTGGGATCTATCTGCTTCCTTAAAGTTTCAGTTTGATTATATGGCACTTAGCATGGGTGACTCCATTTTGATTTGGTTTGATCTGCTGGGACCAGTGCAGGAGCTAAGTCCAAAACAATGGACCCTAATAATACTTTTGTTTGTTTGTTTGTTTGTTTGAGGCAGGGTCTCTGTCACTCAGGCTGTGGTGCAGTGGTGCCATCATGGCTCACTGCAGCCTGGACCTCCCAGGTTGAGATGATCCTCCCACCTCAGCCTCTTGAGTAGCTGGGACTACAGGTATGTGCCACCATGCCTGGCTAATTGGTTTTTGTTTTTTCTTTTTAGATGGAGTCTCACTCTGTCACCCAGGCTGGAGTGCAAGTGGTGAGATCTCAGCTCACTGCAACCTCTGCCTCCCTGGTTCAAGCGAATTGCCTGCCTCTGCCTCCTCAGTAGCTGGGACAACAGGTGCATGCCACCACACCTGGCTAATTTTTGTATTTTTAGTAGAGATGGGATTTCACCATGTTGGCCAGGCTGATCTTGAACTCCTGACCTCAAGTGATCCACCTGCCTCGGCCTCCAAAAGTTCTGGGATTACAGGTGTGAGCCAATTTTTAAAATTATTTTTGTAGAAACGGGGTTTTGCCATGTTTCCCAGGCTGGTCTTGAACTCCTGAACTCAAGCGATCCTCTCATCTTGGCCTCTAAAGTGCTGATGTTTCAGGCATGAACCATTGTGCCTGGCCAATTTTTATCAGCAAACAAAACCCCACTCAAACTATTTTAAGAAAGATAAAAAGATGCTTTAAGGAAAACTGAAGAAATCTAAGAATGGCTGGGTTCAGTGGCTCATACGTGTGATCCCAGCACTCTGGAAGACTCAGATGGAAGGATTGCTTGAACCCAGGAGTGCCAGAGCAGCTGGAGCAACATAGTGAGACCCTCCTTGTCTCTATTTAAACAAGAAGATGAAGGAAGAGGAGGGAGGAACTAGGACTAGGGAAGAAGAAAAAGGAGAAACAGATCCAGGATCCCAGCTATAGGGATTTGGACACTGACTCTCAAGTTATAAGGACAGCTTTCTTTACTAGGCTCTGACTGTGTACCAAGAACTGTCCTCAGCACTTCACACTCACTCAAGTGGTGAGTCCTCAGGAAGGGTGATTTGTTTCTGTGATCACCATTGGACACTGAGGCATGGACCAGTTCTGGGATTTGCCAAGAGTCACCTAGTTTAGTGAGTGGGTGAACAAAAATTTGAATGTAGGCAATGTGACTTCCACACGCCAAAACCCTAACCTATGGAGCAGCCTTCTGTGTCATTTTTTTGTTGTGGTGGTTTTTAGACAGGGTCTTGCTCTGTCACCCACGCTGGAGACAATGGCACAATCTTGGCTCACTGTAACCTCCATCTCCTGGGCTCAAGTGATCCTCCCTCCACAGCCTCCTGAGTAGCAGGGACTCCGGACATATGCCACCACACCAGGATAATTTTTGTATTTTTTGTAGAGACAGGATTTCACCCTGTTGCCTAGACTGGTGTCGAACTCCTGGGCTCATGCAATCGGCCCACCTCAGCCCCTCGAAGCTCTAGGATTCCTGTAATAGGCATGAGCCACCATGTCCAGACACTGTGTCCATGTCCACCTGTACCAACTGATACCAGCATTTCTACCTTGTACATCTTCACTGAAGATGAAAATTCCCAGGAGAAAGAAACTGATTGGTCCAGGGTGGCCACGTGCTCACCTACGGCTGGACAGCGGGCTAAATATTGGGATTGTCAACTCCATCATATCTACACAGAAAAAGGAGCAGAGCTAGAGGAAAGATGATGGGTCACTGGAAGACATAATGGACAGACAAACATGGTGGTCTAGTTCTTTACCACCGAGGGGAGGGAAAGAGAGGAATGATGAGGACAGATGCCAAGAAGGTCATGCTAGCTGTGTGGTAGAGGACAAACAGAGGGTCTAAGAATTGGGGCCAGGCTGGGCACAGCAGTTCATCCCTGTAATCATAGCACTTTGGGAGTCTGAGGCAGGTGGATTGCTTAAGCCCAGGAGTTTGAGACCAGTCTGGACAACATGGCAAGACATTGTCTCTGCAAATAATAGAAAAAATTAGCCGGGTGTGGTGGTACATACCTGTAGTCCCAGCTACTTGGAAGGCTGAGGTGGGAAGATTGCTTAAGCCCAGGAGTTTGAGGCTGCGGTAAGCTGTGATCACGCCTCTGTACTCCTGGTATAGAGCCTGGGTGACAAAGCAGACTGTCAAAAAAAAAAAAAAAAAAAAAAAAAAAAAAAAAAAGCTGGGCACTGTGGCTCACACCTGTAATCCTAGCACACTTCGGGAGGCTGAAGTAGGCAGACCACTTGAGGCCAGAAGCTTGAGACCAGGATAGCCAACATGGTGAAACCTTATCTCTACTGAAAATACAAAAAATCAGCCAGGTGCGGTGGTGCACACCTGTAGACCCATCCCATGGAAGCCACTGCTTCAGTCTCCTTCAGGAAATACTGAAAACTTCAGTCATGGGGCTAGCTGGAGGTATGTGGAAAAGGAGATGGATTTGGAAAATACAAACGCGATGATTAATGGGACGGAGGAGCAGGGAAGGAGGTTCAAGTGGGGAGGAATCACAAAAACTCACCAAACAAAAAACCTCTGGCTTAAGCAACTGGTTTGATGAGGGAGGGTGTCGCAGAAGAACCAGGTATGGGGAAGGATATGATCCCTGTCAAGTTTAAGATATCTTTGCGCCATCAAGGTGAGACACTCAGGTGGCAGGTATCAATGTTTGGTCTGGAGGGAATTTTGCCTCAATTCAAATCTCTTCAGGCTGCCCTAGGTCATAGTTTGTCTTTCAGAGCAGGGGAATGGCAATTTTTGTGTATATAAAGGAACAGATAATACTTACTTTATTTTATTCTATTTTGAGACAGTCTCGCTCTGTCACCCAGGCTAGAGTGCAATGGCACAATCTTGGCTTACTGCAACCTCTGTGCCTCCCAGATTCAAGCAATTCTCCTGCCTCAGCCTCCCGAGTAGCTGGGACTACAGGTGCACACCACCACACCTGGCTAATTTTTGTATTTTTGGTAGAGACGGGGTTTCACCATATTGGTCAGGCTGGTCTTTAACTCCCAACCTCATGATCTGCCCACCTTGGCCTCCCAAAGTGCTGGGATGACAGGTGTGAACCACCATGCCCGGCTAGTTAGTACGTATTTTAAGCTTTGTAGACCATATGCTTATGATGGTAGCTACTCAACTCAGCGATGGGGCACAAAAGGAGCCACAGGCACTACTTAATCAACGGGGTCTGACTGCATTCTAATAAAACTTTATTTATGGACACTGAAATTTGAATTTCGTATTATCTATAGATAGACGTCAAGAAATAGTACTCTTAAAAGTTTTTTTACGCCTGGTGCTGTGGCTCAAGCCTATAATCCCAGCACTTTGGGAGGCCGAGGCGGGTGGATCACGAGGTCGAGAGATCGAGACCTGGTCAACATGGTGAAACCCCGTCTCTACTAAAAATACAAAAAACTAGCTGGGCGTGGTGGCACGTGCCTGTAATCCCAGCTACTTAGGAGGCTGAGGCAGGAGAATTGCCTGAGCCCAGGAGGCGGAGGTTGCGGTGAGCCAAGATCGCGCCATTGCACTCCAGCCTGGGTAACAAGAGCGAAACTCCGTCTCAAAAAAAAAAAAAAGAAAAAAAAAAGAAAAGTTTTTTCCCCACCTTTAAAAATGTCACAATCATTCTTGGCTTGCACAGGTCCTACAAACCAGGGAGTCAGGTGGTGATGAAGTGTCAATGTAGTCCTCAGTTGTCACAAATGTATCACCGTGATGGGGGATGTACTGAAAACAGAAGAGGCTATTCATGTGCAGGGTTAGGAAGTACACAGATGGTATCTTCTACTCAATTTTGCCGTAAACCCTAAACTGCTCTTAAAAAATAAAGCCTGTCGGCCACGTGCAGTGGTTCATGCCTGTAATCCCAGCACTTTGGGAGGTCAAGGTGATTGGATCACTGGAGGTCAGGAATGTGAGACCAGCATGGCCAACATAGTGAAACCTGGTCTCTACTCAAAAAAAATACAAAATTAGCTGGGCATGGAGGCGTACGCCTGTAATCCCAGCTACTCAGGAGGCTAAGGCAGGAGAATTGCTTTAACTAACCCGGGAGGCAGAGGTTGCAGTGAGCCAAGATTGCACCATTGCACTCTAGCCTGGGCAAGAAGAGTGAAACTCCATCTCAAAAAATAAATAAATAGGCTGGGCGTGGTGGCTCATGCCTGTAATCCCAGCACTTTGGGAGGCCAAGGTGGGTGGATCACTTGAGGTCAGGAGTTCAAGACTAACATGGTGAAACCCTGTCTCTACAAAAATACAAAAATTAGCTGGGCATGATGACAGGTGCCTATAATTTCAGCTACTGGGGAGGCTGAGGTGGAAGAATTGCTTGAACCTGGGAGGTAGAGGTTGCCGTGAACCAAGATCACGCAAAAAAAAAAAAAAAAAAAAAAATAGCAGGGTGTGGTGGCAGACGCCTGTAATCCAAGTCAGTCATGAGGCTGAGGCAAGAGAATTGCTTGAACCCAGGAGGCAGAGATTGCAATGACCCGAGATCACGCCACTGCACTCCAACCTGAGCGACAGAGTGAGACTCCATTTCAAAAAATGAAAAAATAAAAATAAAAATAAATAAGTAAAGCCTATCCAAAAAAGAAGAAGAAAGAGAAAGAAGGAAGAAAGAAAGAAAGAAAGAGAAAGAAAGTAAGAAAAGAAAACAGGAAGCAAGTTGAAAATCTAGCCTGTGGCCTGTACTTGCTGATTCCTGTTTTAAAGAATTACAAAAAGTTGCCCCATCCTCCAGTAAGACGTTATGTAAGTTAGTTTATTATTTCTCAGGAATAACAATTATAGGACTGGGCATACCTGGGCATAGAACTGGCTCACGCCTTTAATCCCAACATTTTGGAATGCTGAGGCAGGAGGATCACTTGAGGCCAGGAGTTCCAGACCAGCCTCAGCAACATAGTAAGAGTGAGCCACTGAGCCCAGCCTGTTTAACTACAGTTGCTGTTTAATATGCAAAATGATGTGGCCAAGTACATGTATAGCAAAAAGTAATTTGGTTTAATGGATTCTTTGTCAGTATTGTTTTCTAGTTTTTCTTAAAATCCATCAATTGGTAAGTTGAAGGCAATTTCACATGCTGCTCCATCTGCAATGTATTAATGCCATGTTTTGCTAAAACTAGTATCTAAAGTATTTCCTTTTCTTCTGGCAGTGCACCTAATTTCTCCTGAAATCTGGTGATGCAGATGAGTCATTTAGTATGGCTGGTGGAAACAAATGCTTAAGACAGTGCCTAGATTATAGTAAGCAACTGTATGCATATATTTTAAATGAATAAAATTCTTTTTTAAAAGAAATTTCTGGGCCAGGCGCGGTGGTTCACGCCTATAATCCTAGCACTTTGGGAGGCCAAGGCAGGCAGATAACAAGGTCAGGAGATAAAGACCATCCTGGCCAACGTGGTAAAACCCCTTCTCTACTAAAAATATAAAAATTAGCTGGGCATTATGGCGTGGGCCTGTAAGCCCTGCTACTTGGGAGGCTGAGGCAGAATCGCTTGAACCCGGGTGGTGGAGATCGCGCCACTATACTCCAGTCTGGCGATGGAATGAGACTCTATCTCAAAAAAAAAAAAATATATATATATATATATATATATGTATATATACATATATTTGTATATATAGGTATATAGGTATATATATGTGGCGCAGACCTCGAGCATCCAGGGAGGAGGTCACTGTGCCCCAGGGTGTCTGCTTCCCAGAGGATGTGGCAGCCCCGAGCCATGGCTCCCGCTGTCGGAGTCGTTTATTGTGGGCTTGAGGCTGTAAGTCCAAGTATCTTCAGCTCAAGAAGTTAGAAGGTGAGTTCCCGGCTGCCTGGACATTGGAGGCGAGGGAACTCCCTAGGACACTGGGTTCTTTGAAGTAATGGTAGCCGGGAAGTTGATTCACTCTAAGAAGAAAGGCGATGGCTACGTGGACACAGAAAGCAAGTTTCTGAAGCTGGTGGCCGCCATCAAAGCTGCCTTGGCTCAGGACTAATGCGCCCTGAAGGCCGAGTCTGGGGACCTCTCAGCAGACGCTTCATGACAGGAAGGACTGAAATGTCTCGTGTTCGCCTGATCTTTCCCTGATGATCTCGCGGCTGCTTGGGGACAGACTGACGCCCCTGGTCTTTGCCTCTGTGTGGGAGAGTCTGTGTGTCCGTGTCCGTGTCTTTCCCAGGATCCACGCCCCACTCCACTCCTGTTTCCCGATATCATCCTATCTCTGTGCATACCCCATGTCTCCCGGGTTGTCTCCCAGAGTTTGGGGATGCCCGCCTCAGGCTTCCTTCTCAAAGGGAAGCCAAGAGAGGCATCAGGATGGATGAGCCTCTGATTGCGGCACTGTTTGTCGCCGTTCACGATTCAATAAATATTGGACAAGCCGGGCGCGGTGGCTCAAGCCTGTAATCCCAGCACTTTGGGAGGCCGAGGCGGGTGGATCACGAGGTCGAGAGATCGAGACCATCCTGGTCAACATAGTGAAACCCCGTCTCTACTAAAAATACAAAAAACTAGCTGGGCGTGGTGGTGCGTGCCTGTAATCCCAGCTACTTAGGAGGCTGAGGCAGGAGAATTGCCTGAGCCCAGGAGGCGGAGGTTGCGGTGAGCCGAGATCGCGCCATTGCACTCCAGCCTGGGGGTAACAAGAGCGAAACTCCGTCTCAAAAATAAATAAATAAATAAATAAATAAATAAATAAATAAATAAATATTGGACAAATTTAACAAGAAGAAAGGAAGGAAGGAAGGAAGGAAGGAAGGAGGGAAGGAGGGAAGGAAAAGAGAGAAAGAAAGAACAAAAGAGAGAGAAAGAGAAATTAATTGCCCTGCTGTCTAGAGAAAAATTAATTTCTCTTAATTTATTTTTTTTGAGACAGGGTTTACTCTGTCACCCAGGCAGGAGTGTAGTGGCATGATCTAGGCTCACTGCAACCTCCGCCTCCCTGGCTCAATAGATCCTCCTGCCTCAGCCTCCTGAGTAGATGGGACCAGAGACGAACATCCCATACCCTGCTAATTTTTTTCTGTTTCTCTCTCTCTTTTTTTTTTTTTTTTTTGGTAGAAATGGGGTTTCACCATGTTGCCCAAGGTGGCCTCAAACCACTCTTCCTGGCCCTCTTTTTTTTTTTTTTTTTTTTGTTTGTTTGTTTGAGACGGAGTTTCACTCTCGTTACCCAGGCTGCAGTGCAATGGCGCGATCTCGGCTCACCGCAACCTCCGACTCCTGGGTTCAGGCAATTCTCCTGCCTCAGCCTCCTGAGTAGCTGGGACTACAGGCACGCGCCACCATGCCCAGCTAATTTTTTGTATTTTTAGTAGAGACGGGGTTTCACCATGTTGACCAGGATGGTCTCGATCTCTTGACCTCGTGATCCACCCGCCTCGGCCTCCCAAAGTGCTGGGATTACAGGCGTGAGCCACCGCGCCTGGCAAATTAAAATGTTTTAAATGGAAAACAAATTTTTTTCTGATGCCTGGAAAGAAATGATTGCATGATTTAGGATTTTATTATTTATAACATTCTAAAATAATATCAATGTCCTCACACCCATTAGGATGACTAGGCTACTTTCAAAAAACAGAAAGTAAGTGTTGGTGAGGATGCGGCGAAACTGGAACCTTTGTGCACTTTTGGTGAAAGTGTAAAACAGCGACACTGCTGTGGAAAACAGTGTGACGGTTCCTCGAAAAAATTAAAAATAGAAGTTTAACTATGATTCAGCAATTCCACTTCTAGGTATATACCCAGAAGAACTGAAAGCAGAGTCTGCAACATATATTTGTATTCCCATGTTCATAGTACCATTATTTGAAATAGCTAACATGTGGAAACCATCCAAGTGTCTATCTAGAGATGAATGGACAAGTCAAATGTGGGAGATACATACAATGAACTATTATGATTCAGGCTTAAAAAGGAAGGAGATTTTGTAGAATGCTACAACATGGATGAAACTTTAGGACATTATGCTAAATGAAATAAGCCAATCACAAAACGACAAAAAATGACTCTACTTACAGAAGATACTTATAGTAGGCTGGGCACGGTGGCTCACGCCTGTAATCCTAGCACTTTGGGAGGCCGAGGTGGGTGGATCACCTGAGGTCAGGAGTTCGAGACTAGCCTGGCCAACATGGGGAAACCCTAACTCTACTAAAAATACAAAAATTAGGCAGATGTGGTGGCATATGCCTATAATTCCAACTACTCAGGAGGCTGAGGAAGGGGAATCACTTGAACTTGGGAGGTGGAGGTTGCAGTGAGTCGAGATCACGCCACTGCACTCCAGCGTGCACAACGGGAGTGAGACTCCATCTCAAAAAAAAAAAAAGATACTTATAGCAGTCAAAATCATGGAGACAAAGTAGAATGGTGGTTGCCAGGGACTGGAGGGAGGGGTAAATGAGGGATAATTGTTTAACTGGCATAGTGTTTCATTTTTACAAGAAGAAAATAATAAAATATATGGTGGCAATGGTTGAACACTGTAAACATATTCAGTGCAACTAAACTGTACACTTAGCAATGGTTAATTTCATCAATTTTTATTTTTGTTTTATTTTTTAAGACAGAGTTTTAGGCCGGGCGCGGTGGCTCAAGCCTGTAATCCCAGCACTTTGGGAGGCCGAGGCGGGTGGATCACGAGGTCGAGAGATCGAGACCATCCTGGTCAACATGGTGAAACCCCGTCTCTACTAAAAATACAAAAAAATTAGCTGGGCATGGTGGCACGTGCCTGTAATTCCAGCTACTCAGGAGGCTGAGGCAGGAGAATTGCCTGAACCCAGGAGGCGGAGGTTGCGGTGAACCGAGATTGCACCATTGCACTCCAGCCTGGGTAACAAGAGTGAAACTCCGTCTCAAAAAAAAAAAAAAAAAAAAAAAAAAAGACAGAGTTTTGCTTTTGCTGCCCAGGCTGCAATGGTGTGATCTTGGCTCACTACAACCTCTGCCTCCTAGGTTCAAGCAATTCTCCTGCCTCAGCCTCCCAAGTAGCTGGGATTACAGGCATACACCACTGCGCCAGGCTAATTTTGTATTTTTTTTTTAGTAGGGTTTCTCCATGTTGGCCAGGCTGGTCTTGAACTCCCAACCTCAGGTGATCAGCTGGCCTTGGCCTCCCGCCATCAAATTTTATTTTATGTTCTGTTTTGTCTTTGCTTTTTAGAGACAGTGTCACCCATGCTGGAGTGTAGTGATGTGACCATAGCTACAGCTATGCAGTCTTGACATCCTAGGCTCAAATGATCCTCCCTTCTCAGCCTCACAAGTAGCACCAAGGACTGGATGTGGTGACTCACTCCTGTAATCTCAGCACTTTGGGAAGCCAAGGTAGGCAGCTCACGTGAAATCAGGAGTTTAATACCAGCCTGGCCAACGTGGCAAAACCCCATCTCTACCAGAAATACAGAAAAATTAGCTGGGCATAGTAGCACATGCCTGTAGTCCCAGATACTCAGGAAGCTGAGGCAGGAGAATCGCTTAAACCCAGGAGGCAGAGGTTGCAGTGAGCCAGGACTGTGCCACTGCACTCCAGCCTGGGCGACAGAGCCAGACTCCATCTCAAAACAATCAATCAAACAAGCAAACAGACAAACCAGCCGGCATGGAGAAAGTGTGAGCCACCATGCCTGGCTAATTTTTTTTTTTTAACAGATGGGGTTTTGTTATGTCACCCAGGCTGGTTTGAAACCCCTGGGCTCAAGCAGTCTTCCCACCTCAGCCTTCCAAAGTGGTGGGACTACAAGGATGAGCCACCATGCCCAGCTCTTTTATTTTATTTTGTTTGTTTTATTTTATTTTTTGAGACAGAGTCTGTTGCCCAGGCTGGAGTGCAGTGACACAGTCTCAGCTCACTGAAACCTCTAACTTCCAGGTTCAAGTGATTCTCGTGCCTCAGCCTCCCAAGTAGCTGGGATTACAGGCATACACCACCACATTCAGCTAATTTTTTTTTTTTTTTTTTTTTTTTTGAGACGGAGTTTCGCTCTTGTTGCCCAGGCTGGAGTGCAATGGCACGATCTCGGCTCACCACAACCTCCGCCTCCTGGGTTTCAGGCAATTCTCCTGCCTCAGCCTCCTGAGTAGCTCGGATTACAGGCATGTGCCACCATGCCCAGCTACTTTTTTGTATTTTTAGTAGAGACGGGGTTTCACCATGTTGACCAGGATGGTCTCGATCTCTTGACCTCCTGATCCACCCGCCTCGGTCCCAAAGTGCTGGGATTACAGGCTTTAGCCACCGCGCCCGGCCCTTACATAGTAATTTTTAACTTATATCTGTGTAATTCTCATTCTGTAGGTTCTTTTTTTTTTTTTAAATGACTTATTTATTTATTTATTTATTTATTTATTTATTTATATTTTGAGACAGAGTCTCACTCTGTCACCCAGGCTGGAGTGCAATAGTGTGATCTTGGCTCACTTCAACTTCCACCTCCCAGGTTGAAGCAATTATCCTGCCTTAGCCTCCTGAGTAGCTGGGATTACAGGTGCCTGCTACCATGCCTGGCTAGTTTTTGTATTTTTACTACAGATGAGGTTTCATTATGTTGGCCAAACTGGTCTCGAACTCTTGACCTCAAGTGATCTGTTTGCCTTGGCCTCCCAAAGTGCTGGGATTACAGGTGTGACCCACCAAGGCTGATCTTTTAAAATTTTTATTATTTTATCCATTTTATTTTATTATTCTATCCTTATCCCATGACCACTGCTTCCAGGAGGGAATGGAGAAAGAGGGTGGGCTACAGGGAGAGCCTGAAATGACTCCCTGCAAGGGGTGGCCCAATCATTCTACAGGGTGGCTTCTTTCTACTCTCATTTTCTCTGGCCTCCTGAAGTACAGAACCCTATTGGCAATCTTGTTTTTTCCCAAGTTCATCCTTCCTTGGCTTCCTGAAATGTGGTACCATCTTGTTTCACCTATTCCCTTCCTCAAAGCTTTTTCCTATCTTCCTCAACACTGTGGCAATATATCTCTTTTTTTAAAATTAAAAAAAAATGTTGGCCGGGCGCGGTGGCTCAAGCCTGTAATCCCAGCACTTTGGGAGGCCGAGGCGGGTGGATCACGAGGTCGAGAGATCGAGACCATCCTGGTCAACATGGTGAAACCCCGTCTCTACTAAAAATACAAAAAATTAGCTGGGCATGGTGGCACGTGCCTGTAATCCCAGCTACTCAGGAGGCTGAGGCAGGAGAATTGCCTG
Organism: Saimiri boliviensis; assembly: GCF_048565385.1. NCBI lineage: Eukaryota > Metazoa > Chordata > Mammalia > Primates > Cebidae > Saimiri > Saimiri boliviensis. Next base: position 29,778,300 of record NC_133459.1, on the reverse strand, counting down.
AACCCAGGAGGCGGAGGTTGTGGTGAGCCGAGATCGCGCCATTGCACTCCAGCCTGGGTAACAAGAGCGAAACTCCGCCTCAAAAAAAAAAAAAAAAAAAATGTTTTTAAGATGGGGTTTCACCATGATGGCCAGGCTGGCCTTGAACTCCTGACCTCTGGTGATCCACCTACCTCGACCTCCCAAAGTGCTAGGATTACAGGCGTGAGCCGCCATGCCCGGCCGGCAATGTATCTTTGGATAGCTTCTCTGGTCTCTCTTCTGCTATCATCTCGTTATTCATTCATTCATTCAATAAGCATACCAGAGATTTAAAGATGGACCACTCATAGCTCCGGCCCCTGGTCTAATGGAAGACATAGAAAGGTAAACTGACCATGTTTCAGCCCCTATTCTAAATGCTTTGTATATATAGATCAGCTCATTTAATCCTCACCACACACAGTGGTGACCTTGGAGGAAGGCATGTAGGTAAAGGAAATATAATACCTGAGATTTCTGGGATCGCTGGGTGAGAAAGAGAAGTCAAATATGATTTTCTCAGCAACTGGGTGAATGCTGGTACCACTCACAGACATGGGGATTAACAGTAGGCTTGACAGCCAGGTGCGGTGGCTCATGTCTGTAATCGGAGCACTTTGGAAGGCCGAGGCGGTTGGATCACCTGAGGTCAGGAGTTCGAGACAACATGATGAATCCCAATCTTAACTAAAAATACAAAAATTAGCTGGGTATGGTGGTGCCCACCTGTAGTCCTGGCTACACCTGTAGTCCTACCTGTAATGCCAGCTACTTGAGAGGCCGAGGTGGGATAATCACTTGAACCCTGGGGGTAGAGGTTACAATGAGCCAAGATTGTGCCACTGCACTCCAGCCTGGACAACAGAGCAAGACTCCATCTCAATACAACAACAAAAAAGACCAGGCACAGTGGCTCACACCTGTAATCCCAGCACTTTGGGAGGCCAAAGCAGATGAATCACAAGGTCAAGAGTTCCAGGCCAGCCTGGCTAACATAGTGAAATGCTGTCTCTATTAAAAATTATCCAGGCGTGGTGGCAGGTGACTGTAATCACAGGTACTCAGGAGGCTGACGCAGGAGAATTGCTTGAACCCTGAAGGCGGAGGTTGCAGTAAGGCGAGATCACACGCCATTGTACTCCAGCCTGGATGGCAGTGTAAGACTCCATCTCAAAAAAAAAAGATCCAGGCTAGCCAGGTGTGATGATACATGCCTGTAGTCTCAGCTACTGGGGATGCTGAGGCAGGAAGATGCCTTGAGCCCAGGAGTTTGAGGCTGCAGTGAGCTATGATTGTTACCTGTGGTCAGCTATAAATGACAGAAACGCAACTGAAATTGGCGTAAGCAAAACAAAAACAAAAACAAAATAATCTATTGTCTCAGGTGATAGAATTAGCTTTTGGGCACGGCTAGATCGCTACCCCAGTGTCATTAGGTCACCTCCTGTCACCATGTCTTAGCTTTGTTTCCCTCTGGGTTAGCTTAGCTCTCAGGCAGACTCTTGCTATGAGGTGGCGAACATAGGAACCAGCAGATCTAGGCTTTTCTTTCTTTCTCTCTCTCTCTTTTTTTTTTGAGACAAGGTCTCACTCTATCACCCAGGCTAGAGTACAATGATGCAATTTCGGCTCACTGTAGCCTCTACCTCCTGGGCTCAAGTAATCCTCCCACCTCAGCCTCTTGAGTAGCTGGGACTACAGGCATGCACCACCACACTTAGCTAATTTTTTTTTTTTTTTTTTTTTTTTTTTTTTTTTTTTTTTTTTTAGTAAAGGCGAGCTTTTGGCCGGGTGCGGTGGTGCATGCCTGTAATCCCGGCACTTTGGGAAGCCAAGGCAGGCAGATCATGAGGTCAAGAGATCGAAACCATCCTTGCCAAGATGGTGAAACCCCTTCTCTTCTAAAAATACGAAAAATTAGCCAGGCTTGGTGGCAAGTGCCTGTAACCCCAGCTTTGTGGGAGGCTGAGGCAGGAGAATCATTTGAACCCGGGAGGTGGAAGTTGCAGTGAGCCGAGATCTCGCCACTGCCCTCCAGAGCGGGACTCTGTCAAAAATAAATAAATAAATAAATAAATAAATAAATAATAAGTAAGTAAGTAAAAGCAAGCTTTTGTCATGTTGCGCAGGCTAGTTTCGAACTCCTAGGCTCAAGTGATCCTCCTGCGTTGGCCCCACGAAGTCCTGGGAATACAGGCATGAGCCATCATGCCAGACCAATTAAATTTGTTTTTGTAGAGAGGACATCTCACTATATCGCCCAGGTTGGTCTCAAACTCCTTCCCCACCTCAGCCTAGAGAAGTGCTAGGATTGTAGGTATGAGCCACTGCATCAGACCAGTTCGTTCGTTCGTTCGTTCCTTCCTTCCTTCCTTCCCTCCGCCCTCCCTTCTCCTTCTCTCTCTTTCCTTCCTTCCCTCCTTCCTTCCCCCCCCACCTCCCTTCTTTTCTCTCTCCTTCCTTCCTTCTTTTTTTTTTTTTTTTGGTTGGCTCTTGTAGCCCAGGCTGGAGTGCAATGGTGCAATCTCGGCTCACTGCAACCTCCTCCCAGGTTCAAGTGATTATCCTGCCTCAGCCTCCACTGTAGCTGGGATTGCAGGACACACCACCATGCCTGACTAATTTTTGTATTTTTAGTAGACACAGGGTCTCACCATGTTAGCCAGGCTGGTCTTGAACTCCTGACCTAAGGTGATCCACCCACCTCAGCCTTCCAAAGTGCTGGGATTACAGGTGTGAGCCACTGCACCTGGCCACAGTTCTTTCTTAACAGTTCCAGCAAAAGTCCTGGGAATGATCCTTAATGATCCATCTTGAGTCATCAGACAATTCCCTAACAGTGACTAACTGGCCAGGCCTGCACCGTAAATTTATTCCTGCTTGTGGTGGATTCGGTGTCCCCAAACTAAGAGGATTGAGAGTTGTGCTAAAATTATTCCCTACAGGTAAACAAGGACGTGCTTAGCAATTGGAGGGGTTATGGAACCTGGGTATACAGAAGCCACCAATACCCGTTATACAGACAATGGAAATAACCCAAGGAAAGAGATGGAAAAGGAGGGAGTCAAGGTATGGAAAGTGCTCCCCACAAGGGAGTGGTATTGTTGTAGGCAAAGAAATAGAAACTTTCAAGGTTGGGCACAGTGGCTCATACCTGTAATCCCAGCATATGGGAACCCGAGTTGGGCAGATTACCTAAGGTCAGGAGTTCAAGACCAGCCTGGGCAACATACTGCAATTCCGTCTCCACTAAAAACACAAAAATTAGACCAGGCACAGTGGCTCACTCCTGTAATCTCAGCACTTTGGGAGGCCGAGGCACGTGGATAACCTGAGGTCAGGAGTTCGAGACCAACCTGGCCAATGTGGTGAAACCCTGTTGCTGCTAAAAATATGAAAATTAGCTGGATGTGGTGGTACCTGTAATCCATTACTTGGGAGGCTGAGACAGGAGAATCGATTGAACCTGGGAGGTGGAGGTTGCAGTGAGCCCAGATCGTGCCATTGCAGTCCAGCCTGGGTGACAAGAGCGAAGCTTCATTAAAAAAGAAGGGAAAGAGAGGAAGAGAAAGAAAGAAAGAAAGTTTCAAGTAGGACATAGCCAGATCAGATGAACGATCAGAGAGAATGAAGACAAAGTCATGTTCACTGGATCTAACATTGAAAGGTTTTGTTTGGAGTTGTGAGAGGGAAGCAAGATATCAATAGTTGAAGAGTGCCGGGCTTGGTGGCTCAAGCCTGTAATCCCAGCACTTTGGGAGGCCGAGGCGGCTGGATCACAAGGTCATGAGATCGAGACCATCCTGGTCAACATGGTGAAACCCCGTCTTTACTCAAAATACAAAAAATTAGCTGGGCATGGTGGCATATGCCTGTAATCCCAGCTACTCAGGAGGCTGAGGCAGGAGAATTGCTTGAACCCAGGAGGCAGAGGTTGTGGTGAGCCGAGATCGTGCCATTGCACTCCAGCCTGGGTAACAAGAGCGAAACTCCGTCTCAAAAAAAAAAAAAAAAAAAAAAAAATTAGTTGAAGAGTGAGTGATAGGCAAAGAAGTAGACACAGTGTGTAGACAGCTGTTTAAAGCATATTGGCTGTGAAGGGGAAGAGAGAGATCGGCTGGTTGCTGATGGGCAAAGACTTGAGCCTAAGGAAAACAAAGAACTAGGAAGGATAATATTATCATATCTGTCATTTACTGAGCACTTCCTACATGCACAACATTTTGCTATGTTCTGTCATCACAAAACTTTGACCCACATATTTTGACTTCAAGGTGGAGATCTGGTTAATGAGGTGGTCTAGCAAACAATGGGAATTTCTTTCTTTTTTTTTTTTTTTTTGAGACGGAGTTTCACTCTTGTTACCCAGGCTGGAGTGCAATGGTGCGATCTCGGCTCACTGCAACCTCTGCCTCCTGGGTTCAGGCAATTCTCCTGCCTCAGCCTCCTGAGTAGCTGGGATTACAGGCACGCACCACCATGCCCAGCTAATTTTTTGTATTTTTAGTAGAGACGGGGTTTCACCGTGTTGACCAGGATGGTCTCGATCTCTTGACCTCATGATCCACCCGCCTCGGCCTCCCAAAGTGCTGGGATTACAGGCTTGAGCCATCACGCCCGGCCAACAATGGGAATTTCAAAATTTGCACCCACATGCAGGAGCCTTCCTACTAGCTATCAGAGATTTGCTTTCTTTGTTACTATCCAAAGCTATTTTCGGTCAGGCGTGGTGGCTCACACCTGTATTCCCAGCACTTTGGGAGGCCAAGGTGGGCGGATCATCTGAGGTCAGGAGTTCAAGACCAGCCTGGCTAAGGTGGTGAAATCCCATTTCTACTAAAAATATAAAAAATTAGCCAGGCATGGCTAATGGTGGCACGCACCTGTAATCCCAGCTACTTGGGAGGCTGAGGCAGGAGAATTGCTTGAACCTGGGAGTCGGAGGTTGCAGTGAGCCAAGGTCTTGCCATTGTACTCTGGCTTGGGCAACAAAAGTGAAACTCCATCTCAAAAAATAAAAATAAATAAAATAAAGCCGTGATCTCTTTGGAGCCATTAGACTCAAGGACAGGCAGTGTTCTAGCAACTCTTCCTCTCTCCGCAATATCAGCAACTTTTGCTCTTCTACTGGATCCTTCCCATCAGTTTACAAACTTTCTAATTCTCCCACCTTAAAAAAAAATCAACCTTCTTACTTTCCTACCAGTTATACTTCTTTGAAGCCCATGTCCTCCCAAGTGCTGTATCCATTCGCTGCCTCTAATTCCTCTCGTCCCATTCTCTTTCAGTCCTGCTTCAGTCTGTTTTTTGACCCCAGCATTCCTCTGAAACTGCTCTGGCCAGTCACCAATGGCCTCTGCTTTGTTAAATTCAGTGGTTAATTCTCGGTCTTCCCCTCGTTTGACGCACCGGCTCACTCCTCCTCCATGAGGTACTTCTTTGGTTTCTAGGACACCACATCATCTACTTCCCATTCATTCTCTGTCTCTTTGTGAGTCCCCTCCCTTCTCCCCAAACTCTCAGTGAAGGAGTGCCCCAGGGCTCCACATTCGGTCCCCTTCTCTTCTCTACCTTTACACCCTTGCTAATCGTGTTCAATTTCATGGTTTAAATACTACTTGTGGCTGGGTGCTGTGGCACATGCCTGTAATCCTGGCTCTTTGGGAAGCCACGGTAGGCAGATGACTTGAGTACAGGGGTTTGAGACCAGCCTGGGCAGCATGACAAAACCCCAACTCTACAAAAAATAAAATAATTATGTCATCTTTGCCTCACGTAGGAATGATGAAAAATAAATAAAAATTTAAAATACAAAAATTAGGTGGGCATGGGGGCACAGGCCTATAGTTCCAGCCCTTTGGGAGGCTAAAGCAGGAAGATTGCTTGAGCTCAAGCGTTCAAGACCAGACCAGGCAACATAGCAAGAGACTGTCTGTAAAAAAGTGCAAAAATTAACTGAGTGTGGTGGCGTGTGCCTGTGGTCCCAGCTACTTGGTAGGCTGAGGTGGGAGGATTGCTTGAATACAGGAGGCAGAGGTTACACTGAGACGAGATCATGCCACTGCACTCCAGCCTGGGCGACAGAGTTAAGACCTTATCTCAAAAACAACCAACCAACCTAAAAGCAAACCATTTGTATGCCAGCAACTTCTAACTGTATGTTTCTAGCTCAGGTCTTTTCCCTAAACTCCAGATGTATTTATTCTGCCCAGCAACACTGCTTCAACTGCTTGAATGTTTAATAGAGATCTCAAATTTCAAATGTTCAGAACTGAACTTCCAGTCTTACCTGTACTCCTCCCCTCCCCTAAAGCCTGCTTCGATCATGGCCTTTCCCAACCAAATTCAGCACAATTCTCTAGTACTCTAGTCCTCAAATCCTTAAGCATTTTAGGGCATACCAAGGTTGATGGGGGTAGGCAGTAGGAGTTGTCTGCTAAGGTAAGGAAAAAAAAAAAAAAAAAAAAAAAAATATATATATATATATATATATTTATTTATTTATTATATATAATATATATTATATATAAAATATATATATATATATAATTTATATTTTTTTTTGTTTGATGGAGTTTGGCTCTTGTCGCCTGGGCTGGAGTGCAGTGACATCATCTCAGGTCACCATAACCTCCACTTCCCAGGTTCAAGCAATTCTCCTGCCTCAGCCTCCTGAGTAGCTAGGATTCGGATTGCAGGCATGCGCCACCATGCCTGGCTAATTTTGTATTTTTAGTAGAGACATGGTTTCTCCATGTTGCTCAGCCTGGTCTGGAACTCCCAACCTCAGGTAATCCGCTTGCCTCTGCCTCCCAAAGTTCTTGGATTATAGGCGTGAGCCACCGCGCCTGGCTTATTTTTATTTTTATTTTATTTTGCCTTTTTAAAAATCTTTTTATGGAGAACAGAGTCTCACTATATTGCTCAGGCAGGTCGCTAACTCCTGGGCTCAAGCTATCCTCCACCTCTGCCTCTCTAAGAGCTGGGATTACAGGCATGAGCCACTGCGCCCAGCTATTTTTATTTTTTGAGACCAAGTCTCACTCTGTCACCCAGACTGGAGTGGAGTAGCGTGATCTTGGCTCACTGCAACTTCCACCTCCTGAGTTCAAAAAATTCTCATGTCTCAGCCTCCCAGGTAAGTAGCTGGTATTACAGGTGCCTGCCACCACATCTGGCTAATTTTTGTGTTTCTAGTAGAGACGAGAGTTCAGCATACTGGCCAGGCTGGTCTTGAACTCCTGACCTCAGGTGATTCACCCGGCTTGGCCTCCCAAAGTGCTGGGATTACAGGCATGAGCCATCATGCTTGACCTGATTCCTTTATATATTTTTTTACCCTCTCCATGACTTCTTCATTTAGGAAATCTTATTAACTCTACCTTCGAAGATATCCAGAATCTAGACTCTTCTTTCCAGCCCCACTCATATCACTTTTGTCTGCGCTGCCATCAGCACAGTAAACCTACTTCCCAGGTTTACTGTGAATAGCCTCGAAACAGGTCTCTGTGCTTCCACCCTGCCACAGTCTATTCCTGATGCAACATACAGAGAGATTTTTGAGAAATCTAAGTCAGATTGCATCACGCAGCCCTGCTCAATATCTTGCCTGGCTTGTCTTGCAGTGCCCCTGAGTCCTGACCTCCTTCCCACTTTTCCTTCTCACTCCCTTGTTCTTTCTGTTCCCACCATTTCCGTCACCTTTCCCCCACTCCCTCAAAGACAATCATTTAACATATGTATACCCTTGGAATTGTAATTAAGTATATTACAAATTAAAATAATATGTATATATATTTTGAGACAGGGTATCACCCTGCTGCCCAAGCTGGAGTGCAGTAGCACAATCATAGCTCACTGCAGCCTTAAATTCCTAGCCTCAAGTGACCCTGCCTCAGCCTCCGAGCAGCTAGGACTGTAGGAGTATATCACCACACCTGTCTAATTTTCATATACATATTTGTGTGTGTGTGTGGGGGGGGTGTATATGTGTGTGTGTATATATATATATATATATATATATATATATATATATTTTATTTTTTTTATTTTTTTATTATTATTTTTTTTGACATGGAGTCTTACACTGTCACCTGGGATAGAGTGCAGTGGTGTGATCTCAGCTCACTGCAATCTCAGCCTCCCAGGTTCAAGCAATTTTCCTGCTTCAGCCTCCCAAGTAGCTGGGACTACAGGTACCCGCAACCATGCTCAGCTAATTTTTTATATTTTTAGTAGAGACGGAGTTTCACTATGTTGGTTAGGCTGGTCTCCAACACCTGACCTCAAGATCCACCCACCTTGGCCTCCCAAATTGCTGGGATTACAGGCATGAGCCACTGTGCCTGGCCTATATATACATTTTTGAGATGGAGTTTCATTCTTGTTGCCCACACTGGAGTGCAATGGCATAATCTGATCTCGGCTCACTGCAACCTCCACCTCTCACATTCAAGTGATTCTTCTGCCTCAGCCTCCCAAGTATCTGGGTTTACAGGCATGCACCACCATGCTTGGCTAATTTTGTAGTTTTAGTAGACATGGGATTTCACCATGTAGGTCAGGCTGGCCTTGAACTCTTAACCCCAAGTGATCCACCTGCCTTGGCCTCCCAAAGTGCTGGAATTACAGGCATGAGCCACCACGCCTGGCCCCTAATTTTTCTATTTTTTGTAGAGACGAGGTCTCCCTATTTTGCCCAAGCTGGTCTTGAACTCCTGACCTCAAGCAATCCTCCCACCTTGGCTTCCCAAAGTGTTGGGATTACAGGTTGTGAGCCACTGTTCCTGGCTGACAAGTTATGAATTTAGAAAGTAGAGCTTTACTTTTTACATGGGTTACAGCCTGTAAGGGGGCCTTTCTGATAGTCTGTGAAGTGTAGCCTCCACTACAGACTGAAAGGCAGGCACTTTGAGTCACTTTGAGGGAGTGGAGAGTAGAACAGGGATTTATGTTGAACAGGTTGGCCACACACACATATTCAACAGGTTATAGGAGAAGCTATGAATATTTATGAAGGGAGTTCTGATACATGTATATTAAACAAACATGTATATTACATACATCTCATGTTTACTTTAGAGCGGAGACTTAACATTTAAATGCATTACAGGCTAGGCGCGGTGGCTCACACCTGTCATCCCAGCACTTTGGGAGGCTGAGGTGGGCAGATCACCTGAGATTAAGAGTTTGAGACCAGCCTGACCAACAGGTGGAAATCCTGTCTCTACTGAAAATACAAAATTAGCCCGTCGTGATGGCGCATGCCTGCGTGCCTGAAATCCCAGCTACTCGGGAGACTGAGGAGAAGAATCACTTGAACTCAGGAGATGGAGGTTGCGGTGAGCCAAGATCACATCATTGCACTCCAAGAGTGAAACTCTGTTTCAAGAAAAAAAAAAAAAAAGGCATTACAATCTGGCCCTATATGTCATAATGTCATAGGGTAAAACAGAGACACAAAGGCACTCAAAGTGCACAGCCTCTGTAAACCGCCAGAGCCACTCCATGGTTGTTGGTCTCATCAGGAGAAAGTCACTGAACTCACCAAGTTAAAGCTGTAGTCACAGTTTGTGGTACGGGGGGCCAGTTTGTCAGCTGTTGGGTGCCTTGTAATTGTTTTAGGGTTGTTTATCTCCAAGCCAGTACCTGTTTGGCTGTTAGAGAAAAAGAAAAACTGGCCAGGCGTGGTGGCTCACACCTGTAATACCAGCACTTTGGCAGGCTGAGGTGGGCAGATCACAAGGTCAGGAGATCGAGAACCATCCTGGCTAACACAGTGAAATCCCACCTTTACTAAAAATACAAAAAATTAGCAGGCTATGGTGGTATGTGCTTGTAGTCCCAGCTACAGGAGAGACAGGAGAATCGACTGAACCAGGAGGTGGAGGTTGCAGGGAGCCAAGATTGCACCACTGCACTCCAGCCTGGGCAACACAGCGTGACTCCGTCTCAAAACAAAAGTAGCTGGGTGTAATGCTGTGCTCCTATGGTCCCAGTTACTTGGGAAGTTGAGGCAAGAGAATTGCTTGAACCTGGGAGGCAGGGGTTGCAGTGAGCTGAGATCAATACAGCCTGGGCCACAGAGTGAGACTCCATCTCAAAAAAAGAAAAAAAAAAAAATTTTTTTTTTTTTTTTTTTAGACAGAGTTTTGCTCTTGTTACCCAGGTTGGAGTGCAATGGCACAATCTCTGCTCACTGCAACCTCCACCTGCTGGGTTCAGGCAATTCTCCTGCCTCAGCCTCCTGAGTAGCTGGGATTACAGGCACGCGCCACCATGCCCAGCTAATTTTTTGTATTTCTTTTTTTTTTTTTTTGAGACGGAGTTTCACTCTTGTTACCCAGGCTAGAATGCAATGGCACGATCTTGGCTCACCGCAACCTCCGCCTCCTGGGTTCAGGCAATTCTCTTGCCTCAGCCTCCTGAGTAGCTGGGATTACAGGCACGTGCCACCATGCCCAGCTAATGTTTTGTATTTTTAGTAGAGACGGGGTTTCACCATGTTGACCAGGATGGTCTCGATCTTTTGACCTCGTGATCCACCCACCTCGGCCTCCCAAAGTGCTGGGATTACAGGCTTGAGCCACCGCGCCTGGCCAATTTTTTGTATTTCTAGTAGAGACGGGGTTTCACTATGTTGACCGGGATGGTCTCGATCTCTTGACCTCGTGATCCATCCGCCTCGGCCTCCCAAAGTGCTGGGATTACAGGCGTGAGCCACCGCGCCTGGCAAAAAAAAAAAAAAAAAAAATTATTTTTAGTTATCACAGTACATTGTTACAATTGTTCCATTTTATTATTGGTTATTGTTAATCTCCTACTGCACTTAGTTCATCAATTAAACCTTATCATAGATATATATATGAAGGAAAAAAACAGTTTAGAGAGGGTTTGGTACTATCTGAAATTTCAGGCATTCACTGGGAGATGTTGCATGTGTCCCCTGTGGATAAGTGGGGGGGAGGCGGGGCGCTACAGTATTTTATTTCATTAACTGGAGACTTTCGCCTTTCACATTTATGCCTTTATTCCATTTGGAGCCTACCATTGTACATTGTGTTAAGCAGTCACCAGTTTTATTGGGAGCCAGTTTCACCAGCTCCACCTCCTAAATAAGCCATCCCTTCCCCAGTGATTGTGATATTGCCTTTCTTATACATTAAGTTCTCATATCTACATGGGTTTGGCTCCAAGCTTTCGAATTTATTCCATTGGTCTATTTGTCTCTTATTGAACAATGCCACAATGAATTTTGTTGCCATGGTTTTGTGGTATGACCCAATATCTAGGAAACCCAATTCTCCCTCTTCATTCAGGCTTTTCTTTCTTTCTTTTTTTTTGAGACGAAGTCTCGCTCTGTTGCCCGGGCTGGAGTACAGTGGCACAATCTTGGCTCACTGCAAACTCTGCCTCCTGGGTTCAAACAATACTCTACCTCAGACTCCCAAGTACCTGGGATTACAGGTGCCTGCCATCATGTCTGGCTAATTTTTGTGTTTTTAGTAGAAATGGGGTTTCACTATCTTGGCCAGGCTGGTCCTGAACTTCTGACCTCGTGATCCACCTGCCTTGTACCAAAGTGCTGGTATTACGGGTGTGGTGGCTCTCACATATAAGCCTGAAAAGCCATTCAGGGCCGGGCGCGGTGGCTCAAGCCTTTAATCCCAGCACTTTGGGAGGCCGAGGCGGGTGGATCACGAGGTCGAGAGATCGAGACCATCCCGGTCAACATGGTGAAACCCCGTCTCTGCTAAAAATACAGAAAACTAGCTGGGCATGGTGGCGCGTGCCTGTAATCCCAGCTACTTAAGAGGCTGAGGCAGGAGAATTGCCTGAGCCCAGGAGGCGGAGGTTGCAGTGAGCCAAGATCGCGCCATTGCACTCCAACCTGGGCAACTAGAGCGAAACTCCGTCTCAAAAAAAAAAAAAAAAAAAAAAAAAAAGCCATTCAGGCTTTTCAAGATGGATCTTTATATGTGGACTTTTAATCTAGAATTATTGTTATTGAGACTGCAATTAATTATGGAATATTGGCCGGGTGCAGTGGCTCACGCCTGTAATCCCAGCACTTTGGGAGGCCAAGGCAGGTGGATCACAAGGTTAGGAGTTCAAGACCAGCCTGACCAACATGGTGAAATCCAATCTCTACTAAAAATAGAAAAATTAGCCAGGTGTGGTGGTGAGCACCTGTAATCCCAGCTACTCAGGAGGCTGAGGCAGGAGAATCACTTGAACCCGGGAGGTGGAGGTTGTAGTAAGTCAAGATTGTGCCACTGCACTCCAGCCTGGGTGACAGAACGAGACTCTGTCTCATTAAAAAAAAAAAAAAAAAAAAAAAAAAAAAAAAAAAAAAAAAAATCATGGAATATTAGAGAGTGGATGATATGTATATAATGTCTGGTTATTCCATCTAAGACTAGTCTCTTTGTTTATATAGATTATCATCCATGTTCATCACTATGCTTTAAAAAAATTTTTTTTTTAAATTTTTTAATTCTTCTAAAAGAAATAGAGATGGGGTTTCGCCATGCTGGACGGGCTGGTTTTGAACTCCTGACCTCAAGTGATCCACCCACCTCAGCTTCCCAAAGTGCTGGGATTACAGGCGTGAGCCATTACGCCCGGCCAAAAAATTTTTTTATATATTTTTTTGTAGAGATGAGATCTTGCTATTATTTCACAGCCAGGTCTCTCTCCTGTGCTCAAGCAGCCCTCCCACCTCTGCCTCCCAAAGTGCTGGGATTACAGGTAAGGACCACTATGTCCAGTCTTTCACTGTAATATTAAAGTTTTCTCTGTGTATGTCTGCATGTTTTTCATTAGTTCTTAAATACATTAAGATTTGAGTTGGTACTGTGGCATTTTTCTTTCTTTCTGTTGTTTAGGCCAGAAAGCAGAGGCAAGGTCATAGTTCACTGCAACCTTGACCTCCCAGCCTTTAGCCATCTTATCATCTTAGTTTACCAAATAGCTGGGACCACAGGCATGCCCCACCATGCTGGCTAATTTATTTTTCATTTATTTATTTATTTATTTATTTATTTTTTGAGACAGAGTTTCATTTTTGTGGCCCAGGCTGTAGTGCAGTGGTGCAATCTTGGCTCACTGCAACCTCTACCTCCTGAGTTCAAGCAATTCTCCTACCTCTAACTCCTGGGTTCAAGCAATTCTCCTGCCTCAGCCTCCTGAGTAGCTGGGATTACAGGTGCCTGCCACCACACCCAGGTAATTTTTTTGTATTTTTTGGTGGAGATAGGGTTTCACCATGTTAGCCAGGCTGATCTCAACCTCCTGACCTCAGGTGATCCATCCTCTTCAGCCTCCCAAAGTTCTGGGATTACAGGCATGAGCCACCGCACCTGGCCAGTTTTTTGTTTTTTTGTTTTTTCATTTTTTTTGTAGAGATGGAGTTTCACTAAGTTGCACAGGCTGGTCATCCTGTTATTATTATTACTATTTGAGATAGCATCTGGCTCTATGGCCCAGGCTGGAATTCAGGGGCAAGATCACAGCTCGCTGCAGCCTCCACCTCCTGTGCTCAAGCAATCTTCCATGTAGCTCAGACCTATTATACTTTTTAAGCTCAGAAAACTAAGAGTAGAATATTAACTTAGTAAATGTTTTATACCAAAAATCTACAGCAAATATCATATTTAATGGAGACTTTTTTGGCACATTTCTTTTAAAGTGAAAACAAAGCCCCGAGGCCCAGCATGGTGGTTCGGGCCTATGGTCCTAGGAACTGATGAGGCTGAGGTGGGAGGATCACTTGAGCCCAGAAGGCGGAGGCTGCAGTGAGCCAAGAATGTGTCACTGCAATCCGGCCTGGGTGACAGAGAGGAGCCATATCTTTGCAATTTTTTTTTTTTTTTTTTTTTTTGAGATGGAGTCTCACTCTGTCACCCAGGCTGGACTGCAGTGGCATCATCTCAGCTCACTGCAACCTCCTGACCTTGAACTCCTGACCTCAAGTGATCTGCCCACCTTGGCCTCCCAAAGTGTTGGGATTACAGGCGTGAGCCACGGCGCTTGGTCTTCTTTTGCATTTTTTTTTTCTTTAGAAACAGAGTCTCAGCCAGGTATGGTGGCTCATGCCTGTAGTCCCAATACCTTGGGAGGCTGAGGTGGGTGGATGTTTGAGCCTGGCCTTGAACTCCTGGGCTCAACTGATCCACCTGCCTTGACCTCCCCAAGTGCTGAGATTATAGGCATGAGCCAACGTGCCTAGCCTGGATAATATATCTTAAATATCACAAATAGAGTCAAGGTGTCTACTAAATAATAGTGTTTATATACATATTTTCCCTTGAATAGATATGTCTAGTGATTTTCTATGCTTTAAAAAATGTTCTGGGGCCGGGCGCGGTGGCTCAAGCCTGTAATCCCAGCACTTTGGGAGGCCGAGGCGGGTGGATCACGAGGTTGAGAGATCGAGACCATCCTGGTCAACATGGTGAAACCCCGTCTCTACTAAAAATACAAAAAATTAGCTGGGCATGGTGGCACATACCTGTAATTCCAGCTACTCAGGAGGCTGAGGCAGGAGAATTGCCTGAACCCAGGAGGCGGAGGTTGCGGTGAGCCGAGATCGCGCCATTGCACTCCAGCCTGGGTAACAAGAGCGAAACTCCGTCTCAAAAAAAAAAAAAAAAAAAAAAAAAATGTTCTGCAAGATCATAGAATTGACCAAGGGCATCTCCACAGAGAATAACAGCCAAGAAATCTTTTGCATTTTTAATTCTTGTGTTAATATTCTCTTAGCTTTCCCTTGTAAGAATCCACATGGGTTTCCTTTCTTTTTCCTCTAGGCTTGCTCTGTAACTTTTTCTATTTCTTGAGTGAAGTCCTCGGCCTGTTCATTTTGAACAATTTTATGTCCTAAAAATGACCAAAGCTCACTGTAGCCTCAATTTCCTATGCTCAAGCAATCCTCCCACCTCAGCCTCTGGAGCAGCTGGGACTATAGGCAGATGCCATTATGCTCAGCTAATTTTTCAATTTTTAGTAGAGACGAGGTCTTGCTATATTGCCTAGGCTGGTCTCAAATGCCTGGGCTCAAGAGATCCTCCTGCCCCAGCCTCCTAAAGTGTCAGGATTGCAGGCATGAGCCACTGTACTCAGACAGATTTTGCATATTTTGTCTATTTGCTCTATTTTGAAAGAAGTATGTTAAAAACTCTAATATTAATGGATCTGTTTTTTTCTGAAGCTCTGCCTGTCACATTTCTGTATTTGCGGGCTGTTTTGTTGACACCTATAGTTTATCATGAATGGCTGGGCACAGTAGCTCATACCTGTAATCTCAGCACTTTGGGAGGTCAAGGCAGGAGTATTGCTTGAGCCCAAGATTTGAGATCAGCCTGGATACTACGGTAAGACATCTCTACAAAAAAAAAAAAAAAAAAAAAAAAAAAAGCTAGTTGAAAAATGGAGTAAATAGAAAAGAAAAAACCAACAGAATAACCCCAGAAAGAGAACCATAGACTGAAGGATATAATAATTAAAATGATTGAGAGAAGTCTGTGCACTTTGGGGGGCTGATAGGTCACTTGAGCCAAGGAGTTTGAGAACAGCCTGGATAAAACATTTGGCCGGGTGCGGTGGCTCAAGCCTGTAATCCCAGCACTTTGGGAGGCCGAGGCGGGTGGATCACGAGGTCGAGAGATCGAGACCATCCTGGTCAACATGGTGAAACCCCGTCTCTACTAAAAGTACAAAAAATTAGCTGGGCATGGTGGCGCATGCCTGTAATCCCAGCTACTCAGGAGGCTGAGGCAGGAGAATTACCTGAACCCAGGAGGTGGAGGTTGCGGTGAGCCGAGATCGCGCCATTGCACTCCAGCCTGGGTAACAAGAGCGAAACTCCGTCTCAAAAAAAAAAAAAAAATAACAAAAAAATAAAACAAAAAAAACATAGTGAGACTCCCCTACTCCCCTGCTCAGAAAAAAGAAAAAAAAATAGCTAGGCATCCGGCTCACTGCTGTAATCTCAGCACTTTGGGAGGCTGAGGCAGGCAGATCACCTGAGGCCAGGAGTTCAAGACCAGCCTGGCTAACATGGTGAAACCCTGTCTCTACTAAAAATGCAAAAATTAACTGGGCGTGGTGGCATGCGCCTGTAATCTCAGCTACTCAGGAGGCTGAGGCAAGAGAATCTCTTCAACCCAGGAGGTGGAGGTTACAGTGAGCTGAGATCGAGCCACTGCACTCCAGTCTGGGTGACAGAACAAGACTTCATCTTAAAAAGAAAAAAAATTAGCCGGCCATGACAGTATATACCTGTGGTCCCAGCTACTTGGGAGGCTGAGGTGGGAGGACTGATTGAGCTCAGGAGGGTGAGGCTGCAGTGAGCCATGATCACACCACTGCACTCCAGCCTGAGTGACAGTGGAAGACCTTGTTTATAAGAAAGTAAATAAAGTTGATGAGGGCCATATATATGGAATGGTGTGATATTGGCTCACCACAACCTCTGCCTCCCAGGTTCAAATGATTCTCCTGTCTCAGCCTCCCCCCTAGTAGCTGGGATTACAGGTGTGAGGTACCGCGCCTGGCCTTTTAAAAAATTTTTTTGAGATGGAGCCTCTCTCAGTCACCCAGGCTGGAGTGCAGGGGTGAGATCTTGGCTCACTGCAACCTCCGTCTCCCGGATTGAAGCCATTCTCCTGCCTCAGCCTCCCAAGTAGCTGGAATTACAGGCACCTGCCACTATGCCTGGCTGATTTTGTATTTTTAGTAGAGACAGGGTTTCACCATGTTGGCCAGGCTTGTCTCCAACTCCTGACCTCAAGTGATCCACCTGTCTCGATCTCCCAAAGTGCTGGGATTACAGGTTCGAGCCGCTGCTCCCAGCCCATATATTCATTTTATCAATATATAACATACTTCTTTACCTTTAATATATATACATGCATGTATGTGTATGTGTGTATGTGTATATACATATATTTTGAAAATAGAGTTGACTCTCTATGACAGTTTTAGGCTCCCAGCAAAATTGAGTAGAAAGTACGGAAAGTTCCCATGCACCTCCTGTATTTACAAATGCACAGCCTTCACCACTATTAACATCCAGCACCAGAATGGTACATTTGTTACAATCAAATGAACCTACATTGACACATCATTATCACTCCAAGTCCATAATTTACATTAGAGTTTATAATTGGTGTTGCACACTTTATGAGTTTTGATAAATGTATAATGACATGTATCCTTTTTTTTTTGACTCTGCCGTCTAGGTTGGAGCACAGTGGTGTGATCTCAGCTCACTGTAGCCTCTGCCTCCCAGGATCCAGCAATTCTCCTGCCTCAGCTCCCTGGGTAGATAGGATTACAAGCAAGTGCCATCACGTCTGGCTAATTCTTTTTTTTTTTTGAGATGAAGTCTCACTCTGCCGCCCAGGCTGGAGTGCAATGGCTTGGTCTCGGCTCACTGCAACTTCCGACTCCTGAGTTTAAGTGATTCTCCTGCCTCAGCCTCCCAAGGAGCTGGGATTACAGATGCCCGCCACCACGCCTGGCTAATTTTTGTATTTTTAGTAGAGACAGGGTTTCACCATGTTGGCGAGGCTGGTCTTGAACTCCTGATCTCAGGTGATCTAACCTCAGCCTTCTAAAGTGCTGGGATTACAGGCATGAGCCACCATGCCCAGCCATATTCACTTTTATGCTATCATACAGAATAGCCCTTATGGTATTTTTAAAGTTAGGTTTATTATATCATATATTTACATTTTTGTACTCACTTTCTTTAGGTTCATATTTAGGTGGTATTTATTTTTAAGTATGCCTCTTACAATTTTACCCAATTATAGCAGTCTTTTTTTTTTTTTTTTTTTTTTTGAGACAGAGTCTGTTTCTGTCTCCCAGGCTGGAGTGCAGTAGCCCACAGCAACCTCTGCCTCCAGGGTTCAAGTGATTCACCCACCTCATCCTCCCAAGTACCTGGGATTACAGGCATGTATCACCACACCTGGGCTAACTTTTGTATTTTTAGTGGAGATGGGGTTTCACCATGTTGGCCAGGCTTTTCTCAAACTCCCGACCTCAAGATGATCCACCCGCCTTGGCCTCTCAAAGGGCTGAGATTACAGGCATGCGCCATTTTGCCCAGCCAGCCCCATTATAGCATTTTTGTGACACAATCTTGGCTCAGTGCAACCTCCGCCTCCCAGGCTCAAGAGGTTCTCCTGTCTCAGCCTCCCGAGTAGCTGGGATTACAAGCACATGCCACTGTGCCTGACTAACTTGTATTTTCAGTAGAGATGGGGGTTTTCACCATGTTGGCAAGGCTGGTCTCGAACTCTTGACCTCAGATGATCGACCTGCCTCAGCCTCCCAAAGTGTGAATTACTCTTAAGGCTTTTTCCTGCTATATTTTATATTTCCTGTACTTTGTTTTTGTTCATTTTTGGGGGTAAGGGTATAGAGAGGAGGAGGATGTTTATTCAAAGCATCTTAAGGTTCAGCACTGACAGAGGCAATACCCATCTCACCCTCAGTTTGTTTCGGGTCCCCTGACAATTGAGTTTCCATAATCTGGTCAGCTCAGAAACATCATCATGTGTGGTATATTCACAAATGCAGACAAAGGAAATTCTAGAAAGCCAGGGGTGAAAAAAATCTCTCCTTTCTCAGACAGTTCTGTGAAGTCTATGTGGGCTAAGGGGAGAAGAACAGAAGTTTCTCTGGGCCTTGGCATCTTGGGATCAATTCTCTTATTTTCTTTCTTTCTTTTTTTTCTTTTTCTTTTTTTTTTTTTTTTGAGATGGAGTTTCGCTCTTGTTACCCAGGCTGGAGTGCAATGGCGCGATCTCGGCTCACCGAAACCTCCGTCTCCTGGGTTCAGGCAATTCTCCTGCCTCAGCCTCCTGAGTAGCTGGGATTACAGGTATGTGCCACCACGCCCAGCTAGTTTTTTGTATTTTTAGTAGAGACGGGGTTTCACCATGTTGACCAGGATGGTCTCGATCTCTCGACCTCGTGATCCACCCACCTCGGCCTCCCAAAGTGCTGGAGCCACCGCGCCTGGCGTTTTTTTTTTTTTTTTTTTTTTTTTTCTTTAATCAGAGTTTTGTTCTTGTTACCCAGGCTGGAGTGCAATGGCAGGATCTCGGCTCACCGCAACCTCCACCTCCTGGGTTCAAGCAATTCTCCTGCCTCAGCCTCCCGAGTAGCTGAGACTACAGGCTCTGCCACCATGCCCAGCTAATTTTTATATTTTTAGTAGAGACAGGGTTTTACCATGTTGACCAGGATGGTCTTGATCTCTTGACCTAGTGATCCATCCGACTCAGCCTCCCAAAGTGCTGGGATTATAGGCGTGAGCCACTGCGCCCGGTCCCCTTCTCTCATTTTCTAAAAACGGTTTCTCACACTAGGTTAAGGAGGTGATGGGGGAGGAGGTATCCTTCCCCTTCCCACCTCAGACAGTTCTAGGGAGATAGAGGTTTCACTACTTGGCCACTAGTCTCAAATAACTGGAAGGCTCCTTTTCCCTGAGGCCATGCAATGTTCTGGAACCACAGGCCCCTCTAGCCCTCCATGGGAGCACAAAAGGACAGGCCTTGGTGATATCACACCACTGCACTGCAGCCTGGGCGACAGAGTGAGATGCCATCTCTAAATGAATGAATGAATGAATGAATGAATGAATGAAAATAGCTGGGCGTGGTGGCTCATGCCTGTAATTCCAGCACTTTGGGAGGCCAAAGCTGGAAGATATCTTGAACCCAGGAGTTTAAAATCCAGCCTGGTCAACACAGTGAAACCTTTGCTCTATAAAATAAAAATTAAAAAATTAGGAAAGTGTGGTGGTGCATCTCTGTAGTCCCAGTTAATGGGGAGGTTGAGGCAGGAGGATCACTTGAACCCAGGAGATCAAGGGTGCAGTCAGCCATGATTGAGAGAGAGCCTATGTCAAAATAAAATAAAATGAAAAAAATCAAAATAGTCTGGGTATTGTGGTTCACAACACTTTGGGAAGCCAAGGTGGGCAGATCACCTGAGATCAGAAGTTGGAGACCAGCCTGGGCAACATAGTGGGACTCTGTCTCTGCAAAAAACTGAAAAACTAGCTAGGTGTGATGGTGCCTGCCCGTAGTCCCAGTTGCTCAGGAGGCTGAGGTGGGAGGATTGCTTGAGACTGGGAGGTTGAGGCTTCATGATAGTACCACTGCACTCCAGGCTAGGTGACAGTAAGATGCTAGCTCAAAAATAAGTAAATAAGCCGGGCGCGGTGGCTCAAGCCTGTAATCCCAGCACTTTGGGAGGCCGAGGCGGGTGGATCACGAGGTCAAGAGATCGAGACCATCCTGGTCAACATGGTGAAACCCCGTCTCTACTAAAAACACAAAAAATTAGCTGGGCATGGTGGCGCGTGCCTCTAATCACAGCTACTCGGGAGGCTGAGGCAAGAGAATTGCCTGAACCCAGGAGGCGGAGGTTGCGGTGAGCAGAGATCGCGAATTGCACTCCAGCCTGGGTAACAAGAGCGGAAACTCCGTCTCAAAAAAAAAAAAAAAAAAAAAGTAAATAAACAAATAAAGAAATAATGGGAGGCCGAGATGGGTGGATCACGAGGTCAGGAGATTGAGACCATTCTGGCTAAAACTGTGAAATCCTGTCTCTACTAAAAATACAAAAAATTGGCTAGGTGGGGTGGCTCACACCTGTAATCCCAGCACTTGGGAGACCAAGGCGGGCAGATCACCTGCGGTCAGGAGTTCAAGACCAGCCAACATGGAGGAACTTTGTCTCTACTAAAAATACAAAATTAGCTGGGCATGTGGTGCATGCCTGTAGTTCTAGCTACTTTGGGAGGCTGAAGCAGGAGAATCACTTGAACCCGGGAGGTGGAGGTTGTGGTGCACTGAGCTGAAATCTGTGCCATTGCACTCCAGCCTGGGCAACAAGATTGAAACTCTGTCTCAAACAAACAAACAAACAAACAGCCAGGTGTGGTTCCACATGCCCTTAGTCCTAGCTACTCAGGAGGTTGAGGCAGGAAAACCACTTGAACCCAAAATAAATTAAAAACTATCACTCTAGATCTCAAATAAGTCTCTGAAAAAAACAAAAAACAAACACCATTCACTCTCTTAATTAGCTACCTCTTAGGAAATACCTCAACTGGGAAAGTAATTCTAAATGTGGCCTTTACACCTCTCAGTTTCTTTTCTTTCACAAATCCTGGCTCAGTAATTCTTCGTTACCTTGTTGCCTTTCCAATAATATCAAGCAGAGATTTTAAAAATATTTTTCCAGTTTCAGGGTTGGTCAGGATTACACAGTTACCAGTACTTCCAAATTCTTCTTTACTCCTAGGTTCCCAGGGGAAAAGCACTCTAATAGTTATAACTTGCTAAGAAACAAAATGACAGTGGAAATGCAGAGTGTAACAATTACCTAAGCACCAAAACAATGAACTGAAGCCAAGGAAGATTCTACAAATAGAAAAACACAAGTGCAACATAGTTGAAAAAGCAACTCAAAGGCTGATAACAAAATATCCACTTCCCCTAAAAATAAAAATCCTTCCTGAAAATTGAGGGATGTAAACTTTACTTGAGAATGCTTTACATTCCGTTTACAGATATCAGATGATAGTAAGGTGCTAACCAAATACAGGTGGTTGTAAGAGAATGAAAATCTGTGGAATTGTATCACAGTTGTCTATTGTGGACTTTGTTTTCAGTTGTCAGCAGGGCCAGGCTGGCTGATTCACACCACTAAGCCTCAGACCTTACCTTAAGAACCACTACTCACTGAAGATGTGGCATTCAAAATTCCTGAACCCAGGCTTTCTAGAATGACCTTCACTAAAAGTTGCTATTTTGAGATTTCTGTAGGTCTTTCTCTGATTAGGTTACAATGGAATAGATTAGGTTTTCCTGATTAGATTAAAAATACCCTTCTCAAATCCATCTTAATCTTCTCCCCGGGTCAGCTTGATCAGATTTTTAGGTTTCACAAACTCCCAGTGTTTGATAATATTACCTATTATGTAGCTGCTTAACCAGATGAATTGAGAAGATTCCCAAGTTTTAGGCATAATTTCCACATTGTCTTGATCAGACAACACTCAGCAAACAGCCTTAAACAATGTTTGGATAAATACGAATCCATTTCCTTTACCTCTTCAAGCTTTGGTTTTCTCATCTTTGAAAAAACTAGTTTTTAATTTTTTTAATTATTATTTTTTTTAGAGACAGAATCTCACTCTGTTGCCCAGGCTGGCCAGCAGTGGTGTCATTATGGCTCCCTGGATCCTTGACCTCCAGAGCCTAAGCCATTGAGAGTGGGGAGGCAGACAAACGCCCAGGCAGATAGGGGTGAGTCCCCGGTGAAACCCTACCTCCAAGCTGAAGACAGTTGAAAGTCTGAAGATCAAGCTACAAGTTAAATCCTCGAACTGAATTGGAACTTGTCTTCCTGTTTGGTAAACTTTCCTCTGGGCCCCACCCTTCACCCTACCTACCCTTTCCTAACTGGTTTTTCTGCACTGTCCTGCCCATCTTTGAGTGGTGTCTTTGCTCACAAACAAATCAGCACACACTCTCTATTCTGAGTCCAAAGTGGGCCCCAGACCCAGCCACCTGGGGGACTTTCCGGCTTTCAGGTAAGGTAGGGGAACCACCCCTCGGATCCCCTCTTTGTTGAGAGCTTTCCTTTTGCTTAATAAATTCTATTCCACTCACTCTCCAGTGTCTCCATGCCTAATTTTTCCTGCTTCTAAGACAAGAACTGAGATCTAGCTGAGTTAAGGAGTAGAAAGACTGCCATGCCACCCTCTCATCTCAGCCTTCTGAGTAGCTGAGACCACAGGTGTGCAGCACCATATCTGGCTAATTTTTTTTTTTTTTTTTTTTTTTTTTTTTTTTGAGTTGGAGTTTCGCTCTTGTTACCCAGGCTGGAGTGCAATGGCGCGATCTCGGCTCACCGCAACCTCCGCCTCCTGGGTTCAGGCAATTCTCCTGCCTCAGCCTCCTGAGTAGCTGGGATTATAGGCACGCGCCACCATGCCCAGCTAATTTTTTGTGTTTTTAGTAGAGATGGGGTTTCACCATGTTGACCAGGTTGGTCTCGATCTCTTGACCTTGTGATCCACCCGCCTCGGCCTCCCAAAGTGCTGGGATTACAGGCTTGAGCCACCTCGCCCGGCTTTTTTTTTTTTTTTTTTTTTTGAGACAGAGTCTGCTCTGTTGCCAGGCACCCGGCTGGAGTGCAGTGACGAAATCTCAGCTCACCGCAACCTCCGCCTCCCGGGTTCAAGCAATTCTCCTGCCTCAGTCTCCTGAGTAGCTGGGACTACAGGCATGCACCACCACGCCCAGCTAATTTTTGTATTTTTAGTAGAGATGAGATTTCACCATGTTGGCCAGGATGGTCTCAATCTCTTGATCTCGTGATCCACCCACCTCAGCCTCCCAAAGTGCTTGATTACAGGTGTGAGCCACCGCGCCTGGCCAATTTTTTTAGTTTTTAAAATTTTTTGGCCAGGTGTGGTGGGTCACACCTATAATCCCAGCACTTTGGGAGGCTGAGGCGGGAGGCTCACCTGAGGTCGGGAGTTTGAGACCAGCCTGGCCAGCATGGTGAAACCCTGTCTCTACCAAAAATACAAAAATTAGTCGGGTGTGGTGGTAGGCAACTGTAATCCCAGCTACTCTGGAAGCTGAGGCAGAAGAATGGCTTGAATCCAGGACGT
This sequence comes from Saimiri boliviensis, assembly GCF_048565385.1. Classification (NCBI taxonomy): domain Eukaryota; kingdom Metazoa; phylum Chordata; class Mammalia; order Primates; family Cebidae; genus Saimiri; species Saimiri boliviensis. The sequence continues at coordinate 29,754,566 of NC_133459.1, read as the reverse complement.
GGAGGTTGCAGTGAGCCGAGATCACACCACTGCCCTCCAGCTCCAACAGTGTGAGACTCGTTATGTTGCCCAAGCTGGTCTTGAACTCCTGGGCTCAAGCAATTGGAGATAATAGGCCATAAGCCATCATGGCCAGATAATTTTCTCATGGGAAATAGGAATAATAATTTTGCCCATGTCATAGATATTTTGGGAGTTTTAAATGAGATAATGATTATAAAAGACAGAGTTTTACTCCATCACGCAGGCTGGAGTGCAGTGGTGTACTCTCTGCTCACTGCAACCTCTGCTTCCCAGGTTCAAGCAATTCTCCTGCCTCAGCCTTCTGAGTAGCTGGAATTACAGGCACACACCACCTGCCTGGCTAATATGGCAAAACCCTGCCTCTACTAAAAATACAAAAATTAGCCAGGTGTGGTAGTGCAGGTCTGTAATCCCAGCTACTAGGGAGGCTGAGGCGGGAGTATTGCTTGAATCCAGGGGGTAGAAGTTGCCGTGAGCTGAGATCATGCTGCTGCACTCTGGCCTAGGTGATGGAGCAAGACTCTGGCTCAAAAAACAAAACAAAACAAAACAAAACAAAAACAAAAACAAAAACAAAAAAATAAAAAAACCTAGAGTTAGTCATGGATCTCGGAATGAAATCATGATGCACAGTACATGTGGTAAGGTTCTGAAAACTGAAAACTTTGTAACTTTCTCACATGTGTGTTCATTTGCTCAATGTCCTCCTGCAGGTTTTCCTATTCCGGTTACCCAGCACTTTGCAATGTCCTGACCTCATAGGGCTAAACGCTTTATAAGCTTTATTTCATTTAGTGCTGTTTTATATTTTTGTGTTTTTGTGTTTTTTGTTTTTTTTTTTGAGACGGAGTTTCACTCTTGTTACCCAGGCTGGAGTGCAATGGCACGATCTCGGCTCACCGCAACCTCCGCCTCCTGGGTTCAGGCAATTCTTCTGCCTCAGCTTCCTGAGTAGTTGGGATTACAGGCACCTGCCACCATGCCTGGCTAATTTTGTATTTTTAGCAGAGATGGGGTTTCACCATGTTGGCCAGGCTGGTCTCGAACTCCTGACCTCAGGTGATCTGCTTGCCTTGGCCTCCCAAAGTGCTGGGATTACTGTAATTCCAGCACTTGGGTGGCCAAGGCAGTAGGATTGCTTGAGCCCAAGAGTTCAAGACCAGCCTGAGCAACATGGCAAAACCTCTTCTCTATTTTTTTTTTAAATTAATAATTCTGTATCAGATATATATTTTTATTTCTTGAGAGGGAGTCTGGCCCAGGTTGGTCTTGAACTCCTGGGCTCAAGAGATCTTATATCTTCAGCTTCCAGAATAACTGGGATTACTGATGTGAGTCACTGCACCTGGCTGTATTAGACATTATCGTGAGTTAGTTAATTTAACCATTGTAACCTGTGAGAAGCATATAGCTATCCTCACTTAACAGATGAGGAAGCTGGTCTCATATTCCCAAGGTCACACAGCTAGAAAATAACAGAGCTCAAATCTTTAACTTCCAACTCATTCAGAGATTAAACTCTCTCTCTTCTACATCTGGAAATCCTGTCTTTACTAAAAAAAGGAAAACTAGCTGGGCATGGTGGCATGCCTTTAATCCCAGCTACTTGGGAGGCTGAGGCAGAAGAATCACTTGAACCCAGGAGGCAGAGGTTGTAGTGAGCCGAGATCGTGCCACCGTACTCCAGCCTGGGCAAGTGAGACTTCATCTCAAAAATAAATAAATAAATAAAAATAAAGATAATACATGCTTGAACAATGTAAACAACGTGAGTACCAATTTTCTCATACACTTGTAGAAACACTATGTTAATAATCATTTTAATTTTGGCCAGTGTGTTTAATAAATGAAAATATCATACTTCGAAGTTACATTTTTTATTATTTTTTCTCATATTTTATAGCTTTGAAATATATTTCATATACCATAAAACTCACTAATTTGTCAGCCTGAGCCACACAGGGAGACCTCATCTCTTAAAAAAAAAAAAAATTAGCTGAGCCTGGTGGTGCATGACACAAGTCTCAGCTTCTTGGGAGGCCAAGGTGAGAGCACTGCTTGGGCCCTGGAGATCAAGCCTACAGTGGGCAGTGGTTACAGGACTGTACTCTAACCTGGGTGACAGAGTGAGACCCTGTCTCAAAAAACAAAAACAGGCCGGGCGCGGTGGCTCAAGCCTGTAATCCCAGCACTTTGGGAGGCCGAGGCGGGTGGATTACAAGGTCAAGAGATCGAGACCATCCTGGTCAACATGGTGAAACCCCATCTCTACTAAAAATACTGAAAATTAGCTGGGCATGGTGGCGTGTGCCTGTAATCCCAGCTACTCAGGAGGCTGAGGCAGGAGAATTGCCTGAACCCAGGAGGCGGAGGTTGCGGTGAGCCGAGATCGCACCAGCCTGGGCAACAAGAGCGAAACTCCGTCTCAAAAAAAAAAAAACAAACACAAAAAAAAAAACAAACACAAACACAAAAACAAAAACAAAAAACAAATTCACTGTTTAATTTTTTTTTTTGAGATGGAGTCTTGCTCTGTCAGCCAAGCTGAAATGCAGTGGCGCGATCTCCGCTCTCTGCAACCTCCGCCTCCCGGGTTCGAGCAATTCTTCTGCCTCAGCCTACAGAGTAGCTGGGATTATAGATGGCTAATTTTTGTATTTTTAGTAGATGGTTTTACCATCTTTGCCAGGCTGGTCTTGAACTATTACTGACCTTGTGATCCACCTGTCTCTACCTCCCAAAGTGTTGGGATTACAGGCGTGAGCCACAGTGCCTGACAAATTCACTCATTTAATGTGTAAAGTGTCCAGTTTGGTTTATGGTATACTCAGAGTTTTGCGACCATCTTCACAGTCTAATTTTTTTTTTTTTTTTTTTTTTTTTTTTTTTTTTTTTTGAGGGAGTTTTGCTCTTGTCGCCCAGGCTGGAGTGCAATGGCATGATCTCAGCTCCCCACAACATCTGCCTCCCAGATTCAAGCGATTCTCCTGCCTCAGCCTCCCGAGTAGCTGGGATTATAGGCACCTGTCACCATGCCCGGCTAATTTTGTATTTTTAGTAGAGATGGGGTTTCTTCCTATTGGTCAGGCTGGTCTCAAACTCCCGACCTTAGGTGATCTGCCCGGCTGGGCTCCCAAAGTGCTGGGATTACAGGCCTGAGCCACCATGCCTGGCCACAGTCTAATTTTAAAACGTTTTCAACACTTCAAAAAGAGACCCCATACCCATTATCAGTACCTTCCTATTTCTGCTCTTTCATCCTTCAACCCCAGGCTACATTTTTTTTTTTTTTTTGAGACAGTCTGCTCTGTCGTGCAGGCTGGAGTGCAGTGGCATAATCTAGGCTCACTGAAACCTTTGCCTCCTGGGTTCAAGCGATTTTCCTGCCTCAGCTTCCTGAGTAGCTGGGATTATAGGCGCCCTCCACCAGGTTCGGCTAATTTTTGTAATTTTAATAGAGACAGGGTTTCACCATGTTATTCAGGCTGGTCTAGAACTCCTGACCAGCACCCGGCCCACTCCATGCTACTTTTTTTTTTTTTTTTTTTTTTTTTTTTTTGAGATGGAATGTCGCTCTCTCGCCCAGGCCAGATTGCAATGGTGCGATCTCGGCTCACTGCAATCTCCGTCTCCCGGGATCAAACGATTCTCCTGCCTCAGCCTCCCTAGTAGTTGAGATTACAGGCGCCTGCCACCAAGTCCTGCCAATTTTTGTATTTTTAGTAGAGATGGGGTTTCACCATGGTGGCCAGGCTGGTCTCCAACTCCTGACCTCGTGATTTGCCCGCCTCTGCCTCCCAAAGTGCTGGGATTACAGGTGTGAGCCACTGCACCAGGACCCTGATGGGAGAAATTTTGTTTATCATGATGATCAACCATTTGCTTACCATGTGTATTGCAAATAATTTTTAGCCATTTGTTCTACTTTGTTGATGGTATCTCTTCCTGGTACAGATGTTTACGTATGTATGCATATATATGTATACATATGCGTATATATATATGAGACGGAGTCTTGCCCTGTCGCCTAAGCTATCGCAATGGTGCCATCTCGGCTCACTGCAACCTCTGCCTCCTGGGTCCAAGAGAGTCTTCCGCCTCAGCCTCCTAAGTAGCTGGGGATTACAGACGCACACTACCATGCCCAGCATTTTGTATTTTTAGTAGAGACAGGGTTTCACCATGTTGGTCAGGCTGGTCTCAAACTCCGGATCTCGTGATCCTCTCGCCTCGGCCTCCCAAAGTGATTTGATTACAGGTGTGAGCCACTCACTCCCCCAGATGTTTATATTTCTTTCGATCTTTTATGATTTTTTGATTTTGACTAATGAGTATAAACCTTCCCCTCCTCCAATTATAAACCTTCCCCCCATATCTTCTTCTGGTGTTTCATAGCATTGCGATTTGTCTGTTTTCGATCTATTTTGAGTCTAGTTTGAGATAGTGTATCGTCACAAATACGAGTGATTTGAAAAGTTACCTTCATTAAGTGGCCACATTCCCACTGATATTCGAAAGTGGATAGAATAACAGCTGACGTTAAAATAAAGTGCTTACAAGCAGGGCAGCTTCGTGTTCTTAATTGAATGTTGTGCTGTTGCCATCTTGAAATTCGTAATAATATTTGAATAAGGAACCCCGCATTTTTCATTTATGTTGTGGGACTGCTTACCAGGCCCACGCACTGTACTAAGCACTTGACATACATTATTCCACTTAATCCTCCAGGCCATTCTGTTAAGTGGGGGTTATTTTCTTCTTTGTTTTACAAATGTGGAAATGGAGGCAGGTCGATTTAAATAAGGCTACCGAGCTAGAAAGCTGCAGTGAGGGGTTTGAACCCTGCACCTCCAGGGCCAGAGCCGTGCCGGTGGCGGCTCGCGAAGCCTGCAGGCTGCAGCGCTCCGGGGCGAGCTTGCGAGGGCGCGGCGGGCGCGGGGAGCTCATTCGAGACTCGATCGAGCGTCACAGACGCCACCCCGGGTGCCCAGCTCCGGGCCGCGTTCTCCCAGGTGCGGGCCGGCGGATCTCAGCTTTCGGCCCCGACGGCGCGCGCCCGCCTAGCGGGCGGGCACTCGCGCGCAGCGGTTGTGTTGCCTGCGAGTTTCCCGAGTTCACACAGGCCCTGGGTTGGCATGGCAACCAGGCAACCTGTTCCAGAGCCGCCAGCCTTCTCCGCACATGCCGCTGCCACCGCCGGGGCCGGGGCCGGAGCCTATCCCAGGATGCACCGCGCCAGCCCAGTCCCCAGTGGGCCGCCATGTTGTTGGAGTGAAAGGTAAGGGGGAGCGAGAGCGCCGGAGAGAGAAGATCGGGGGGCTGAAATCCATCTTCATCCTACCGCTCCGCCCGTGAGTATCCGCACCCCACCGGCCCCAAATGCTGCTCCGGACCCCTAGCGAGCAGATTGGCTCTTTGTATTGGTGTTTGAGAGCGGTTGTGGGGGTGAGAAGGGCTTTGGAAAAGCCGCCGGGGCCCTGGCTGAGGCTTCTCACTCGCTGTTCCTCGTACATGTTTTGGAGTCAGCAGCAAGGCCCCTATTGTTATCAAAGGAGGGAGGGGGTGGGGAGCGGGGTCGAAGCGAGGAAAATGCAGGGGGTTTAGGCCCGAGCCCAGGGCGTAGACGTGCCTCTACATTTTTGCCCGGCCCTGTTGGGAACCACCGAAGATTGATGTTTCCATTCGGGTTGCTGTTTTTGATGGGTTTGCGAAGCCCGGAGTCTTCTGTGTGGCCATGAAGTGTAATTCTGTACCACCCCGATTTCTTCGACTTCTTGAGCTTCCATGGCAGCGCCGGAGGAGGAGGAACAATAAAGCGCTTTAGAAGCAGCCGTGGCCCTTGTCCACAGGCGAGATTCACGGTGGGGGAACTTTGCGAGCCTTAAATATGGAGAAGTGGCGATCAGGAAGTTTCAGAATGCTTTTTAGGCTCCTGGGTGCTGTGGCCTTTTGTTTCCGTGTGAGCTTGTGTTTTTGGTGGGTTCTTCCTCTTTGAGCGTCCCCGTGTTAGTGTCTCTCTTGACTCAAAGAGGGGTTCACCCCTTGCTAGTAGGAAAATCCAGGTACACAATACTAGATAGTTTTAGTCCTCACAAACGTGCTTGGTAAACATAGGTCATTTGTTCTGCTTGTCAGTATCATTCCCACGTCAAGTGAGAAATACACTCCTGTAACTTTTCCCTCCTGTAGCCCCCTCCCCCGAAAAAACAAAGCCAGAAACCCATACAGCATTACCAGAGAAGGTTTTATCTTCCTGTAACTTCAAGGTCTGTTGCCTTTTATTGTTCAGTTAAGAAAATACTGTTCTCAGCCCTCGATATCATTTTGCTAAATTCCTGTTATTACTGGGATTAATTAAGAATAAGATTTTATGAAGCTTTTCCTGGGTTCTGTTTTAAAGTCAATTAACTTCCGAAACAATAGGCTTAGCATTTTGTTTGTTTTTTGAAAGCACTTAAAAACTTACCAAGACAGGCCCACCCCCAAGAAATGTGGCTTCCAATACAGTTTTCGTAAGCAAAATAAACATTTTGACCCATTGCTAATTTTAACTTTATAAAACACTCAGAGACTGTTGATTCTTTATCGGGGCTCTTTGGAAACGCTCTCCGGATTCTGAACTTTGAGTTAGTGTTTTGCTTTAGCCACAATTGAATTCATTTTGTTCAAGGCCACAACGTTTTGAAGTTGGAATTTGTTTAGTTTGGGTTTGAGATGAACTGCTTTAAAATAAATTTATGACCGCAGAATGTTTGTTTAGTGTGGTAAAAATAAACACCTTTTAAACCACTAAGCATTTTAGTAAAAGGTGAGCCGTGGAAGTAGATTAAACCGTGTTCCTTTTAATTCAACTCTATGAGTGATATTTTAAAAAACTTTGTCAACATTTGAAAGCTGTGAAAGAGTAGCTAGTTGCTTAAAGTACTTATTATTATTATTTTTTAAAGTACTTATTTTTATAAGGTGTCATTTGTAAAAAAATCACATTTTAAATGCTACACATAAGTGTAGTGAGCTTTGAGAGTTCCATAGAAGGTAGCAGCAACTTAAGTATTTTCTGATATTTAGGATATGAGTTTTTAATTTTTTGCACTGTATTTGCCAAAATACTACAAAACTACCCAAGACACATGCTAATTGCTTAGGTATTTGCTAACTTTGAAACTTCTTCTGCCACGTTTTCTCTGGTTTGAGAAACTGCCTTGCCTCTTTAGGTAAAGCAGGAAGTCTTAGGGCATACAGATAGCTTTACAAAAGCCAATTGTTTTGTTTGAACATTTTTTTTTTTTTTTTTTTTTTTTTTTTTTTTTTTTTTTTTTTTTTTTGAGACGGAGTTTCGCTCTTGTTACCCAGGCTGGAGTGCAATGGCGCGATCTCGGCTCACCGCAACCTCCGCCTCCTGGGCTCAGGCAATTCTCCTGCCTCAGCCTCCTGAGTAGCTGGGATTACAGGCACGTGCCACCATGCCCAGCTAATTTTTTTGTATTTTTAGTAGAGACGGGGTTTCACCATGTTGACCAGGATGGTCTCGATCTCTCGACCTTGTGATCCACCCGCCTCGGCCTCCCAAAGTGCTGGGATTACAGGCTTGAGCCACCGCGCCCGGCCTTGTTTGAACATTTTTATAGCAGTCTTTCCTTCCCCCCATTCCTTTTAGAAAGAAGTTGTGTTTAGTGTACTTCAGTGATAAACTTTACTTTTATGTGGATATTCTTCCCTGGATAACTATTTTCTCTTTTTTCTTTTTTTCTAAAGATGGGGTTTCACCATGATGGCCAGGCTGGTCTTGAACTCCAGACCTCAGGTGATCCACCCACCTCGGCATCCCAAAGTGCTAGGATTACAGGCGGCGCCTGGCTATTTTTTCTTTTTCAAAATTTTATTTGTGTAATTTGCGAAGTACAAGTGTAATTTTGTACATGGGTATATTGCGTAGTGGTGAAGTCGGGGCTTTTTTTGTGTTCATCACTGGAATAACATACATTGTCCTCCTTAGGTAATTTCTCATTATCCTTTCACCCTTCTAGATAACTATTTTGACAAGGCTTTTCACAAAAGATTGCATTTGCTGTTTGAGGAATTCTGTTAGGGACTAGAGTTCCATTGCCTCAACTAGTGGTAACTAAATTCTGAAAGTCTTAACAATGAATTTAAATTTACCAAAAACCTTTATATTAAGCTTATTTTGATTAAGAAAGAAAACCCAAACCCACATTGGGAGTCATAGAGGAAGGATTTCTTTCATTTTCTAGGTGAAGAAACAGGTTGTTGGTTTAGTGGCAGAAATTGGGTTTTGGAACTCTTGGCCTATTCTGGAACAAAGAGTGTTAGATTGAGATTTCCCTTTAGAACAAAATGGGACTGTCTAGTATTGGTACTAAATACCAAAAATACTAAAAAACCAAGCAGGAAGGCATTAGGCTCGTTTACACTTTCGAAAGACCAGTGGTGAAACAGGGCCATGACTTTTTAGTTTTGGTACTTGAGCGTGGATTAGTGTCTAGGTTAGACTACTCCAGTCCCTGCTAAGGTTCTGATGGACTGGAATTCTTTTTTTTTTGAGACCGAGTTTCGCTCTTGTTACCCAGGCTGGAGTGCAATGGCACGATCTCGGCTCACTGCAACCTCCGCCTCCTGGGTTCAGGCAATTCTCCTGTCTCAGCCTCCGGAGTAGCTGGGATTATAGGCACGCACCACCATGCCCAGCTAATTTTTTGCACCTTTAGTAGAGACGGGGTTTCACCATGTTGACCAGGATGGTCTCGATCTCTTGACCTCGTGATCCACCCGCCTCGGCCTCCCAAAGTGCTGGGATTACAGGCTTGAGCCACTGCGCCTGGCTGGACTGGAATTCTTAACCTAGAGTAGGCATTTCCAAATTAGGCTTTAAACAAATTACAAATTCCATTGTGTCTTATTCTGGCTTCAAAACATGAATTTAGTTGTGAAAAGCAAATGCTGCTTTATCAGAAGGTTTATTTATTCAACAGAAGAGATTTCTTTTTTTTTTTTTTGATTATTTTTATTGTAGGGATAGTAGATTTCATATAAATTTATTTTTGAAGTATCACAGCAGGGCGTGGAGGAGAGAGAAGGCGTTTGTAGCAGTAGCCTGTTAGACCCATGGCTTTGAAATTAGATTGGTAGCTGTGGACAGGTGTGTCCTAATTGGTAACTGATTTGTTTACTTTGTAGCTTTTTTTTTTTTTTTTAGGTAGAGTCTTGCTCTGCACCCAGATTGGAGTGCAGTGGTGTGATCTTGGCTCACTACAGCCTCCACCTCCCGGGTTTAAGAGATTCATCGCCGGGCGTGGTGGCTCAAGCCTGTAATCCCAGCACTTTGGGAGGCTGAGGCGGGTGGATCACAAGGTCGAGAGATCGAGACCAACCTGGTCAACATGATGAAACCCCGTCTCTACTAAAAATACAAAAAATTAGCTGGGCATGGTGGCGCGTGCCTATAATCCCAGCTACTCAGGAGGCTGAGGCAGGAGAATTGCCTGAACCCAGGAGGCGGAGGTTGCGGTGAGCTGAGATCGCGCCATTGCACTCCAGCCTGGGTAACAAGAGTGAAACTCCGTCTCAAAAAAAAAAAAAAAAAAAAAAAGAGATTCATCTGCGTTAGCCTCCGGAGTAGCTGGGGCTACAGGCATGTGCCACTATGCCTGGCCTAATTTTTGTATTTTTAGTAGAGACGGGGATTCCCTATATTGGCCAGGCTGGTCTCGAACTCCTGACCTCATGATCCGCCTACCTCAGGCCTCCCAAAGTGCTGGCATTACAGGCGTGAACAACCATGCCTCGCCACTTTCTAGCTTTTTTTTTTTTAAAGTACTCACAGCTGGCAAGTGATCTATCTTAAGTACAGATGTAGTTTTTGATTTTAAGGAACTTAAATAGTAGTGTTTCATAGTAACAGTTCAGGGATTCTTTGTTGGTCTTCCAGAGGATACAAATGAGAGACATTGTTGAGTTACTCCTGCAAGGGATTAGTGGAAAGAAATAGGCTTGGGGACAGAACAGATTAGGGTTTGAATTCTTTCTCTGCCACTTGCCAGTTGAATGGCCTTGGACACAACGTTTTTCTGTACCTTAGTGTTTTCATTTTTTTTCTTGAGACAGAGTTGGTCAGGCTGGTCTCAAACTCCTGTCATGATCCTTTGCTTTGGCCTCCAGAAGTGCTGGGATTACAGGTGTGAGCCACTGTACCCGGCCAAAGTTGTGATATTTTAAAAAAGTTTGGGGCTGGGCACGGTGGCTCACACCTGTAATCCCAGCACTTTGGGAGGTTGAGGCAGGCAGATCACCTAAGGTCAGGAGTTTGAGACCAACCTGGCCAACATCATGAAACCCTGTCTCTACTAAAAATACAAAAGTTAGCTGGGCATGGTGGTGCATGCCTGTAATCCCAGCTACTCAGGGGGCTGAGGCAGGAGAATTGCTCAAACCTGGGAGTCAGAGGTTGTGGTGAGGCAAGATTGTGCCACTGCACTTCAGCCTGGGCAACAGAGCTAGACTCCGTCTCAAGAAGAAAAAGCTTTTGTTCATTTAACAACTGTCAGTTGGTTTGAGATATAAATAAGTTTGGTAGATTGATAGAAGTATAATTCTATATTGCTACATGTTGTTAACAAAATAAACTTTTTGAAGTTATATTATTGAGTTCTGATCTCAATACCTTGTCAAGAGTGCATGCCACCAACAACATTTATTTATTGCAAATGACTTGGGGTTCATGTTTTTATCTTAGTGTATTTTATGTTTCAAAAGATGTAAATATTAAATATTTGTAACCTGTTTGTCTTTAGGTGTTGGTGGAATGAGCGTTGCATGTGTCTTGAAGAGAAAAGCAGTGCTTTGGCAGGACTCTTTCAGCCCCCACCTGAAACATCACCCTCAAGAACCAGCTAATCCCAACATGCCTGTTGTTTTGACATCTGGAACAGGGTCGCAAGCGCAGCCACAACCAGCTGCAAATCAGGCTCTTGCAGCTGGGACTCACTCCAGCCCTGTCCCAGGATCCATAGGAGTTGCAGGCCGTTCCCAGGACGACGCTATGGTGGACTACTTCTTTCAGAGGCAGCATGGTGAGCAGCTTGGGGGAGGAGGAAGTGGAGGAGGCGGCTATAATAATAGCAAACATCGATGGCCTACTGGGGATAACATTCATGCAGAACATCAGGTAAAAAAAGTTCACTATTTCAGCTTTGACATTCTTTATAATTACTGTCCACTTAAGATGTCTGCTTTCAATGAATGTCTTTACAAACTTAAATTGCTAACTTCACTTGGTCCAAACAGTTACTTGTTTTAAAGTTTGATGTTTGTAATACTATCACTGGGTCATTTATCATTCTGGTGGTAAATAGTAAATAGCCAATTCATTCATTCATTTTTTTGAGATGGAGTCTCACTCTGTCACCCAAGCTGGAGTGTAGTGGCTCAATCTCAGCTCACTGTAACCTCCACTTCCCAGCTTCAAGTTATTCTCCTGCCTCAGCCTCCTGAGTAGCTGGTACTACTAAGGTGTGCACCACCAAGCCTGGCTAATTTTTTTTTTTTTTTTGAGACAGTCTCACTATTGTCACCCAGGCTGGAGTGCAGTGGCATGATTTCAGCTCACTGCAACCTTCACGTCCTGGGTTCAAGCGATTCTTCTGCCTCAGCCCCCTGAGTAGCTGGGACTACAGGCGTGTGCCACCATGCCTAGCTAATTTTTGTATTTTTAGTAGAGACAGGGTTTCACCATATTGGCCAGGCTGGTCTCAACTCCTGACCTCGTGAACTGCCTGCCTTGGCTTCCCAAAGTTCTGGGATTATAGGCGTGAGCCACTGCACCCAGCCAATTTTTGTATTTTTAGTAGAAACGAGGTTTCACCATGTTGGCCAGGCTGGCCTTGAACTCCTGACCTCAAGTGATCCACCCATCTCGGCCTCCCAAAGTGCTGGGATTACAGGTGTGAGCCACGGTGCCTGACCTCTACAATGCATTTTTCTTCTTCTTTTTTTTTTTTTTGAGGTACTTAGTTTGGTGTTGAATGAAGAATGCATTTTTAAGAACACTTTTTTTGGAACAAAGGATACTTTTTTTTTGTATTGACATAAGAACTGTTGGGTTGTTTATAGGACAGATACATACTTTTGAATCTTTTCCCTTGGGTGTGGGTGACTTGATTTTAAGATGTTGTAGTTAAAAAGTAGGGGGAAGTTGATAACATCAGTTGCTCAAGTGAAATTTATTTGAAATGGGACTGATACTGTGTCAGAGAGAAGTGGTTGTGGTTTTTAGGTTTTAACCATCTTTGTCCTCTTGTAAAATTGTTTAGTTTTTAATTTTAACGTATTTAGTCTTATTAATCTAAAATCATACCGAGAATCATAGCATATTTTACTCTGAAGAGAGGTTAGCCTTTTTCATGTTTCCTGACTTCTTGATAGAGACCAACCAGAAGATTACACTGTTTTGATCAGGGGATTCTTTGACATTGGGTATAGGTTGAATTTGCAGGGGTACATTTTCTATCACCCACCTGAGTACTAATGAGTGAGAACTGACATTTTTCATTAGGCCTCTAGTGCTTCTGTTTTACTTCAGAAAAAAAATCAGGTACAGGTATACGTGCATGCCTGAATTTATTATACTTCCTCTGATCTCCCCAAAAGTGAACCATATTTGTTTTTATTTTTTCTTTTTATGTTTTTGAGATGGAGTCTTGCTCTGTCTCCCAGGCTAGAGTACAGTGGTGTGATCACGGCTCACTGCAACCTCCCAACTCCCAGGTTCAAGTGATTCTCTTGCCTTAGCCTCCTGAGTAGCTGGGATCACAGGCATGCACCGTCACGCCTGGCTAATTTTTGAGTTTTTAGTAGAGCCAGGGTTTCGCCATGTTGTTCAGGCTGGTCTTGAACTGCTGACCTTGTGGTCTGCCTGCCTCGGCCTTCCAAAGTGCTGGGATTACAGGCGTGCGCTTGTAATTACCTGGCTTTTTTTTGGAGACAGAGTCTGACCCGTCTTACTCTGTTGCCCAGGCTGGAGTGCAGTGGTGTGATCTTAGCTCACTGCAGCCTCCACCTCCCAGGTTCCAGCAATTCTCCTGCCTCAGCCTCTCTGGTAGCTGGGATTACAGGTGCCTGCCACAATACCCAGATAATTTTTATATTTTTAGTAGAGAGGGGGTTTCATCATGTTGGTGAGGCTGGTCTCGAACTCCTGACCTCAAGTCATCCACCTACCTTGGCCCCCCAACATGTTGGGATTACAGGTGTGAGCCACTGTGCCCACTCTTGTTTCTTTTTTTTTTTGAGACAAGGTCTGGCTCTGTCATCCAGGTTGGAGTGCGGTGGTGTGATCTTGGCTCACTGCAACCTCTGCCTCCTGGTTCAAGCGATCCTCCCACCTCAGCTTCCTGAGTAGCTGGCACTACAGGCGTACACCACCACTCTTGGCTAATTTTTGTATTTTTTTTTTTGTAGAGATGGGGTTTACCATGTTGGCCAGGCTGATCTTGAACTCCTGGGCTCAAAGTGATCCACCCGCTTTGAACTGCCAGAGAACTGGGATTACAAATGTGAGCCACTGCACCTGGCCAGGTTCTTTACCATAGTAGAAATGAAGACAGACTTTGCGTTGTGGCTCATGCTTGTAGTCCCAGTATTTTGGGAGGTCGCGGTGGGTGGATCATGAGATCATGAGTTTGAGACCAGCCTGGAGAACACAGTGAAACACCATCTCTACTAAAAATACAAAAATTAGCTGGGCCTAGTGAGCGTGTGTAATCCTAGCTACTTGGGAGACTGAGGCAGGAGAATTGCTTGAAGCCGGGAGGTGGAGGTTGCAGTGAGCCGAGGTCGTGCTACTGCCCTCCAGCCTGGGTGACAGAGCCAGAATCCGTCTCAAAAAAAAAGAAACAGAGTCAAAATTTGTCTTCCTATTCCATAGAAATTTGAGCACATTGGTGACAGGTCTCTGTTTTACTGGCACAACCCTTAGTATCAATGGTGGGGGAATCTAAGAAGTATAAGGTATAGGAAACTCTGTGTGTGCACCTAGGGGACTTTGTTTTTTTTTATTTTGAGATAAGGTCTCACTCTGTTCCTCATGCTGGAGCACAGTAGTGTAGTCACGACTCACTGCAGCCTTGACTTCCCTGGTTTAGGTAATCCTCTCACCTCAGACTCCTGGGTAGTTGTGACTACAGGGATGCACTACCACATGTGGCTAAGTTTTTGTGTTTTTTGTAGAGACAGGGTTTCATCACATTGCCCTGGCTGGTCTTGATCTCCTGGGCTCAAACAATCCACCCTCCTCAGCCTCCCAAACTGCCGGGATTACAGGTGTGAGCCACGATGCCTAGCCATTTAGGGTACTTTGAGTCTTTACTATATACCTGCTAAGGTGCTGTGTTTGTTTCCTATTTGCTTGGAGTCTTGAAGGTGGGTGTCAAACTTTATTCTTGTCAATATTCTGATCCCTAGAATTTAGGATATAATAGAGCTTCAGAAGAGACTTACTGAATATGAGTTCCTCTTTTCTCTTTATTTTTAAAAAATTATTTATTTATTTATTTTTGCGACGGAGTCTCGCTGTGTCACCCAGGCCAGAGTGTAGTGGCGCGATCTCGGCTCAATGCAACCTCTACTTCCCAGGTTCGAGTGATTCTCCTGCCTCAGCATCCTGAGTAGCTGGGATTTTAGGCTACCACCACCATGCCCAACTAATTTTTTTTGTATTTTTAGTAGAGCCAGGGTTTCACCAGATAGGCCAGGCTAGTCTTGAACTCCTGATATCAGGTGATCTGCCTGCTTCAGCCTCCCAAACTGCTGGGATTACAGGCATGAGCCACTGTGCCTGGCCATTTTTTTTTGTGTGTGTGTGGAGATGGAGTTTACCATGTTGGCCTGGCTGGTCTCAAACTTTTGGTGTCAAGTGATCTGCCTGCTTCAGCCTCCCAAAGTGCTGGGATTACTGGTGTGAGCTACCGTGCCTGGCCCCAGACTGAGATTTACTTAATTCAGTAGGCAGCAGGATTTTTGAGGGTGTAAATGTGGAGTGGCTTTTATGCAGTGGTGCTTTGGAAAGATTGCATTGACAATAAGAGGTTGTTGTGAGGGCTGAGACTAATTGGAAAACTATCAGACCTGAGGTGAGCAGTGAAAAAGAAGGTATGTCAAAAGTTAGCAGGCTGGCCTCTGTGACTCACACCTGTAATTCCAGCATTTTGGGAGGCCAGGGCGGGTAGATCACCTGAGGTACGGAGTTTGAGACTAGCCTCACCAACATGGTGAAACCCTGTCTCTGCTAAAAATACAAAATTAGCTGGGTGTGGTGGTTCATGCCTGTAATCCCAAGCTACTCAGGAGGCTGAGGCAGGAGAATTGCTTGAACCTGGGAGGCGGATGTTGTGGTGAACTGAGATCGTGCCACTGCACTCCAGCCTGGATAATAAGAGTGAAACTCTGTCTCTCGGCCAGGTGCAGTGGCGCACACCTGTAATCCCAGCACTTTGAGAGGCCGGGGTGGGTGGATCACGAGGTCAGAAGTTCAAGACCAGCCTGGCCAACATGGTGAAACCCCGTCTCTAAATTAAAAAGAGTGAAACTCTCTCTCTCTCTCTCTTTTTCCCTCCTTGTCGTGAAACTCTGTCTCCAAAAAAAAAAAAAAATTATTTTGGCATGGTGGCACATGCCTGTGGTCCCAGCTACTTGGGAGGCTGAGGTAGAAGGATCACTTGAGCCTGGGAGGCAGAGGTTACAAGGAACATAGATTGTGCCACTGCACTTTAGCCTGGGCAACAGAGAGAGACCTTGCCTCAAAAAATTTTTTTAAAAAAGAAAACGTTTTCAGCTGAGTACGGTGGCGCTCACACCTGTAATCCCAGCACTTTGGGAGACCAGGGAGGGTGAATCACCTGAGGTCAGGAGTTCTAGACCAACAAGATGCTCTTTGACAAGAGCGAAACTCCATCTCCAAAACAAAGAAAAAAGAGGATTTCTCTTTCCTTTTTCTTTTTTTTTTTTTTGGGAGACGGAGTCATAGAGTGCAGTGAGGCGATCTTGGCTTACTGCAACCTCTGCCTCTTGGGTTCAAGCAATTCTCTTGCCTTAGCCTTTTAGTAGAGACAGGGTTTCACCATGTTGGTCAGGCTGGTCTCGAACTCCTGACCTCGTGATCTGCCTGTGCTGGCCTCCCAAAGTGCTGGGAATACAGGCATGAACCACCACGCGTGGCCAGAAGGTTTCTCTTTCTTCAGGACGAAGATAAGTACAGAATTTGGTGACTGAATTAGAAATCTTATATCCTGGAAAAATGAAGTAATGGAGGAAAAGGAGTGCAAAGTGGCTTTGGTTTGGGACAAGGTATTTAATTTGGTAGTACACCTGTTGAGTTGAGGTAGAAGTAGAATATCTAGGTATATACTGTAGGCAGCTCTACATGTAGCAGGAGATCAAGGTAGGAGGTATTTGATTTGGGTGTCATCTGTGTAGGGGAGCAAAAATAAATTCTGTAATTTCTGTACCATTTGGCTAAATGTTATTTAGGAATCATAAACTTTTTTTTTTTTTTGAAATGGAGTCTTGCTGTGTCGCTCAGGCTGGAGTGCAGTGGCGTGATCTTGGCTCACTGCAGCCTCTACCTCCCAGGTTCAAGCAATTCTTCTGCCTCGGCCTCCTGAGTAGCTGGGACTACCGGTGTGCATCACTATGCCCAGCTAATTTTTTTTTTTTTTTTTGAGACGGAGTTTCGCCCTTGTTACCCAGGCTGGAGTGCAATGGCACGATCTCGGCTCACTGCAACCTCCGCCTCCTGGGCTCAGGCAATTCTCCTGCCTCAGCCTCCCAAGTAGCTGGGATTACAGGCACGTGCCACCATGCCCAGCTGATTTTTTGCACTTTTAGTAGAGATGGGGTTTCACCATGTTGACCAGGATGGTCTCGATCTCTCCACCTCGTGATCCACCCGCCTTGGCCTCCCAAAGTGCTGGGATCACAGGCTTGAGCCACCGCACCCGGCGCCCAGCTAATTTTTGTATTTTTAGTAGAGACGGAGTTTCACCATACTGGCCAGGCTGATCTCAAACTCCTGACCTCGCAGTCCACCTGCCTTGACCTCCCAAAGTGCTGGGATTACAGGCGTGAGCCAGTGCGCCTGGCAACATTGGTTTCTTAAAATTTGTAATAAAGAGCTATAAGATCTTTTGTTGTGTTTCCTTATGATAGACTTGGTGGGTGAAAGCTGAAAGGAGAGTCAAGGTTCTTGGCCTGTTCTTTGCTAAGTGAACAAATCAAACTCTAGGGTCAGTTCTTGGCAGAGCTCTAAGATCTGATTATTGCTCTGCAAGTTATCAAGAGCTTCTTGAAGGCTTACTCAGGCCTCTGTCTTATATGGAGCCCTATCATACGGAGTCACATCTGACTTACTGAGCAGTTTTATCCAGCTCAGTTAGTAAACTTGAGTTAATAATAGTAAATGGCAAAACCTGTTTCTCACCCGGGTAGCCTAAAGTAGTGACCTTGGAAGTGGCATTCATTGTTACAGTACAATTCTTTGGGCTAGACACATGAATTGGCATTTATCATTACAAAGTTCTTTGGGCAGGACACAATTCTTTGGGCTGGTCACTTGAACCCACTGGACACTTGGACACATTAATGTTAATGAATAACATTATGGAACTCAGGGTAGTTGGTATGTTGCAGTTGTGGACCACCCACAGATTACTTTTCTATAATCATTATAGTGTATTGTACTAGTTTTAGTGTTGTTCTCACCTTCTGGACTGAACAGTTCTAGAGCAGAGTCTGTTGTGTTTTTCATGCCCCTTTTCCAGGAGGTATTATGAAACTTTCGTGTTGAATGAGGGAAGACCAGAGGTTCTTCACTTTTGCTCTCAGGTAAAGGAGTGGATCTTACAGCTCAGCCATCCTGCTGGGAAACACATGGCAACAGGTAGATGCCACTTGAATAGGCAGCTGTGGTGAGGGTAGTATAATTGAAGAGCGAAGGGGCATAGCTCTGGGTGAAGAATCTCTGCCCTTATTAGCCACTGTTACTGATAGGAGCCTGATTTGACACTTGGGGCAGAGTGGAAAAGAGATTGAGAACCACTGATGATAAGGGAAACATTTATTATGTTCTAGGCATTGGGCTATTGTATTTCCTGTATTTAATCCTTACAGCAATCTTATGAAGGAGATAAATACCCTTTATTTTTTTGAGACGGAGTCTTACTCTCTGTCAGAGAGTAAGACTCCGTCTCAAAAAAAGGCTGGAGTGCAGTGATGTGGTCTTGGCTCACTGTAACCTTTGCCTCCCAAGTTCAAGTGATTCTCCCACCTCAGCTTCCTGAGTAGCTGGAATTATAGGTGCCCACCACCACACCTGGCTAATTTTTGTATTTTTGGTAGAGACGAGGTTTTACTATGTTGGCCAAGCTGGTCTCGACTCCTGACCTCGTGATCTACCCACCTCGGCCTTCCAAAGTGTTGGGATTCCAGGCATGAGTCACTGTACCTGGCCAGATACACTTTTTTGAAAAGTGAAAAACTGAAGCTTAGTTACCAGGTAAAACCTGGTTTCTGAAATCAGTCTTTGATTCCAGTGTCCATGTTCTGACCTATTTCTGCTTCCTTAGGCAAGATAAACCAGACAGAAGTATTGCAATCAAGTAGGACATTACAGGCCAAAGAATTGTTTTGCCATAATTTTGCTTGTAATTTAGAGATTGTAAACTTGATAATGAGATGAGTACAAATGTCGAACATTCTCCTATAATTGCAGGAGTCCATCCCCGCAACTTCCAAAAGCAAAAATGCCAAAGTTCATTTTTCTTCGGTTCTGTTTTTTATTACATGTGTGTTCTAAGTGGTAATGTGGGAAACTTATCTCCGTGCAGATAGAATGACTCAATATAAACTGATCCTATTGCCAGCTCATTCTACCCTGCATTTGGCTTTTTTTTTTTTTTTTAATGGTCCTTTGGCATAATGGAACAGAGTTTAAGATCAAATTGGCAGGATATTTTCACCAGTGAACTAGCGAAGTAAAGAATATCACAGGCTGTGATGCCAGTAGTGTTGGGGCGGTGGAGACTCTTTATCATACCAGATATTTTATTACTCTTATAATTACTACCATTTAAGAGCAATTGCTTTTATACTTTTTCTACTTATTTATTTATGGAGAAAGAGTTTCACTCCTGTTGCCCAGGCTGGAGTGCAACGGGCACCATCTAGGCTCACTGCAACCTCTGCCTCCCTGGCTCAGGCGATTCTACTGCTTTAGCCTCCCTTTGCTGGGACCACAAGTGTATGCCACCATGCCTAGCTCATCTTTGTATTTTTTTATAGAAATGGGGTTTTGCCATGTTGCTCAGGCTGGTCTCAAACTCCTTTTTTTTTTTTTGAGACAGGGTCTTGCTCTGTCATCCAAGGCTGGAGTGCAGTGGCACAATCTTGGCTCACTGCAACCTCTGCCTCCTGGGTTTAAGTGATTCTTTTGCTTCAGCTGCCTGAGTAGCTGGGACTACAGGCACACACCACCATGCCCAGCTAATTTTTGTATTTGTAGTAGAGATGGGTTTTACCATGTTGGCCAGGCTGGTCTTGAACTCCTGACCTCAGGTGATCCTTCTGCCTTGGCCTCCCAAAGTGCTGGGATTATAGATGTGAGCCACCGCGTCTGGCTCAGACTCCTTTTTCTGAGATGAACTCTCAAACAAACAAACAAAAAAATCAGATTGTGATGTGTGACAAAATAAAAAAAAAAAGAGATGAACTCTTGTTCTGTAGTCCAGGCTGGAGTGCAGTGGCGAGATCTCAGCTCACTGCAACCTCTGCCTCCTGGGCTCAAGTGATTTTCTTGCCTCAGCCACACAAGGAGCTATGACTACAAGTGTGCACCACCACACTTTTTAAATTTTTTTTTTTTTTTTTGAAATGGTGTATCACTCTTGTTGCCCAGGGTGGAGTGCAGTGGCGCAGTCTCAGCTCACTGCAACATCTGCCTCCCAGGTTCAATCCTCAGCCTCCTGAGTACCTGGAATTACAGGTATGCACCACCATGCCCGGCTAATTTTTTTGTATTTTTAATAGAGACGAGTTTATTCATGTTGGTCAGGCTGGTCTTAAACTCCCTACCTCAGGTGATCTGCCCTCTTTGGCCTCCCAAAGTGCTAGATTACAGGTGTGAGCCACCGCACCTGGCCAAGTTTTTTTTTTTTGAGACAAGAGTTTTGCTCTTGTTGCCCAGGCTGGTGTGCAGTGGTGCGAGCTCGGCTCACTACAACCTCTGCTTCCTGGATTCAATCGATTCTCTTGATTCAGCCTCCTGAGTAGCTGGGATTACAGGCATGCGCTACTGTCTGGCTATTTTTGTATTTTTAGTAGAGACGGTTTCTCTATGTTGGTCAGGCTGGTCTTGAACTCCTGACCTCAGGTGATCAGCTTGCCTCGGCCTCCTGAAGTGCTGGACTTACAGGTGTGAGCCACCACAATTGGCACGCTTAGCTAATTTTGTATTTTTAGTAGAAAATAGGTTTCACCATCTTGGCTAGGCTAGTCTGGAACTCCTGACCTTGGTGATCCACCTGCCTTGGCCTCCCTAAGTGCTGGGATTATAGGCATGAGCCACTATTCCTGGCCCACTGTCCGACTTATATTAAAAAGTTTTTCGGCCAGGCGCGGTGGCTCAAGCCTGTAATCCCAGCACTTTGGGAGGCCGAGGCAGGTGGATCACGAGGTCAAGAGATTGAGACCATCCTGGTCAACATGGTGAAACCCCGTCTCTACTAAAAATACAAAAAATCAGCTAGGCATGGTGGCACGTGCCTGTAATCCCAGCTACTCAGGAGGCTGAGGCAGGAGAATTGCCTGAACCCAGGAGGCGGAGGTTGCAATGAGTCGAGATCGCGCCATTGCACTCCAGCCTGGGTAACAAGAGCGAAACTCTGTCTCAAAAAAAAAAAAAAAGAAAAAAAAGTTTTTCATCTTTTGGCTGAATGCAGTGGCTCACACCTGTAATTCTAGTACTTTGGGAGGCCAAGCCGGGCAGATGATTTGAACCCAGTGTGGTTCAAGAGGAGCTTGGACAACATGGTGAAACCTCGTCTCTACAAAATATACAGAAATTAGCCAGGTGTGGTGGTACTGTGCCTGTGGTCCCTGCTACTTGGAGGGCTGAGGTGGGAGGATCCCTTGAGCCCAGCAGGTATAGGTTGCAGTGAGCTTGAACCTGTCACTTCACTCCATTCTGTGTGACAGTGAGACCCTGTCTCAAAAAAAAAAAGGGGGGTGGGGAAGGGCTTGGTTGCTTACATCTGTAATCCTAGCACTTTGGGAGGCCAAGGTGGGCAGATCACTAGAGATCAGGAGTTTGAGACCAGCCTGGCCAGCATGGTGAAACCCCATCTCTAAAATATCAAAAAATACAAAAACATCAGCTGGGTGTGGTGGCACGCATCTATAAACCCAGTTACTCAGGAGGCTGAGGCAGGAGAACCACTTGAACTCGGGAGGCGAAGATTAAAGTGAGCCAAGATTGTGCCACTGCACTCCATACTGGGTGACAGAGTGAGACTCCATCTCAAAAAATGAAAAAAAGTTTACCTTTTGAAGTTAGGATTTTCCTGTTTGATGTAGCAAATCCTCTTAGTGGTTTTCTCCTTTTTTTTTTTTGAGATGGATTCTTGTTCTGTTGCTCAGGCTGAGTTCAGTGGCTCCATCTTGGCTTAGTACAATCTCTGCCTCCCAGGTTCAAGTGATTCTCCTGCCTCAGCCTCCCGAGTAGCTGGGATTACAGGCACCTGCCCTCATGCCTGGGTAATTTTTATATTTTTATAGAGTTAGGGTTTTACCACATTGGCCAGGTTGGTCTTGAACTTCTGACCTCAGGTGATTTGCCTGCCTTGGCCTCCCAAAGTACTGGGATTACAGGCGTGAATCACTAAGCCTAAATGAGTTTTCCCCTCTTTTAATAATTATCTCTTTAAGCTGTGATTAAATATATGTCTTAATTTTTTTTTTTTTTTTTTTTTTTTTAAATGGAGACAGGGTCTTGCCATGTTGCCCAGACTGGTTTCCACCTCCTGGGCTCAAGTGATCCACCCAACTCGACCTCTCACAGTGCTGTGATTTTTTTTTTTTTTTTTTTTTTTTGAGACGGAGTTTCGCTCTTGTTACCCAGGCTGGAGTGCAATGGCACGATCTCGGCTCACCGCAGCCTCCGCCTCCTGGGTTCAGGCAATTCTCCTGCCTCAGCCTCCTGAGTAGCTGGGATTACAGGCACGTGCCACCATGCCCAGCTAATTTTTTGTATTTTTAGTAGAGACGGGGTTTCACCATGTTGACCAGGATGGTCTCGATCTCTTGACCTCGTGATCCACCCGCCTCGGCCTCCCAAAGTGCTGGGATTACAGGCTTGAGCCACCGCGCCCGGCCCACAGTGCTGTGATTATAGGTGTGAGCCACTGTGCCTGGCCATGACTGATTTTTTTTTTTTTTTTTTTCTTGAGATAGGATTTCGCTCTTGTTGCCCAGGCTGGAGTGGGATCTTGGCTCATGGCAACCTCCACCTCCTGGGTTCAAGGGATTCTCCTGCCTCAGACTCCTGAGTAACTGGGATTACAGGAATGTACTGCTGTGCCTGGCTAATTTTTGTATTTTTAGTAGAAACAGGGTTTCTCCATGTTAGTCAGGCTGGTCTCGAACTTCTGACCTCCTGTGATCTGCCTGCCTCAGCCTCCCAAAGTGTTGGGATTATAGGCGTGAGCCACTGCACTGGGCCTAACTGGTTTTAAAAATACTTAAATTTTATTTCAGGCTGGGTGCTGTGGCTCATGCCTGTAATCCCAGCACTCTGGGAGGCTGAGGCGAGTGGATCACCTGAGGTCAGGAGTTGGAGACCAAGCTGGGCAACATGGTGAAACCCCATCTCTACTAAAAATACAAAAATTAGCCAGCTTTCATGGAGAGTGCCTGTAATTTCAGCTGCTTAAAAGGCTGAGGGATGAGAATTGCTTGAACCTGGGAGGCAGAGGTTGCAGTGAGCTTCATTTGCTCCACTGCACCCCAGCCTGGTGACAGAGTACAACTTTGTCTCAAAAAAAAAAAAAGAAAAAAAATATATATATATAAAATGGGTATGGATCAAAATACTAGAAAACAAAGCTGGGTACATTGTTGGCTCCTGTCTCTAATCTCAGATAGGAGGCTGAGGATTGCTTGAGGCCAGGAGTTTGAGAGCAGCCTGGGCCATATAGTGAGACCCTGTCTCTATAATAAAAAGAAAATTACCTGGGGATGGTGGCACATGCCTGTGGTCCTACTCAGGAGGCTGAGGCTGGAGGATTGCTTGAGCCCAGGGAGTTCAGGCACTTCAGCCTGAACAGATTTCATTATTATGAAATCTGTTTTCTCTGTAAATTGCTGTGGGATAAAGTGGTTGATGAAATAGGGCAAAAAAATTTAAAGTTGATTGAACTGTAGCCTCCGTACTAGATTATGAGGGACAGAGATAGGTAGAAGCTCTGCCCTGGGGGAAGGGAAATTTGGAGGACAATTCCACAGAGCTTACTCACATTGCTTGTACTCTTAGCATGAGGATATATAAGTATCCACCATAGATTGACAGCCTGTAGGAGATAACCCCAGAGAGCCAGACAAGAGTCAGTGGATGAATATATTTCACTTGCACCCTTTCTTTCTTTCACTTGGTGTGGCCATCTTACAATGGTATTCTGACACCCATCTCTGATGTGTCAACCATTCTTAACTCTCCAGTGCTGTTAGTTAATCTTTTTTTTTTGAAGAGTTTTAAAAATTTTATTTTTATTGTATGTGCAAAGAGCTAGTGTGGTTTCTTTCATTGGGTGGATGATTTGGAAAATCCATTCAAGGAAGATCACTTCGTCCAACTTAATATATCCCAACTTAATGAAACCCATTTTCTTCACTTACTGATAGAAACAATGGTGATGCATATTGAGGCTGTAATTTGGGTCAGGTCTTGCTGATTTGAGCAGACGCAACAAGATCGAGAACCCTGGCTGAATTATTGTGAGTGGCTCCAGTAGAGCTGCTGGTGACCCATCTTGCTCTCAGGTGGGTAGTGAGGCAAAAGGAAAGAGCTATAGTTAATATTTATAACTTGTAATTAACAGGAACTACTCTGTTAAGCTGGGAGGGAGCCCAAGTATTTCCCAAACTGGGGAGTCATGACGTTCCCTGGAAGTCTTTTTCTGTTGTACCTGCTGATGGACTCTCTTAAACAATGAATCTTGTCTTCCTGGGTAGATTGCTTAGGTACCTTAGCATTTGTGCTAGTAGCATTTAGTTAATGTGTTAAAGCTGAATAATCCATTTTTGTATTTTGTTTTCTCTTAATGCATGTACTCTTAGAGCCTTTTCATTATATTTGGAATTCACAAGGCTTAAAATTATGTACTTGGTCAAAAGAATCATCAGCAAACCTTCAATTATAACTTTTTTTTTTTTTTTTTTTTTTTGAGACTCTTAGTCTGTCACACAGTGGCACGATCTTGGCTCACTACAACCTACTGCTTCTGGGTTTAAGTGATTCTGGTGCCTCAGCCTCCTGAGTAGCTGGGATTACAGGGGTGCAACACTATGCTCAGCTAATTTTTGTATTTTTAATAGACACGTGGTTTCACCATGTTGTCCAGGCTGGTTTTAAACTGGCCTTAAGGAAACCTCCTGCCTCGGCCTCGCAAAGTGTTGGGATTACAGGTGTGAACCACAGTGCCTAGCCTGACTGACTTTAAGAGTTAATCTTGTTCCAGTGTGAACAAAAACAGTTCGGCCGGGCGCAGCGGCTCAGACCTTTAATCCCAGCACTTTGGGAGGCCGAGATGGGCAGATCACCTGAGATCAGGAGTTGGAGATCAGCCTGGCCAACATGGTGAAAACCCAAAAAATACAAAAATTAGCCTGGCGTGGTGGTGGGCGCCTGTAGTCCCAGCTACTTGAGAAGCTGAGGCAGGAGAATCACTTGAACCCAGGAGGCGGAGATTGTAGGGAGCAGACTATGCACTTCTGCATTCCAGCCTGGGCAACAGAGCAAGATTCCGTCTCAAAAAAAAAAATTTCAGTCCAATGCTCTTCTCTAATGCTGAATGGTGCCTGATTATATATACCTCTGAAATGGCAACTCGTAGAGATGTTTATGATGTATCTTTACCTTGTTTAATTTCAAAAGGTTTTTTAATTTTTATTTTTTGAGATAGAGTTTCACCCTTTTGCCTAGGCTGGAGTGAAGTGGTGCTGGAATGAAGTGGTGCGGTCTTGGCTCATAGCAACCTCTGCCTCCTGGGTTCAACAATTTGCCTGCCTCAGCCTCCCAGATAGCTGGGATTACAGACGCATGCCCATTCCTGGGGTTATGAGTCTGAATAATTGTTTGCAGTAGGTTAGCGAGAGCTTGTGGCTCCTTGGTATTAAAAACTTGGAGCAGGCCGGGCGCGGTGGCTCAAGCCTGTAATCCCAGCACTTTGGGAGGCCGAGGCGGGTGGATCACGAGGTCGAGAGATCGAGACCAACCTGGTCAACATGGTGAAACCCCGTCTCTACTAAAAATACAAAAAATTAGCTGGGCATGGTGGTGCGTGCCTGTAATCCCAGCTACTCAGAAGGCTGAGGCAGGAGAATTGCCTGAACCCAGGAGGCGGAGGTTGCGGTAAGCTGAGATCGCGCCATTGCACTCCAGCCTGGGTAACAAGAGCGAAACTCCGTCTCAAAAAAAAAAACTTTGAGCAGGCCGGGCACGGTGGCTCAAGCCTGTAATCCCAGTACTTTGGGAGGCCGAGGCGGGTGGATCACGAGGTCAAGAGATCGAGACCAGCCTGGTCAACATGGTGAAACCTCGTCTCTACTAAAAATACAAAACATTAGCTGGGCATGGTGGCGTGTGCCTGTAATCCCAGCTACTCAGGAGGCTGAGGCAGGAGAACTGCCTGAACCCAGGAGGAGGAGGTTGCGGTGAGCCAAGATCGCGCCATTGCACTCCAGCCTGGGTAACAAGAGCAAAACTCCGTCTCAAAAAAAAAAAAACAAAACGAAACTTGGAGCTGCCAGAACCTTGGGAGTCTGCGCCTCTCTTTGGGGCAGGGGTGGGGATGGTGGTTTCTAGCAGTCTGTCCCTTGGCCACTAAAATAGATGCTGTCTGCCCTCTCAACCACTTTGGAAGGTTTAAAACTAACTGCAACCACGAATCCATGTATGTAAATTGATTGAGGTGCTCTAGCTTGCTGCATATAACTTTATGCCTTACTTTGGAGACGAGACCTGTCTAGGGTCCCCTTTGGGGGCCAGCCTACGTTAAATGCTGGCCAGTTTACCTTACATAAAGTCCTTAATTTTTCTGGTGTCATAGTTACTTTATAATTCCCACAAAATTCCTTTTTGAAATTTTTTAGCATGGTCTTTAAAGGGGTGGGCTTGCTGTGGGAATGACCCATACTAACACTCCAAAGAAACAATTCCCACAGTTAGGAGAGTGTTAGTTCACTTACAGCCGTTCCTGCCCAGCAAGAGGCAGCACGGAGCACTTTCTGATTTACATTTACTTCAATCCTTTCACAATGCCCAGATGGCAGAGGCTTCTTCACCCAGCCTTATGTGGCTGTCTCTAATTCTTAACAAATTGCTCGACACGTGAGGCTCCTCCTAATGGGCCCAATACTTTTCACGACTGAGTTCAGTAGGACCCATCTACACACACCTTTCACGACTGAGTTCAGTGGGACCCATCTACACACACACACACTCTCTCTCTGTCTCTGTCTCTCTGTCTCTCTGTCTCTCTGTCTCTCTCTCTCTCTCTCTCTCTCTCTCTCTCTCTCTCTCTCTGTCTCTCCGTCTCTCTCGCTTTCCTTCCAATTAGAAACCATAAGCAAAACGCTTCTAAGGTTAGTTACAGAGAGAGCGCGTGAGCTCCACGTTCCTAAGTGCTGAATCTGGCACCTGTGGGTGATTAGGCCACGCTTCCATCCAAAATGGGGTGGGCTATTTTCCCCTGGATTAATCTTACCATATTTAGTTGTCCGGATGTTCCAAGTACATGTTCCTTCTCCGTGTTCAGCCACTGGGTGGATCCACACTGCGGGGCCTCCCTGCTCTGCTCCAGTTCGGCTTTTCCACCGGGCAAATACCTGCCCAGGAGTGCTGTCAGGATTTGCGTTGAGGATGGGCAAGGATGCTTCACAGGGCTAGGCAAACGCCTGAGAGACTTTTTCCCACCATCTGCTATCCGAGACTCACTTCCCGGCCAACTCACCAAAAATGTGGCCAACACACCAAAAATGTAGCAGGAGCGGCGGGAAACAGAGCCCTTGAACACTGAATGGGGAAGGAAGGAGTTTATTACAGCCAGGAGCTGAGGAATAATTAGTCTCAATTCAGCTCGTCTAACGAAGGTTCTGCCTTTATATAGGCTTATACTTTAGATATTACGCGTGGAAGACTTTTAGGTTTACAGTCTTAGAAATCACATAAGAAAGGGTTTCGGGTTTACAGTTTTAGGAATCACGTGTGAAAAAGTTTCTGGTTTACAGTGAAAAGGTTTAGGGTTTACAGTTTTAGGACTCACATGTGAAAAGGTTTCTAGGTTTTATCTTGTTTTAAGTAAAAACGGTGTCTTCCGGAGAGTTTCCCCAAGACCAAGCCTGCCACCTACAGGAAGGTGAATCAGGAGGTGCCAGTTGGTCAGCATTTTCTTCTGTTGAAACGCAGAGTGGCAGTCAAAGGGGAAATTGATCCCAGATGCCTGGATCTCCTTCCTCACCTAGGCTGGAGTGAAGTGATGTGGTCTCGGCCCACAGCAACTTCTGCCTCCTGGGTTCAAGCATTTTGCCTGCCTCAGCCTCCTGGATAGCTGGGACTACAGATGCATGCCATCATGCCCGGCTAATTGTTTTTTGTATTTTTAGTAGATATGGGGTTTCCCTGTGTTAGCTAGGATGATCTTGATCTCTTGACTTTGTGATCACCTGCCTCAGCCTCCCAAATGTTGGGATTACAAGCGTGAGCCACTGTGCCTGGCTTTTTTTTTTTTTTGAGACTGAGTCTCACTGTTGCCTAGGCTGGAGTGTAGTGGCTTCATCTCGGCTTACTGCAACCTATGCCTCCTGGGTTCAAGCAGTTATCATGCCTCAGCCTCCCGAGTAGTTGGGATTACAAGCACATGCCACCCCTCCTGGCTACTTTTTCTATTTTTAGTAGGCAGGATTTCACCATGTTGGCCAGGCTGATTTCGAACTCCTGACCTCAAGTGATCCACCTGCCTCGGCCTCCCAAAGTGCTGGGATTATGGACATGAGCCACTGTGCCCGGCCATTTTGTTGTTGTTGTTGTTCTGTTTTTTTCTTCTTGAGACGGAGTCTTGTTCCATCACCCAGGCTGGAGTGCAGTGTCAAGATCCTGGCTCGCTGCAGCCTCTGCCTCCTGGGTTCAAGTGATTTTCCTGTCTAAGCCTAGCTGGGATTACAGGTGTGTGCCACCATGCCCAGCTCATTTTTGTATTTTTAGTAGAGATGGGGTTTTGCCATGTTGGCCAGGCTGGTCTTGAACTGCTGATCTCAGGTGATCCACCCTCCTAGGCCTCTCAGAGTGCTAGAATTACAGGAGTGAGCCATGGTGCCCAGTCTCCAAAGGTTTTTGATGTGAAATTAGTAAAAGTTGTATGATAGGTGGTAGTGAGAAGTAACTATGGGAATATAGGAAAATGAATTGGAATAAATTTAGAAATATGTACCAGAATAATGGGTTATAGAATTTACCCTGATGTTCCTGGTGGCTAAAGAAAAGAGGGAAGCATAATGAATTCTGAGATTCTTACTTAAAGGAAAAAATACCAATTAGGAAGAGTTGTATTTTGAATTTTAGTTACAGGTGTGGTTGAAGTGCTTTGTAAACTGTGGATAGGATTTTTTTTTTTTTTTTTTTTTGAGACAGAGTCTCACTCTGTTGATCAGGCTGGAGTGCAGTGGCACGATCTTGGCTCACTGCAACTTCCACCTCTTGGGTTCAAGAAATTCTCCTGCTTCAGCCTCCCTAGTAGCTGGGATTATAGCTAATTTTTTTGTATTTTTAGTAGGGATGAGGTTTCACCATGCTGGCTGGGCTGGTCTAGAACTCCTGACCTCATGATTCGCCCACCTTGGCCTCCCAAAGTGATGGGATTACAGGTGTGAGCCACCACGCCAGGCCAGTAAGTGCTGTTTTATGGCCGAATTGCCTTATGAGTCTCAGGAACACTGTTGTAGGTTCGTGGAAATTTTTAAATTTATTTTGATTTGTTAATTATTATTTTGTACAAATCGGGTCTCACTATGTTGCCCCAGCTTGTCTTGAACTTCTGGCCTCTAGCGGTCCTCCTGCCTTGACCTCCCAAAGTGCTGGGGTTATAGGTGTGAGCCATCATGCCTGGTCTGTTAAAAATTTTTCCAAATAGTTGCTTTGGCCAGGTGTAGTGGCTCATGTCTGTAAATTCCAGCACTTTTGGGAGGCCAAGGAAGGTGGATCATCTGATGTCAGGAGTTCCAGACCAGTGTGGCAAACATGATGAAACCCCATCTCTACTAAAAATACGAATGAAAATTAGCCAGGTGTGGTAGTGGGTAATCACAGCTATTCAAGAGTTTGAGGCAGGAGAATTGCTTGATCCCAGGAGGCAGAAGTTGCAGTGAGCCGAAATCTAACCATTGCACTCCAGCCTGGGTGACAAGAGCAAGACTCTGTCTTAAAAAATAAAAAAATAAAGTGTATAATTCAATAATTTTTATTGTATTCATCATTGTGCAAGTATCATCATAATCAATTTTAGAATATTCCATTATCCCAACAATCCTTTACCCAGTAGCAGTCACCAGTCCACTTCCTGTCTCTGTTTGCCTGTTCTGGATATACTTGAAGGGTGTTTTGTGACTGCCTTCTTTCACTTAGCATAACGTTTTAAGGGTTCATCTATGTTGTATGTAGCATTTATCAGCACATCATTTCTTCTTCTTTATGCATATTTCATGGTATAGATCTGCTACATTTAATTTATCCATTTATCAGTTGATGGGCCTTTTACTTTTCATTTTTTTTTGCTGTGATGGATAATGCTGCTGTGAACATTTGTGTTCAAGATTTTTTCAGTAGACATGGTTTCATTTCTCAGATTTGAAAGGGTGCATCAGTCTGTAGTATACATAAACAAAAATAACAAATTTCTTCAGCAGGGCCAGTGCTCATTAGAAAAGGGGGATGGGAATGGCACAGTGGCTCACGCCTATAATCCCAGCACTTTGGAAGGTCAAGGCAGATGGATCTCAAGGTCAGGAGATCGAGAGACCATCTTGGCTAACATGGTGAAATGAAAACCCATCTCTAATAAAAATCTGAAAGATCAGCCGAGTGTGGTGGCCCGTCCCTGTGATCCCAGCTACTTGTTAGGCTGATGGGGTAGAATCACTTGAACCTGGGAGGCAGAGGTTGCACTGAGCAAGACTCCGTCTCAAAAATAAAAAGAAAAAAAAAACGGCATGGGAGGATTACTGTTTCTACAACTTACACTGTGGATTTGGAGTTCTTCCAAGCCACACAAAACATTTTGCTGGAGCTAATGACTACTTTCTTCTCTCTTTGAAGGAAGTATTTGCAGGCTAACACTGTAAATAAACTTGTTAACAGCCCTGGGAAGAGGAATGCTTAAACTACAGAGAACAGGTGTTGTCAGTGAGCTCTGAAACTCTTTAGATGCAGTGAATGTACAGATGATTGATCTGCTGATGACAGTCGTTCTTTATTAAAGCAAGTTCCCAGGCCGGGCGCGGTGGCTCAAGCCTGTAATCCCAGCACTTTGGGAGGCCGAGGCAGGTGGATCACGAGGTCGAGAGATCGAGACCATCCTGGTCAACGTGGTGAAACCCCGTCTCTACTCAAAATACAAAAAATTAGCTGGGCATGGTGGCACGTGCCTGTAATCCCAGCTACTCAGGAGGCTGAGGCAGGAGAATTGCTTGAACCCAGAAGGCAGAGGTTGCGGTGAGCCGAGATCGTGCCATTGCACTCCAGCCTTGGTAACAAGAGCAAAACTCCGTCTCAAGAAAAACAAAAAAACAAAAAAAAAAAAGCAAGTTCCCTAAGAATTTTAACAAGGGGACAGTTCATTAACCTAGTCATGGTTATTGTATGTATTTAAAAGCATCTGGCTGGGAGTGGTGGCTCATGCCTGTTATCCTAGCACTTTGGGAGGCCGAGGCAGGTGGATCATCTGAGGTCAAGAGTTTGAGACCAGCCTGGCCAACATGGTGAAACCCCATGTCTACTAAAAATACAAAAATTAGCCAGGCGTGGTGGCGCTCACCTGTAATCTCAGCTACTCCGGAGACTGAGGAGGGAGAATCGCTTGAACCTGGGAGGTGGAGGTTGAGCTGAGATCAAGCCTTTGCACTCCAGCCTGGGTGACAAGAGTGAACCTCCCGTCTATTAAAAAAAAAATGGTTAGTAGATATGCTGAAATAGGTTGGGTGTATGTACCCAGTGAAATCTAGAGGTAATTTTATTTATGCGTTTTTTTTTTTTTTTTTTTTTTTCCGAGACAGAGTCTCTGTCACGCAGGCTGGAGTGCAGTGGCACAATTTCAGTTCACTGCACTCTGCCTTCTGGATTCAAGCGATTCATGCCTCAGCCTCCTGAATAGCTGGGATTACAGGCGCATGCCACCACACCTGGCTAATTTTTGTAATAGAGTCAGGGTTCTAACCATGTTGACCAGACTGGTTTGGAACTCCTGACCTTAGATGATCCACCTGCCTTGGCCTCCCAAAGTGCTGGGATTACAGGCATGCCACCTCACCTGGCCTAGAAATAATTTTATTTTTGTATCGTTTCCTTTCTGTGTAAGTAATAATGAGTAATCACAAGCTGTGTCCTGGCACTGTTCTAATATTTTTACATGACTTGAACTATCCAGTACTGTATGTACATTTTTATCATTCTCATTTCGTTTTAAAAAAAAATGTTAGTCTGTTTTCCATTTCTTTAAAGGAATATAGGAGACTGGGCAATTTATAACAAAAAGAGGTTTATTTGTCTCTCAGTTTTGCAGACTGTACAGAAAGTAAGGTTCAGCATCTGCTTCTGGTGAGGCCTCAGGACACTTCTACTCGTGGCAGAAGGCACAGTGGGAGCACATGTGTCACATGATCAGAGAGGGAGCTGGAGAGAGAAGAGGTTCCATACACTTTTTTTTTTTTTTTTGGAGACGGAGTCTCCCTCTATTGCCCACACTAGAGTACAGTGGCACGATCTGAGCTCACTGCAACCTCCGCCTCCTGGGTTCAAGTGATCCTCCTGCCTCAGTCCCCCAGTAGCTCAGATTGCAGGCGTGTGCTACCACACTTGGCTAATATTTGTATTTTTAGTAGAGATGGGGTTTTGCCCTGTTGGCCAGGCTGGTCTTGGTCTCCTGATCTCAGGTGATCCACCTGCCTCGGCCTCCCAAAGTGCTGGGATTATAGGTGTGAGCCACCACGCCCAGTTCCAGACACTTTTATACAACCAGCTCTTGTGTGGATTGACTGATTGAGACCTCAGTCATTACCATGGGGAGGGTATCAAGCAGTTCATGAAGGATCAGCCCCCATGAGTCACACACTATACACAAGGCTCACCTCCAACATTGGAAGTCACGTTTCAGATGAAATTTGGAAGGGACAAACATCCAAGCTATATCAAAATATAGTATTCATTTTATTTATTTATTTATTTATTTATTTTTTGAGACGGAGTTTCGCCCTTGTTACCCAGGCTGGAGTGCAATGGCGCGATCTCGGCTCACCGCAACCTCCGCCTCCTGGGTTCAGGCAGTTCTCCTGCCTCAGCCTCCCGAGTAGCTGGGATTACAGGCATGCGCCACCATGCCCAGCTACTTTTTTTGTGTTTTTAGTAGAGACGGGGTTTCACCATGTTGACCAGGGTGGTCTCGATCTCTTGACCTCGTGATCCACCCGCCTCGGCCTCCCAAAGTTCTGGGATTACAGGCTTGAGCCACCGCGCCCGGCTCATTTTATTTATTTATTTATTTAAAGATGGGGTTTCACCATGATGGCCAGGCTGGTTTTGAACTCCTGACCCCAAGTGATCTGCCCACCTCAGCCTCCCAAAGTGCTGGGATTACAGGCGTGAGCCACCGCACCCGGCTCATTTTATTTTATTTTATTTTCCCGGAGAATAGTTTTTCTTTAAAAAAAAAAATTACCTTTTTTTGGCTGGCTGTGATGTCTCATGCTTGTAATCCTAGCATTTTGGGAGGCCAAGGTGAGAGAATCACTTTAGTTGAGCCTTGGAGTTAGAGAACAGCTGGGGCAACATAGCAAGATCTCCATATCTATTTAAAAAAAAAAAAAAGAAAGAAAAGCCTAAGAGTTTAGTTTTCATAGGTGCTCGGTGAATGTCATGATGCTATTCAAAATCGAATTTATTTCCTTCAGTTCCTGTACTTTATTCTGTTTCTATTGATGATATGTCTATTCGTGGTATGCTAGGAGCTATCCTAGATTTCTGCCTTTTGTTCCTGCCTACCATGGTTTCAAGATTATACCTATGTTGCTTTATTTGATAGGTTCGTGTTTATTACCTGGAGATAGATGTTCAGTTGTCTTCTCACTGGCTTTCCTGCATCTCCCCTTTTCTTTCTCGTAGTGATTGTCTGTGCTGCTGCCAAATTGATGTTATGAAGATTAAAACTGCTTATGTCTCACCCTTTAGCATGCACGTGTGTGCCTTCTTTCCTATTGCTTTTGGGATAACTTGGAGCTCCTCATGGCATAGGAGGCCTTTCATGCTGTTTTCTTAAGATATCATATATTTTAATTTTAAATTTATTATTAGTTTTAGAGATGGGGATCTCACTGAGTTGTCCAGGCTGGACCTGAACTCTTGGACTCAAGCTGTCCTCCTGCTCAGCCTCTTGTGTAGCTGGCACTACAGGCACATGCTATTGCATGCCCAGCTTGCCTCTCCAGTCCTTACTGGTGCTCCATTTCAGCTGTAGTGAAGTATTTGTAGCTTTGTGAATACCCATGCTATTTTTATAGTTTGTGCGGTTTCTCAGCATGCTAGTGCTATTTTTATTTATGTGGTTTTCTCGACTTGGAATCCCCTATCCTCCTCATTCACCTGGTCTTTTCCTCATCCACATAGCCTTTTCCTCATCTTTCAAGCTTCAGTAATGTATCTTCATCTCTGGTAAACGTTCTTTACTCTCACTTTTCTCCAAGGTTGTGTGCCTCCCTTTGATGCCACTATTGTATGTTGTACACATCTTATTGAAGCTTTTAGCTTCCTGTATTGGAGTTTTTTTTTTTTTTTTTTTTTGAGATGGAGTTTTCCTCTTGTTACCCAGGCTGGAGTGCAATGGCACGATCTCGGCTCACTGCAACCTCCGCCTCCTGAGTTCAGGCAATTCTCCTGCCTCAGCCTCCCGAGTAGCTGGGATTACAGGCACGCACCACCATGCCCAGCTAATTTTTTGTATTTTTGGTAGAGACGGGGTTTCACCATGTTGACCAGGATAGTCTCGATCTCTTGACCTCGTGATCCACCCGCCTCGGCTTCCCAAAGTGCTGGGATTACAGGCTTGAGCCACTGCACCTGGCCTGGAGTTTAATATTTACTTTTTCCCTCACCACCCAGTGCTTTGAAGCTGTTTTAGTAAAGCAATTCTTGGCCAGGCATGGTGACTCACGACCGTAATCCCAGCACTTTGGGAAGTCAAGGTGGGAGGATCACGTGAGCCTAGGAGTTCAAGAATAGCTGGGGCAGCATAGCATGGGGCTATGGGGCAGCATATTGTCTTTATTTTAAAAACAAGAGAGAGAGATTCTTGGGCATAAGTCCAGACCTACTGAATCAGAATCTTCAGTGATAAGACATAGTTTATGTATTTTGTTTTAATATTTATTATTTTTAGAGATAGGGTCTCACTATGTTGCCCAAGCTGGTCTCAAACTCCTGATCTCAAAAGATCCTCCTGCCTTTACTTCCTTATGTTCTGGGATTACAGGTGTGAGCCACCGTGCCCGGCCCTAATACATCTTCTTATATATACCCATCTATAGCCTATATTAAGAGTCCTTAAACATACATTCCTTTTTCTATGTTTAAAATTTTTTAACCTGGGTAACGGGGAGACCTCATCTCTACAAAAAAATTAAAAAGTCAGCTAGGCATGGTGGCATATACCTGTAGTCTCAGCTACTCAGGTGGCTGAGGTGAGAAGACTGCTTGAACCTGGCAGGTCAAGGCTGTAGTGAGTCGTGTTCCTGCCACTGCATTCCTGCCTGGGTAACAGAATGAGATGTTGTCTCAAAAAAAGAAAAAAAAAATTAATATAAAAATTTAAAACATTTTAAGTGACTGTGTAAATTCTCTAAATAAATACATACTTTGTTTAATAATTATTGCTATCTTTAGACTGTTTCCCTGCTTCCTGTTACAGTACCAGGTTAAAGATCTCTGTTAACAACTTGTGCCTGTATTTTTCATTATTTGCTTAGGTTAAATTCCTAGAAGTGGAATTAACCGGATCAAAGGGCATGAATATTAGTTAAACCCATGTTACGTATTTTCACATGTCCAGAAAAGTCAAATAAAGCAAGGTAAAGTCGTGTGTGTGTGCGTGTTTTATTTTATTTTTTTTTAAGATGGATTTTCGCTATTGTTGCCCAGGCTTGGAGTACAGTAGCACAATCTTGGCTTACCTCAACTTCTGCCTCCTGGGTTCAAGCGATTCTCCCGTCTCAGCCTCCTGAGTAGCTGGGATTACGTCACCACCATGCCTGGCTAATTTTGTATTTTTAGTAGAGATGGGGTTTCTCCATGTCGGTCAGTCTGGTCTGGAACTTCCAACCTCAGGTGATCTGTCCGGCCATGTGTGTATTTTAAAGAATGATAAGAATCATCTTAAAGAACCTGGCTCTAGAAGTACTATTTCTGCTATTTTACTATTTCTGTGACTAAGGACAGTTTCTCACATTACAAATATTTGTATGTAGTGCCTGTCATGTTTTTGGTACTGTGCTAGACGCTCAAGGGAGATGAGACAAATCATCATAGCACTAAGGTGTGGCTAATTTTTTTATTTTTTGTAGAGATGGGGTTTCTCCATGTTGGTTAGGCTGGTCTCAAACTCCTGACCTCAGGTTATCCACCTGCCTTGGCCTCCCAAAGTGCTGGGATTATAGGTGTGAGCCACCGTGCCCAGCAAATGGCTACTGTTACAAGCCAAGTTTTATGATCTTTGATCCACTGCTCAGTTTATTTCAAGATTTGATCTATATTATTTTTTAGCTCTTCTGGTTTATTGCCGAGCAGTTGATGCATGATTTTTCCTTGTAGGATATTGTGGCTTCATAAAGAGTGAAAAATCTCATACTGATTATTGTCTTCTAGTTTCTTCTAACCATAATTCCTTGTTTTAAGTCTTTTGGACAATACACTGATTGGTACCTGTTCTCAGCAGAAACACTATGTGAAACCAGTGTTTAGGGAAGAAACCGCAACCATGGTATCTTCACCTTCTCTCATATAGTTATCTGACTCATCAATTACTCTTGTCTTCATCTAAAATAGAACAAGCATACTCTTCATTATAATCATCATACAACTGCCCTTGAGCTGAACCACTCACATCAGTGTATTTTAGGCCCAGTCTTGATGTTAGTTCTTTACCTTGTGTGGTTTTTCCTACCCTTTGTGTACTCTGAGTATGGCTCCAAAGACCTAAACGTGTTCTCATATATAGCCAGGAACTTTACGGCATTCTTCAAAACAGAACACTGAGCAGCTCCCCATTGGGGAACTTGAGGCCCCAGAGCACTCCGAATCCCCGTCTCCCCTGCTGTCCAATCCCACTTTTAGCTGTCTGCCCTGACTGGGGAGGAGGATGTTTGCCTGAACATATTTTTTGTAGAGCTGAGAGTTGTGCTGTACCGCACAGGCTGAACTTGAACTCCTGGCCTCAAGTGATCCTTCTGCCTAGGCTTTGAAAATACTGACCATGCAGAGGTGTGAGCCACCTCGTCTGGTCTGCTCTTGCCTTTGATGACAATAGGAAGAAGTAGAAAAAGGTGTAAAGAGCTGAGTTTGGGCTGAGTGTGGTGGCTCACACCTGTAATTCCAGCACTTTGGGAGGCCAAGGTGGGAGGATCACCTGAGGTCCAGTGTTCAAGACCAGCCTGGTCAACATGGTGAAACCCTGTCTCTACTAAAAATACAAAAATTAGCTGGGTGTGGTGGCGTGTGCTTGTAATCCCAGCTACTGGGGAGGCTAAGGCAGGAGAATTGCTTGAACCCAGGAGGTGGAGGTTCTGGTGAGCCGAGATTGCACCACTGTACCCCAGCACAGGGGACAGAGCAGACTCTGTCTCCATTAAAAAAAAAAAAAAAAGCTGAGTTTGAATTCTATTTTGGATCTTCATGAGTTACATGACTTTGGACAAGTAATTTCTATAAACCTTGGTTTCCTCATACATAAAATGGAATAATGTCTGTTTTGCAGCATAGTGCCAGGCATTTAGTGTTGTGATAGACGTAAATGATGTAACATAACAACATGTAATAGGGTTTGCAGCCATTTATGCCAAAAGAGGTTTTTGGTTATTTTTTCCCCTCCCATAATTAGGAAAGAATGTTGACTTCTCTATTTTATTTAAGGACTGTAATAATAACTTCTTTTTTTTTTTTTGAGATGGAGTTTCACCCTTGTTGCCTAGGCTAGAGTGCAATGGTGCAGTCTCGGCTCACCACAGCTTCTGCCTCCCGGATTCAAGGGATTCTCCTGCCTCAGCCTCCCGAGTAGCTGGGATTATAGGCATGCTCCACCACGCCTGGCTTATTTTGTATTTTTAGTAGAGTCGGGGTTTCTCCATGTAGGTCAAGCTGGTCTGGAACTCCCGACCTCAGGTGATCCACCCGCCTTGGCCTCCCAAAGTGCTGGGATTATAGGCATGAGCCACTGTGCCCGGCCAAATTCTTACTTTTCTTACCAAATGGGAATAATAGTATCTGTGTTTTCTGGGTAGTTATGACTTTTGTTTTTTCCTTTGAGACAGAGTTTTGTTCTATCTCCTACGCTGGAGCACAGTGCATTCTTGGCTTACTGCAACCTCCCCTTCCTGGGCTCAAGCCATTCTCGTGCCTCAGCCTCCCAAGTAGCTGGGATTACAGGCATTCGCCACCATGCCTGGCTAATTTTTGTATTTTTAGTAGAGACAGGATTTCCCCTTGTTGCCCAGGCTGGTCTTGGGCTCAAGGGATCCACCTGCCTCAGCCTCCTGTGTTGTTATAACTATTAAAAGAGATGATAAAGTGTATAAAGTATTTATGGAATCAGGACCAGATACAAAGTAAGTCTTTGTAATAGTTACTGTTATTAATACAGATAAATCGTGTGCAGAAGAGACTGTAGGTTTTTTCCCTTTAATGATTAAATTCAAATAAGATTAATTCTTATATTCTCTTTTCTTTTCTCATTGCTCAGGTTTCTCCTCTTTGCCTGCCACTTTCTCACTGGTATCTCCTTTCCATAATGGTCTTGGCATCAACTATTCTGATTATATTGTTCGGATCTCTTTTAGTGAAATAGAGCCATCATGATCTAGGTTTCTGTATGCAAAAAATCCTTGAGGAGAACAAAAGTAGGTGTGGAGATGAATAGCCTCTCTTTATGAGGAAATAATCTAGCAAAGGCAGTTTTAGTATTAAAGTATAGAAATCTACTCCAGTTAGTAAAAATTCAGGGCATTTAATGAAAGAAAGGACTCTCTGAACCCCAGAGCAAGAAATGTATATATATGGGCTTCCTGAACACTACGAGGCTTTCTGTGTTTTTTTAGGGGGACTGTAGTCTCTTGTCTCTGCTTCTTTTAGCACATTTCTTTCTCTCCTCTATGTTGACTGCTACCTTTTGCTTATGTATCAGTTGGTCACCACACCCCGCTAATTTGTATTTTGGTAGAGATGGGGTTTCACCATGTTGGCCAGGCTGGTCTCGAACTGCTGACCTCAGGTGATCGTCCACCTCAGCCTCCCAAAGTGCTGTGATTACAGGCATGAGCCACTGTGCCTGGCCTGTAAATTTGTTTTAATATAGCAGTGTGATTTAATGAATTCCCCAACTCAGTGATACTCTGTTGTATCTGAGTTTGGTTTCTTTGATGAAGCAACAGAGAACTAGTCAAATTGGTTCCAGTAAAGGGATGCTCACTGTAAAGACACACTGAGCAGTTTAGGACAAGGAGGCCAGCATAGCAAGTCCAAGAACTGAACCAGAATACTAGCAAAACTTGTGTCGTTTTTAGTGACTTTATTCCAGAATGCATGGTCTAACAGGGTGTTTGCTTTATTCTGCTTTTTGAGATTCAGTGTTCAATAATATCTTCTTGAAAAATGGATAAATTGTAATTACTCAAATAATTGATGTTTCTATTTGGAACATTAACTTCTTATAATTCAGAATTCCTTTGTTCCCAAGTCTGTTTGAATTTATTTTGCATGGCTGGGTGTGATGGCTAATACCTGTAATCCTAGCACTTTGGAAGTGGGGAGGATTGCTTGAGGTCAGGAATTCTAAACCAGCCTGGACAACATAGTGAGACTTTGTCTCTATAAAAAAGTAGAAAAATAATTAGTTGGGTGTGGTGGTATGTGTTTCTAGTCCTGGCTACTTAGGAGGCCAAGGTGAGAGTTCGAGGCTGTAGTGATCTATGATTGCACCACTGCACTCCAGCCCACGTAACAGAGCCAAACCCTGTCTCAAAAAAGTAAGATAGGCTGGGCATGGTGGCTTATACCTGTAAGCCTGGCACTTTGGGAGGCTGTGCTGGACAGATCACTTGAGGGGTTTGCTACCTGCCTGGGTAACATGGTGAAACCCCATCTTCTCCAAAAAATGTGAAAATTAGCTGGACGTGGTAGCACATACCTATAACCAGGAGGCTGCTCAGGAGGCTGAGGTGGGAGGATCACTTGAACCTGGGAGGTCAAGGCTGCAGTGAGCCTTGATTGCACCACTGCATTCTAGTCTGGGCAACAGATCAATACCCTGTCTCTTAAAAAAAAACAAAAACAAAACAAAACCCCAAATCCTTATTATTTTCCTTGACTACTATGTACGCTGGCAGAAATAAAAGCTGGAAATCTAAATAAAGGGCCAGATATTGATATCGAGCCAAAAAGTAAAGGAATTTTAGAAGATGATCTTACTGATTGCTTTTCTTTTTTTTTTGAGACAGTCTCACTCTGTCCCCAGGCTGGAGTGCAGTGGCATGATCTTGGCTCACCACAACCTCCATCTCCCGGTTTTAAGCAACTCTCCTGCCTCAGCCTCTTCAGTAGCTGGGACTACTGACACGTGTCATCATGCCTGGCTAATTTTTGTATTTTTTGTAGAGACAAGGTTTCACCATGTTGGCCAGGCTGATCTTGAACTCCTGACCTCAGGTGATCCACTCGCCTCAGCCTCTCCAAGTGCTGAGATTGCAGGTGTGTGAGCCACCATGCCCAGCTTTTTTTTTTTTTTTTTTTTTAAATGATAAGACCAGATGTGGTGGATCACTTGAGGTCAGGAGTTCGAGACCAGCCTTACCAACATGATGAAACCCTGTCTCTACAAAAATACAAAAAATCTTAGCTGGGCATGGTAGTGCACGCCTCTCTCTCATCCCAGTTACTCGGGAGGCTGAGACAGAATCGCTTGAACCCAGGAGGTGGAGGTTTCAGTGAGTCGAGATTGTGCCATTACACTTCAGGCTGGGTGACAAAGTGATACTTCATCTCAAAAAAACAAACAAAAACAAAACAAAACACAAAAAAGCTGGCCAGGAACGGTGGCT
Organism: Saimiri boliviensis; assembly: GCF_048565385.1. Lineage (NCBI taxonomy): Eukaryota > Metazoa > Chordata > Mammalia > Primates > Cebidae > Saimiri > Saimiri boliviensis. Next base: position 29,713,649 of record NC_133459.1, on the reverse strand, counting down.
CACACCTGTATTCCCAGCACTTTGGGAGGCTGAGGAAGGTGGATTACCTGAGGTCAGGAGTTCAAGACCAGCGTGACCAACATGGCGAAACTCTGTTTCTACTGAAAAAAATACAACAATTATCCGGGCATGGTGGCAGGTGCCTGTAATCTCAGCTACTCAGGAGGCTGAGACAGGAGAGTCACTTGAACACTGGAGGCAGAGGTTGTGGTGAGCTGAGATTGTGCCACTGCACTCCAGCCTGGGCGACAAGAGCAAGACTTCGTCTTTTTTTTTTTTTTTTTAAAAAAAGATAACTAAAAAGTTTATGGGCTTGAACCAATGATTTTTGCGAGTGGCGTGGTGTGGGTAGTGGGGAGGTTTCTCTGAATTGATGATTTGGCTGGGAATTGAGATTAAAAAATGGACGTACATTGAAATGCTACATTTTAGAAGGTAAGTTAGATGCTCAAGCGATCTGGGTACTTCTAACATATTGATTATAGAAATACTAAACTAGAGAGAGCCTCCTGGCACCTTCCTCCCCTAAACAAAGAATGACTACCAGTCGCCCTCCGAGGGTTGGGAAAGAAGGGCTGAATGTGTGGAGCTGTTTTAATAACTTACAGAGAATAATGTGTGAGGTGGATAAGATTAAGTGCCTTGTAATCACTGGACCTTTTTTCTTAATCATTACAAACTTGTAAAGTCACTGATACTAGCTTAGTTTAACAGATGAGGAAATTGAAGTATGTGACCATTATCATTAGTGAAGGGATGTGGAGTATGATAAGTAGGACTTGCCAAAGGGTAATGGATAGGACAGGCACTATTTTATTTTTGAGACAGGGTCTCACTTGGTGGCCCAGGCTGGAGTATAGAGGTACAATCTTGGCTCATTGCAGCCTCCATCTCCAGGACTTAAGCAGTCCTGCTTCGGCCACCCAAGTAGTTGGGACTACAGACACAAGCCCAAAGATTTGTAAAGTGATGCTTTTAATTTTTCATTGTCCAAAATGTGGTCATATACTTCCAGGGTTATCTGTTGGGTTAAAAATCTTTTTTTTTTTTTTTTTTTTTGAGATGGAGTTTTCTTCTTGTTGCTCAGGCTGGAATATGGTGGCATGATCTCGGCTCACCGCAGCCTCCGCCTCCTGGGTTCAAGCTATTCTGTCTCAGCCTCCTGAGTAGCTGGGATTATAGGCATGTACCACTATGCTTGGCTAATTTTGTAATTTTAGTAGAGATGGGGTTTCTCCATGTTTGTCAGGTTGGTCTCTTGAACTCCCGACCTCAGGTGATGCCGCCTGCTTTGGCTTCCCAGAGTGCTGGGATTATAGGCGTGAGCCACCATGTCTGGCCCTTTTTTTTTTTTTTTTAAAAAAAAAAAGAACAGACAAGAATCCTATTCTTGCCCAGACTGGAGTGCAGTGGTGTGATCATGGCTCACTGCAGCTTCAGATTGCTAGGCTCAAGTGATCCTCCTACTTCAGCCTCCAGAGTAGTTGGGGGCCACCATACTTGGCTGATATTTTTATTTCTGAGACGGGTTGCAGTGTTGTCCAGGCCAGAGCAGAGTGTTCATAGGCACAGTTATGAACAGTGCCTGTGAACTCTTGGTCTCAAGCAGTCCTCCTACCTGAGCTTCCTGAGTAGCTGGAACTGCACGTGCATGCCGCTGCATCCAGCTATCTGTTTTGATTTTATAATGTCCTATGTGATAAAATACCAGCTTAGTGTGGTAAATTATGGTTCTGGTTTGAAAAAGAATGCAGGTGTTGAGAATTGCAAAAGAAAGTTCTGGGATCTGGAAATGGGAAGAAACTGAGAAGTGCAGATTGTGTGTATGGATAATAGCCTTGGGTGGGATGAAGAACGGAATATAGAGTTAGGTCAGGCACTAAAGTTGTCAGCTTACTTTACCTCTGTAGTAAAGGGAGTGGGAGATGCCTTTATTGGGAGCGGGCAGCAGCTGAGAAAGCCAGGGTTGGGATGAGGAAGTTACACATTTTTGGCAAGTAGCCCAAAGAGAAAAGTAGGAAATAGTTTTGTGAAACCAGAGGAGACAGATAAGGTCAATCAGTTGAAAGGGGGTGTTGGTGGGGGGTGGGGGGTGGGCGGGGGCAGGGGAATATTTTGCAAAAGCAAAGAAAGAATTAGTAAATAGTACTAGAAATTAGGGCCTGGTGCAGTGGCTTACTCCTATAATCCCAGCACTTTGGGAGGCTGAGGTGGTTGGGTCACGTGAGGTCAGGAGTTTGAGACCAGTGTGACCAACATGGTGAAACCCCATCTCTACTAAAAATACAAAAGGAGTAGCAGGGCGTAGTGGCATGTGCCTAGAGTCCCAGCTGCTGGGGAGGCTGAGGCAGGAGAATCACTTGAATTCTTGAGGCGGAGGTTGCAGTGAGCCGAGATCACGCCACTTCACTCCAGCCTGGGTGACAGAGCAAGAGTCTCAAAAAAAAAACCAAAACATTAACTTGCCACTCAAATACATTTCCAGAGAAAAGGGAAGTGTAGAAGGAACTTGAAGGCTTATTCTTCCTTGATGGGAGCATTTACTCTGATTATAATTGACAGCTAGCTTTTCTCCTTTATCATGGAAAAGACTTCTCACTTACCTAAAACATTTCTTATAAATATTTCTCACAGTGCCTTCATTCTTTGATTTCTCTTGATTCTTGAGCATCTTTTTTTGAGTATTAGTTTTGTTTCCCAGGGAGAATTTTGGGTAAGTCTGAAGAGTCTGCCTGGTGCCAGTGACTGTATGAAATATAGCTCCCAGTATAAATAAATAAGTTCCCAAATAGTTAAAAACTTTTGTGCGAGAATGTCTTGGTTTATCCCATGTAGTCATTGTTGGTGAATGGTTTAAAATGGAGTTTCTGTACTAGCAAAACTCATAGAAATTGAGCCCCCCTTCTCAACAATTGACTGTAGGAGGTAGGGCAGGAAAGTGGTATACAGGGATGGGGAAAGAGTGTGGTTCTTGTGTAAATGAGGCAGAGGGAGATACCCTGAAAGAGGGAGGTGAGGAGGGTAAATAGAGAGGAAAAGAGCAGGAGAGAGAGGGCCAGGGGAGGCGGGGAAAAAGTATCCACGCCCAAGAGTGTAAATAAATGGTGAAAGAGAATGGTGGCAAGTGGATAGGGTAGAAAGGAATGGAAAATGCTGCAAAGGCAGGAGGAGCAAGTTTTGAAGATAGGGGAAGAGATAGTGAAAAGCAAGGGTAAGACCAAGAGAGCACATTTGTCAAAGCCCACAGCAGAAACTGAAGGCAGTTTTGTCTAATAAAATAATAGAATACTGGAGGTGGAAACTTCCTTTGGCTGTCAGCAGGCAGCTTGGTGGTACAGGAAAGGCCTTGAACTTTAAATTGGAAGACTTGGGTTAAGATCCTGGCAGTGCCATTTAAGTGTTCTGAGCCTTAGTTTCCTGCCGCTCTTCCTTACTTAACAGTCGTTGGAGAAGGCATTTCTTGGAGGTCAGTTTCCTAATCTCTAAAATGGCAATAATCACTGTGAGATTGTTGTGATGGCTGCATAGATATGCAGAGCACATACTTTCTGCCTTTTCTTACTCCTCCTACTTAGTTTCCTTGGGACATATAAATAGAATTTTCAGTATTTCTGGTTGAAACTGTATTTGTAGATTTTTGGGTTTCCAAGAAATGCCTAGCTCTACTTAAATGTATAATTAGATTCCACAGAAACGGCTAGATACAGAGCTTTGCACATTCGATTTACATGCTTTGTCAATGTTAATGCTGGCCTAAAGGTTTGTCATTACATATAACATTTGTAGAGTTTCCAGCTAACATCCTGTCCTCATCCTTCCTCCCCTCCTTTATTTTTACTATATACAGTTTAGGAGTCTATTGTGCTTATCTAAATAATATAAATACCATGTAAGATGATCATAGCTCCTATTTCAGGGCTTTTTTGAAACTTACAGCACAATATTATAAGCCTTTGAGTTTTATACATTGTCATTTTTAGCGAGCATTCCCAATCTTTTATATTTTAATGATACAGTGTCTCATTTGTTGGCTGTGGGTAATGCAACTATATTTTTGTGTAGTGTTAGTTCTGGCAATTAAGATTCTTAGGCAATATATAGGCAGCTAGGTAGCATGTTAATGAAATTCTTTTTTTTTTTTTTTTCCCCGGAGATGATCTCACTGTCTCCCAGGCTGGAGTGTAGTGGTGTGATTTCGGCTCACTGAAGCCTCAACTGCTCGGGTGCAGGCTATCTTCCCACCACAGCCTCCAGAATAGCTGGGACCACAGGCATGCATCACCATGCCCAACTATTTAATTTTATTTTTATTTATTTATTTATTTTTATTTTTTTGAGAAAAATGTGAAAACTTTTACTGTTATATTAAGAACAGGCAGTAGAAGCAACCTCTTCTGTACTTTTCAAAAGATCCTGGGGGGCACATAGGCCACGCTGGAATCAAGAACACAGTGTCGAACATGTACAAAGGTCCCACAGCAGGATATGGTTCATACAGGACTTTAACTGACCTAGTGCTGACAATACAATTTGCAAAGAGTATGAAAAAAGCAACACGTATTTCTGAAACAAAAACATACCTGTTGTAAAAAATAACACGCATAGTATCGGAACAGAACAGTCAGTGGAGCAGCCGTTATTGAAGATTGACGGCAGCAGGCAGCCGCGCCGGCTACGGGTCTTATTTTATTTTATTTTTGTCTGTAGAGATGGGGTACTCCACTACGTCGCCCAGACTGGTCTTGAACTCCAGGGCTTTAGTGATCTTACCTCAAGTCAAACGCTTTTTTTTTTTTTTTTTGGGAGACAGAGTCTTGCATTGTCACTCAGGCTGTAGTGCAGTGGTGTGATCTCAGCTCACCATAGTCTCTGCCTCCTGGGTTCAAACAATTCTCCTGCTTCAGCTTCTCTAGTAGCTGGGACTCCAGGCATGCGCCACCATGCCCAGCTAATTTTTTTGTATTTTAAGTAGAGACGGGGTTTCACCATGTTGGTTAGGAGGGTCTTGATCTCCTGACTTCCTGATCCACCCACCTCTGGCCTTCCAAAGTGCTGGGATTACAGGCATGAGCTACCATGCCCAGCTTGACCTCAAGTAAAATTCTTTTTTTTTTTTTTAAATTTAAAATAAATTTAATATTTTTTTTATTGTAAAGAGATGGGGTTTCTCCATGTTGGCCAGGCTGGTCTTGAACTCCTGACCTAGGTGATCCGCCCACCTCGGCCTCCCAAAGTGCTGGGATTACAGGTGTGAACCACCGCACCCTGCAGTAAAATTCTTAAGCTGATTATCTTAACTGTATTCTAGCTCATGTTCTCCATACTCTTGTCTCATTGCTTGGCCCTAGCTTGATCCTCTTTACATTTATCCAGTGGTAGAAATTGTAAACCGGCATTGGGAGGTAGTGGAGATCAGAGGGAGGAGTTTGAGAGACTCCTGCTTCAGGCAGTAAACATTGGTTTCCATGTAGGCAGAAAAGCGAAGCCTACGTCTTTTTTTTTTTTTTTTTTTTTAAAGAGAGAATCTCACTCTGTTGCCCAGTCTGGAGTGAAGTGGCGTGATCTCGGCTCACTGTAACGTCTGCCTCCCAGGTTCAAGTTATTCTCCCTCCTCAACCTTCTGAGTGGCTGGGATTGCAGGCACCTGCCACCACGCCTGGATAATTTTTATATTTTTAGTAGATACAGGGTTTTACCATCTTGGCCAGGCTAGTCTCAACTTCTGACCCCAAGTGATCCACTACCTCAGCCTCCTGAAGCGATGGGATTACCGGCTTGAGCCACTAGGCCTGGCCTTTTTTTTTTTTTGAAAAAGGGTCTTGCTCTGTTACCTAGATTGGAGTTCAGTGGTTCGATCATGGCTCACTGCAGCCTCTAGCTCCTGGGCTTATGTGATCCTCCTATTTCAGCCTCCTGAGTATCTGGGATTACAGGTGTGTGCTGCCATAGCCCAACTAATTTTTTTTTTGAGATGGAGTCTTGCTCTGTTGCCAGGCTGGAGCACAGTGGTGCAGTCTTGGCTCACTGCAACCTCTGCCTCCCGGGTTCAAGTGATTCTTCCACCTCAGCCTCCTGAGTAGTTGGGACTACAGGCGCGTGCCAAACACCCGGCTAATTTTTGTATTTTTGGGAGAGATGGGGTTTCACCATGTTGGCCAGGATGGTCTCGATCTCTTGACCTCATGATCCACCCACCTCAGCCTCCCAAAGTGCTGGGATTACAGGCGCGAGCCACTGCACCAGGCCATCCCAAATAATCTTTATATTTTTTGTAGAGGGGGGAATTTTGCCATTTTCTCTAGACTGGGAGCCTATGTGTTTTAAACAAAGGAATGTACTCTTGAATCCGTTGCCCAGGGATGGGTAGTGGCTCTAGCCTCAGGCAGCAGAGATTGCTTGCTGGTCATAATAGAGAAGACCAGTAAAGTAGTTGAATTATGACTGTTTAAAATAATTTGTTTCACACATCATCCTTGATGTTATTACCTTGTAAGACTGGCTTTGGAGATAGATAAGTACATTGAAGCCTAAAGAGATTGTTATGCTGTAGGTAGGGTTACATTTAACAATGTGGTAAAGTTTGGAGGGATTCTTGTGACATATGCTATTTTCTCCCCCTGGTTATGAGATTTGGGAAGCCCCCAGGGATCTCCAAATGTGGACAAATACTGGGATACGTTATTATAAGGTTTGCACCCCCCTTTCCTAAGGTTTACCAAAGAAATGGTAAATTGGATCAAATACACTCCCTAATTTATTCACAGTTGGGAGGAGCTGTGATCTTTTGACTCATTAGATCACATAGTCATCTTGAAAACATCATTGCTCTTTAGCGTGTTGGTCTTATTAAATTAAAATGTATCAAAAATAGCTAACATTCTCGTGTGATCCAATTTGCTTTTTCATTTTTTTGGATTTTGTGTTTTTCATGTTTTGAAAATAAAAGGGAACGGGAGGGGAGAAAGTAGGGGTCATTTCCGAACCCTGATGGTTAAAGGTAAGTGAATGTTTAATCTCTCAGTCACTTGATCATTGCTGTTGTCTTGCCAATATCTGAAAGTAAACATAGAAGAAATTTTCAGTTGTGTGTAACGTGTATGTAAAATTCAAGATGCTGACTTGAGGGTTTTCCCTTCTCTATTCTAAACAATAGGTGCGTTCCATGGATGAACTGAATCATGATTTTCAAGCACTTGCTCTGGAGGGAAGAGCGATGGGAGAGGTAAGTGAACCTTTGTGTCAGATAAGTGGGTCTGTTTTTAAGGGAAGGTTGGAGTTGTCTTTCATTAAATGTGTCCAAATCTAGTCTCCAGAAATATGTGCTTGCTTTTCCTTGTTGCCATTCTCATGATAGTAATGGGGTGCTGGAGATTTTGCTGAAACTATGTCATAAGAAGAATGTTAACCTTAACCTAATGTCTTAAAAGCAAAACAAAAGTAGCCAAAATGTGAGCACAAATTATTGGGTATTAACATCAGCTATAAATTGAGGCATTAAAAGTTTAAAAAGTATTTTAATTTTATATGTGTTAAATGTCCTTACCTTTGCCTCATTTTCCAGTGGCTAGCTTTTTTCCCCCCTGCTAATGGCAAAGGAAGTCTTAGATTGGCTGCTAATCAGAAAATGTCAGTAACTTATTTTTAGAGTAGTGCCTTTTTTGAGGAAGTTGTTTAGAGTTCCATTGTGAAAGGGAAGTTGTTAGGTTTTTGGTGGAGGAATTACAGAAGATAGAGACTTGAGCAGTCATCCCTTACAGGACATTCAGAAATCAGAATTTTGCTTTGATTATAATGTTTAAAATTTGCAGAAACAAAATTTACTTTTATCCATTACATCAATAGAGAGGATTGCCATTAAGTCTAAGGAGGAGGGGGAGTATAGACATCTAATGAGTAGCCAACTGTTGGTTATTCTGGCTGTGACAGTAAGCATGTATTGATGACAGAGGTAGAATATACAGTTTGAATTAACTGCTTAAAATACCACAGGCTCACAAATGACATTTGTTGTGGTCTTGTTCTGGAAAGTAACGTTAGGTTTTCTCTTTTCATTTTTTGTGTATCTTAGTATTTGACAGCCCCTATATAAATTTTAATATTTTACAAGAGGGAGAATTACTTTATTCTAGGGTCCTCATTTAAACCCTTCATTAGATACATTTGTTCTTTGATTTAGCAAATGTTTGATCCTCAGGCACTGTGTTAGGTTCTGAAGTCAAAATTAGGATAATCACTCTTCTGAGTTTGCAGCAAATTTTCCTTGATTGCCTTTGTGGTTTGGCAGTGAATAGTTAAAAATTGTTGATATTTTGATTGATTGATTGATTCATTCATTGAGTTTCGTTCTTGTTGCACAGGCTGGAGTGCAGTGGGGCGTAATCTTGGCTCACTGCAATCTCCGCCTCCCAGGTTCAGGCGATTCTCCTGCCTCAGCCTTCCAAGTAGCTGGGATTACAGGCATGCACCACTGTGCCTGGCTAATTTTGTATTTTCAATAGAGACAGGGTTTCTCCATGTTGGTCAGACTGGTCTTGAACTCCAGACTTCAGGTCATCCATCCACCTTGGCCTCCCAAAGTGCTGGGATTACAGGCATAAGCCACTGTGTCCAGCCAGTTGTTGATGTTTTAACTGAGATTCTTGCTTTCTTTGTTATAAGATTTTGTTTCCAACTTTCTGAATCTTACGACCACGGAGTCCAGTGTGCTGTCATCTTGAGTTCATGCATTTTTGGTCTGTTTTTCCCCTAGAGCTTTAGGAGATGATTGGGAGGTGTCTTTGTGTTTCCTGGATCTGCCTAATGTCACTGACACAATGCAAATCAGTAAACCCTGTATGGTTTAGAAAGTCTAAAAGACTTTGTTGCTTAATTTTTGGAGCAAATTTGAACAGAAAGTTAACATATATGTTGGATATTAAGTATAGAAAGAGAAACTATGTTTACTGTCTTTCTTACTCCTGTAATTCTAACCTGGTGTACTCCAATTCCAGGTTGTTTTTCTTTTTTTTTTTGAATATTTTATAAAAATAGAGACAGAGTCTCGCTGTGTTGTCCAGGCTGGTCTTGGGCTCGATTGATCTTCTGCCTCGGCCTCCTAAAGTGCTGAGATTACAGGCATGAGCCACTGTGCCCAGTCTGTTTTTCTTTTTAAAAAATCAGGCCGGGCGTGGTGGCTCACGCCTGTAATCCCAGCACTTTGGGAGGCCGAGGCGGGTGGATCATGAGGTCAAGAAATCGAGACCATCCTGGCCAACATGGTGAAACCCGTCTCTACTAAAAATACAAAAATTAGCCGGGTGTTTGGCATGCACCTGTAGTCCCAGCTACTCGGAAGGCTGAGGTGGAAGAATCGCTTGAACCTGGGAATTGGAGGTTGCAGTGAGCCGAGACTGTGCCACTGCGCTCCAGCCTGGTGACAGAGCAAGACTTGGTATCAAAAAAAAAAAAAAAAAAAATTAATGATACAGAGTAAGAATAATGCCCTATTACTGTTTTGTGAGCAACAGTTTATAATTGCTGAATGCTTAGTTTTAATTGAATAGCGAACAATTTCAGTAGAAGGTAAATTTTATTTAAATGGCAAGTTGACAGTGCTAAATTCTTTTTCATCATTTTTTCTTCTAGAAATGCCTTTTTTTTGGGTGTATCTACATAATTCCTCGGGCATCGATATAGGCATATGTTAATAACAAAACAGCATATTCCAGTAGTAATGCTGTGTCATTCTTCCTTTCTCCACTATTCACAAGTAACAGTAACAACTACCATTTATCAGCCGTAGGTAGATGCCAAGGGGTTTTTATGCATTATCACATTAATAAATCTGTGAGGACAGTTCTATTATCCAGATAAGGAAAAAGGCAAGAGAGACAAAATAATTTGCCCAGGGGTAACACATCTATTAAGTGATAGAATTCTTAGCTGGCTTCCTCTCACTGCAAAGCAGCAAAGCGTGTGCTGTTAATTAGAGTAAATGAAGCCAATATTTGTAAATTAATTGAGAGGTAAAACATTTACTAAGTGTGGAGTGAGGTTTCTGTATTCAAGTTCTTTCTTTAGCTGAGCAAACATTGAATATACATGTAAACAGAAAGTAAATTTTTTTCTATGTCTGGTTGGAGTTCAGAAAAGGAAGGATCATTATCAATAGGACAAGTTAGACTTTAATGGAGGAGGAGGTATTTTCCTTAGGAATCATCTTCTACATCTTCTAGTTTAGTTAGGCTTTGCATAGGTACAGATTAAGAGGATGATTTTTTGCAGCAATGGGAGAACAGCACAAAAGAAAAAATGAAAATAAGCTTTTTTTTTTTTAAAGAGACCGAGTCTTGCTCCGTCCTCCAGGCTGGAGTGCATTGGTGCAGTCTTGGCTTACTGCGATCTCTGACTCCTGGGTTTGAGCAGTTCTTCTGCCTAAGACTCCTGAGCTGGGACTACAGGTGTAAGCTGCCCCACCTGGCTAGGTTTTCTTTTTTCTTTTCTTTTTTTTTTTTTGTATTTTAGTATCGAGGGGGTTTCACCCATGTTTCCCAGGCTAGTCTTGAACTCCTGAGCTCAGGCAGTCCACCCACCTCAGCCTCCTAAAGCACTAGGATTACAGGCGTGTGCCACCATGCCTGACCAAAAATACACTTCTATAATAATAAAGCACAGTTTCTAATTAACTTCATTAAATATTCTTCCTTTTTAGCAATAAAACATCTGAGAGGCAGTGTACAGTATTTACTGGCCAGGGGCAGTGGCTCATGCCTGTAATCTCAGCATTTTGGGAAGCCGAGGTGGATGGATCACCTCAGGTCAGGAGTTTGAGACCAGCCTGGCCAACGTAGTGAAACCCCATCTCTACTGAAAATACAAAAATTGGCCGGGTGTGATGGTGTATGCCTGTAATCCCAGCTACTTGGGAGGCTGAGGCAGGAGAATCACTTGAACCCAGGAGGTAGAGGTTGCATTGAGCCTAGATTGTGCCATTGCACTCTGGCCTGGGTGACAGAGTGAGAGAGAGACTGTCTCAAAAAAAAAAAGAGCAAAAGGCAAACCAGTATTTACCCATATAAACACTAAAAGTAAATTGTATGACTTTTAAGCCAGGCGCAGTATCTTTTTGTTGCAGTTATTTGTTTTTTTGTGTATATGGGCACCTAGGCACATGTGCATCTGTGTGAGTCATTAGGATAAACACTACTTATGTACAAGAATGTATGAGTCTTTATGATTTATATAGAATTGGTTCCATTCAAAGTAATTGATTTCTAGTAGTTAAAATTAGTGCTGTTTGGCTCTTGTTAAATTTTTTTCTTTAAAGCCTCCGTTGGCCTCTTGGTGTTACTTTGAAAGGTTTAGAGTATTTCTTACAAGAAGTCTTGCTAAGAAGTGACTACTTAAAATATTCAAGCTGTTCTTAGCTGACGGACTCACAGTACAAGTGCTTTATATGCCTCCTGTTCTACAAAGCTAATAGAAAAAGATGATCAGGCCACAAATTATTTAAGAATGTTTTGTCTAGTTTCCTTGTTACCCCTTTTCATTTGGCTTAAAGCCCTGAAAAGTTTAAAGGCACATACTTTAGCAGATTTTATTTACATATGAAGAGATTAGTCTGTTAGTCGAGGATTCTAGAAAAGGATGTTTGTAATACAGAAGAAAGCTCACTGACTTTGGGCTTCTGGGCTCAATTTTTGCATTGGTTTGGTTTATGACCTTGCATGACTTGTTTGCTCTACCTGTAGGATGGCAGCATTGTTGCTGTTCATGACCTAGAAAAGGATAAATTTTTCAAAAGGTGGGAAGTTGTAATTGGAAAGTACTTTGAGAGTTTGATAGAAAGGTACTTTGTTCACACGATTGGCTTTTTAACTTGTAAAACTCAGGAACTTTTTTCTTAAGATTCTTTAATATTTATATATAGTAAACTTGACAACTTCCAGGGAAGTTAAAATAGTAGTGAATACTAACTTATTTCTGTAATAAATGGAATGTATTTAGATATGTGACTCTTCATCTTTGTCTTAGAAAACTGAAGCACAGAAAAATGTACCATTGATTATAGACAAGTTTATAAATCTGACAAAGGAAATCTAGAAAGTGCTCCTGATTATAGAGTGATAATGAATCCTACCTTGTTCACAGGAGTTAGGATAACTTGATATATTTAAATTGTAGCTTTACATTCTCATTAGACATTATATAGTACTTGATCCATAGGTATGGGATAGCAGAATGGCTTGTAGTGGGAGGAATTTGATAGTAAGCTGTTAATCCAAAGAAAGGCAAAATTTGGTGGGATGGAGGTAGCATTGGGCCAGAACCCTGACAGCACAACTTCTTAGAGCCTAGGTTCAAACATTCATCTTCTTTGAACTTACTTTTTTCTACCCATAAGACAAAGATACTGGACTAGATAGTTTCCCAGGACCTTTTCAGGTCTAAGATTCTGGAAGCTTGTCCTTGTTTCTCTCTTTAAAAATAGATAGAAAAGAGGAATTATACTGGCTTTTTAAGGATATGCTAGAGAATGTGTAAAAGTTACCCTTTTAGACTGACTTTCCCACTGTGATTTAGAGATTTTGTAACTTTTCATTCAGTTCTTTAAAGTGACTTATTCACTGTCTGCAGCTGCCCTAAGACATTGAAGTGTCCGTCAGAGTTCGTGGGATTGTAATACTGGAGTCAGGACAAGTATTATCCTAATATGGAGACTGAATCTGTTAAGTTTTTTTCCTTATCTTTCCATTATGGCAAACAGTGTCTCATAGAATTGGAGACTTTTTAATAGCTAAAAGTACTTCTAGAATCCACAGCTCTGGGAGGGCTACCTTCACACTGGAAGCTTCTTACAATTACAGTCCCATAAAAACAGCTCAGTTGACTCCAAATTGGATTGAGTTTTGGGAATATGTCTGCCAGCAAAATCATGTAGATTTTCTTACCAAAGGGCTGAAAAATTAATAATGCCCTGAGGCAATAGAAAAATATCTGACCAGCCGGGCGCGGTGGCTCAAGCCTGTAATCCCAGCACTTTGGGAGGCCGAGGCGGGTGGATCACGAGGTCAAGAGATCGAGACCATCCTGGTCAACATGGTGAAACCCCGTCTCTACTAAAAATACAAAAAATTAGCTGGGCATGGTGGCGCGTGCCTGTAGTCCCAGCTACTCAGGAGGCTGAGGCAGGAGAATTGCCTGAACCCAGGAGGCGGAGGTTGCAGTGAGCCGAGATCGTGCCATTGCACTCCAGCCTGGGTAACAAGAGCGACACTCTGTCTCAAAAAAAAAAAGAAAAATATCTGACCAAGCAGTGTAATTAATTCTCCTTTCCCCTCAAAATACAGCTTTTTTTTTTTTTTTTTTTTTTTTGAGACAGGGTCTCACTGTCCCCCAGGCTGGAGTGCAGTGGAGTCATCTCAGCTCACTGCAACCTCAACCTCTTGGCTTCAAGCGATTCCCCTGCCTCAGCCTCCCAAGTAGCTGGGACTACAAGTGTGTGCCACCATGCCCAGCTAATTTTTTTTTTTTGTTTGTTTGTTTGTTTTGTTTTTTTTTTTCAGTTGAGATGGGGTTTCACTGTGTTGGCTGGGCTGGTCTTGAACTCCTGACCTCCAGTGATACACCTGCCTTGGCCTCCCAAAGTGCTGGGATTTTAGTCGTGAGCCACTGCGCCCAGCTAAAGTGTAGCTTTTGAGTACAAATAGGAATAGTAAAAACACCCTAGTTCCCTTAACTTTTGTTTTTTGGGCATTTTTTTTTGACATCTTGCTCTTAAAAGGAAATGTTTATTTTTAGAGAAAACAGCTAGCCAGGCCAAGTGGCCTGGAGGAACGAGATCTTGATAAATGGCTTATATTAGGCTAATCACTGTTAGAGGTGAAGTGACCTTTTTATCAGTATTGTTTGAGGAACTTCCTGGGACCCAAAATAATAATTTTGGGATTGGGATTGGGCACTTTGAGGAATGAGATAAAAGGTGGAAATGCAGTCACCTCTGACATTTGGAACGTGGTTCCCAGGTCTGTCCTGTCCCTTTGAGACCAGTATGTAAACCCCACTCATTCTTCTGTCTTGTAACCTGTACTGGGAAGACCAGGAACCTACTATTGTGTGTAGATGTTAAGCTGTCTTGGAATGTTTGAATGCAACAAAACATACTCTTGCAGCAGAAGATCCACATGCTGCTTATTCTGGCTTCATTAAATTTCTTCCCTTTCGCTAACCTCCTTTGGCTAAAATGTTACTCTTTTATTCATCTTGGTATGCTTTATTGGAGGGAAGACTAAACTGTAATAAACAGTAACACTTTTCAATATAATCTATATGATATCATTATCCATATGAATATCCCAATAGGTTTTTGAGAGGTATTATTCTTACTTTTTTAAGATGAGGAAAATGAGCCCTAAGGTTAAGTGACTCTGGTTAAGGTCTTAAATGTCAAATGTGTATTATCTTCAAATTCTGTTTTTTAGGCTCAAAAATAATAGCTACAAAATATTGAGTGTATACAATTTTCCCAAAACTGTGCTAATCACCTCATTTATGTTACAGTTTTCACAGTGGTCCTGCAATATTATGATGCCCTTTTTTTAAGATGAGGTGAACAAGGATGAGAGAGGTTAATGTAATCATTGTGCCTCTGTTCGAATCCAGATCTCCTATTACTCAATTCTTGAGATTTTCTGGTTTGTGTCTGCATTTTCAGAGTCTACTAATTCAAAATTTAGCTTCAGATACCAGCTCCTCTAGTAAAGCTTTTTTTCTCCCTCCCATTAGAAGCTGTGAGGGGGAATGCAAGTAGCAAGTGATTTTGTAGTATTCTTACAAAGATGATACAAATGATTATCTGGGGCTTATTAGAGCCCCACATGATACCCAGATGACCTGGGGTTTATCTTTTGCATACTGGGGTCTCAAGTACTGTTACAATCATGACCCAGTTTGTTTTATACATAGTGATTTGTGTATATACGTAGATGTTTTCTTTTTCCTTGTACAGAAGTTTGTTGAAGGTGGGGTTTCAGCTAATCATGTGCTTTGTAAACAGTAGTTGCTAAGTATATTGTATTGAAAGAATCATATGTCAGTAAATATTTTTTTAAGCATGGGTTCCTCTTTATTTTTCCTTTTATATCAGAAGTTGGTATCCTTAGCTGGCCCCCAAGGAAGCTCAGTTCAATTCAGTAAATATTGGTTGTATTTTCTGTTCACATGACTTTTCTACCCTCAGGGATGTGGGGATGTAGAGGGAGAGAATAAGGAAAAGACAAAACTGAAAGATATATTCAGGCTCTCAGCAAGTATGTACATTCAGAAGCTATTCATAGTTACCTTTGCAGAGATAAAGTATGGAAGACAAATAGTAAATCAGCAATGCTGTTATCATTCAAGTTGAATCTGATATATAAAGGCATTTTAAAATAAAGGATCTTTTGTTTAATAGAGTTCTAGCCAGATCCATAGTACTTTCTCTGGGCCATCTGTTGGAGCATGGAAACATATACTCATTACGTATACAGTAACTAGGCATAATGATGTTTAGAAAAATAGAATTACTATTGTTACATTGCTTTCTCAAGCTGGTATTAAACTATGTTATGTGTAATTCCTTCTTGGTTACTGTAAGTAACATTGCTAATAAGGAGCCAGAACATCTATGCAAGTCCATTGTATTTTGATTAGTGTTTGCTGTGGTTCTCATTGTAGTGAAGCATGTAGCAAAAGTTTATTTTCTGCGTTATATTCCCTATATACATAGTAGGCATATCTATGAAGTATTTATTTTCTGTAATGAAGGAAAAGGGGAGTTTGTCCATATTGAGATCCTTGTCTTGTTAGATCAGAAATTTAAAATACCTTGAGGCTGACGGAGTATGGGTTCATTAGAGTATTTGGTCCTATCTTGAGGCAAAGTATTCTTTGTTATCTCAGTAGGGCTGTTTGCTTCCTGCTTAGAGGGTGTGAGGGGGTCATGAAGCAATCTTGATGTTTTTATAATTTTATTTGTGAACTTTACAGGTATCCTGAGGGGTCTGGGGCTTATCTTTTGCATACTGCACTCTCAAGTACTGTAATATGTAATTATTAAAGTGAAGACCTGTTATAAAATGAATGTGGTTATGCTATAGATCAAACCATTTAGTAGAAATAAATTGTTATACCAAAAAGACACTTGCACTTGCACGTTTATTGCAGCACTATTCACAATAGCAAAGACATGGAATCAACTTCGGTGCCCATCAACAGTGAATTGGATAGGGAACATGTGGTACAGTTATATCCATAAAAAAAGAATGAAATTATGACCTTTGCAGCAACATGGATGCAGCTGGAGTCCATTATCCCAAGTGAATTAATCACTGGAACAGAAATCCAAGTACACATGTTCTCACTTGTAAGTGGGAACTAAACACTGGATACACATAGACATGAAGAAGGGAACAGTAGATACTGGGGACTCTGAAAGGGGGAAGGGAAGGGCGGAGGCAAGGGTTGAAAAACTGCTTATTGGGTAATTGTGTTCACTATTTGGGTGACAGATTCAGTTGAAGACCAAACCTCAGCATCACATAATATGTTACAGCCATGTAACAAACCTGCACATTTGCTCTCTGAATATCAGTAAAAAAGTATAGTTTATGCATATATAAAAACACATGACCTTATTTATAGATAACCTATAGATAATATCACATCCTTTCTGTACTTTTCCTGTCTCATGTGGAAAAGCCTGATTCACTCTGGGAATTTTACCATTTTATCAGCATACTTTATTGTTTAAGTCTGTCAGATTTTATGAAGATAGTAGAGAAGTTTCTTGGCTCTGTTCCGTGAACAAAATGGGAATGTGTAAAGAAACTTTTACTTTCAGATTCAGAAGGCATGTGCATGGGAGCCTCTTCAGGTTAATTTATGACAAAATAACATGGAGTTTGAGGTGCTAACAGTATTTCTGAATGTTCTTTAATGGACTTGCTTTATGAAAGTATGAATGAGGTCTTTTTATGTGCTTGGTTTCTAGGATGAAGTAGTTGACAGGGTTGTGTTCTTTGGTGTGTGCAGAAAACAGGAAACCCCTGTGCATTTTGAAGTTTAATGGTAGTCATCAACTGAAGAGCCCAGAGTTTGCAATTCTATCTCATCTAATTTGTGGTTGTCCTAAAATTTGTTTGTTTATTTATGTTTTTGAGACAGAGTCTTGCCGTGTTGCCCAGGCTGGAGTGCAGCCTCCACTGCCTGGATTTCAGTGATTTTCATGCCTCAGACTCCCAAGTAACTGAGATTACAGACACCTGCCACCACACCTAGCTAATTTTGTACTTCCAGTAGAGACGGGGTTTCACCATGTTGGCCAGGCTGGTGAACTCCTGGGCTCCAGTGATCTGCCTGCCTCGGCCTCCCAAAATGCTAGGATTACAGGCGTGAGCTACCACACTTGGCCTGGTTGTCCTAAAGTTTAAAAGCTACCAAATTCTTCTTACCTCTACTTGATGGGTCTTTTTGCTCTTACTGTTCCCCAGCAGCCCACAGTGGATCTTCAGGGCAGACTCAGTACTCTTTGGATGCATAAAACTTAAACTTTTGACAATATATGCACATATTTGGATTTTTTTGTGTGTTTTTATTTTTTATTTTTAAATTTTCTTTTTCTTCATGTACCACACAGGAAAACTTAATGGATTCTGTTTTTCTTTAGCCTTTACACTCAGCTGACTGCAGAATAGAGTCCTATTTAAAGGAACGCCAGTGATAGACAGGCTTATATATACTTAATGACTTCATTCTTGATCATCCTAATGGGTTATGACTTTTAACTTTTGAAATTATATAGCATTTATTTTATTTTATTGTAATTTTTTTTGAGATGGGGTCTTGCTCTGTTGCCTAGGCTGGAGTCCAGTGGCGAGATCTCAGCTTACTGCAGTCTCCACCTCCCAGGTTCAAGCAGTTCTCCTGTCTTCATCCTCCCAAGTAGCTGGGACCACAGGCGCATACCATGATGCCCAGCAAATTTTGTATTTTTAGTAGAGACAGGATTTCACCATATTGGTCAGGCTGGTCTCGAACTCCTGACCTCAGTGATCTACCTGCCTCAGCCTCCCAAAGTGCTGGGATTACAGGTGTGAACTGCCACGCCTGGCCAGCCTTTATTTTTTATTTTTATTTTTGAGATGGAGTCTTGCTCTGTTGTTCAGGCTTGAGTGCAGTGGCGAGATCTCAGCTCACTGCAACTTCCACCTCCTGGGCTTACATGATTCTCCTGCCTCAGCCTCCTGAGTAGCTGGAATTGCAGGCATGTGCAACCACGCCCAGCTAATTTTTATATTTTTAGTAGAGACAGGATTTTACCATGTTGGCCAGGCTGGTCTTGAACTTCAGACCTCGGGTGATTCTCTTGCCTCGGCCTCCCAAAGTGCTGGGATTCCAGGCGTGAGCCCCTGTGCCGGTGAAATTATTAAAACATACACACACAGACACACACACACACACACACACACACACACACACACACACAGGCACACACACACTTGCTTTGAAAGCTGAGAGACATCTAAGCAGCAATTTTGTCCTTGCCCCCACTTCCATAGGTCTTTTTCTTAACATTTAATTACTGGATTACTATATTGGCCTCTTTGCTTAGACTCCCCAGATCCGTTTGCTTTCCTTCACCCTTTTTTATGGAGGACCGTCAGATCAATCTTTTAAAGATAAGTTTTATAATGTTACTACTTGTTGCCTATTGGATTAGGGCTGGAGGGGTGCTTTTTGTAGTCTCACTGGCAACTGGCTTTTTCACCCTCTTCTTATTGCTACTCTGTGTTGATGGCCAGTTTCCAGGTGGGCATCTGCTCCATTTGCTTTCACTTTTCACCTGCCGTTCATTGTAGAAGGTCCTTTGCATCGTCTTGCTCCCTCTAAATCAGGGTGTCCAGTCTTTTGGTTTCCCTGGGCCACACATAAAATACACTAACACTAATGATAGTTAATCAATTAAAAAAAGGAAAAAAAATCGCAAAAAATCTCATACGAATTTGTGTGTGACCATTCAAAGTAGTTCTAGGCTGCAGGTTGGACAAGCTTGCGCTAAATTCTGTTCCCTTCTTTAAGGTAGTTCTTGACCATCCTGTCCTAGGTTCATTTCTTCATTGGTGGTTGGCTACTTATCCTTTGTTTATCTGTAGTAGATTGTGAATTTTAACAGTCTATACTACATTATTAGTTAATGTGCTTTTCTTAAAATTGCTTGTAATTGTGTCCATTTGACTCTGGTTTTTCTTTTTAATCTTTTAAGTTCTTTCAGGACAAAGAATGTCTTTTACTACTTTTCTTTTGTTTTGTTTTTTGTTTTTTCCAATAGTGGCTAATGCAAGCTGTGCATTTTAGGGTATGTGCAAGTAGTACTTTGGACATCAGCAAGTACTTCAAATACTGAAACTTATTTTTTCAATAGCTAGAAAAGCAATGTTGATTTTCCAATTGTGGGAGAGAAAATCAGATTACCTCCTCTTGGCCTATACTGGGTGATATGTGTTATTTCATCCTTAGTGGTGAAAGTGTTATTTAAAGGCATTAAATATGGGTATTAACAGTGCTTATGGAAAGTGCTTAATAACCTGGGAACTTAAAAAAAAATCTGTTAATTTATATACTGCATTATTATAATTATGCAACAGATTGAACTTTTCATTTTTTAAAAGCAGTATTTTAGATTTCAGCCAAAAGAGGTATTTTGTTAAAACACCACCGTGTCTGTGGAAATCGGTTTTCAGTAGTAACCATTTGCCACAATAGGGTAAAAATTTTAAGCAGTAATTACTGCGTGTCAGATTATGCTGATACCTGGTAGAGAAGTATGAAAAAAATTATTGCAGATGTTGATTCTTAGTTTTTTGTGATTCGAATTAAATTAATGAGAATGAAAATATTTTAGCTTTAAAAAAATAATCTTTATGTATAAGTATTGAGTGATTAAAGTGAAAGCAGGAAGTATTCACTTTACTCTGCTTATATGTAAAGATTATTTTTAATATGAATATATACACATATATAAATGCAAAATGAGAATTTGGAAGATCATATTCCTTCACTGAAAGAGGTGAAAACTTAAAAATTATTTGTTTCTATATACTTATTTTTAATTAAAAAAAACTGGCTCTTCTATCCACCCCTGCCCCCTTCCCTCCCCTGCGCTTCATTCAATTAAAAAAAAAAACTGGCTTGTCATGGAACACTGGACATTTTTAATATTCCTTATTTAAGCTACAGTTTTCAAAATGAGTTGGAAGTTTATTGCAGGTTGAGTATCCCTTATTCATTGGAATTTTTTGATTTTTGGAATGTTTGCATTATAATTACTAGCTGAACAGCCCAATCCAGAAACATGAATCTGAAATTCTCTAGTGAGCATTTCCTTTGTCTGTCACATTGGCATTCAAAATGTTTTGGGCTTTAGGCCATTTCAAATTTTGCATTTTTTTCAGATTAGAGATCCTAAGCCTGTATCAACTTGCTTAAAACTATTTGAAACTGGCCAGGTGTGGTGGCTCATGCCTGTAATTCCAGCACTTTGGGAGGCCAAGGTTGGCGGATCACAAGGTCAGGAGTTCAAGATCAGCCTGGCTAACATAGTGAATCCCGTCTCTACTAAAAATACAAAAAATCATCCAGGCCTGGTGGCAAGTGTCTGTGATCCCAGTTACTCAGGAGGCTGAGGCAGGAGAATCGCTTGGACCTGGGAGGCAGAGGTTGAAATCGTGCCACTGTACGCCAGCCTGGGCGACAGTGCAAGACTTCATCTCAAAAACAGAAAAACAAAAAAAAACAAAAACCAAACTTACCATGTGAGCTCTCTTCTTAAAATTGCGATTATCTTTTGTCGTTTTGAGATTGTGTTGAAGTGGCCGGGCACAGTGGCTCACGTCTGTAATCCTTGCACTTTGGGATGCCGAGGTGGGTGGATTACCTGAGTTTGGGAGTTCAAGACCAGCCTGACCAACATGGAGAAACCCCATCTTTACTAAAAATACAAAATTATCCAGGTGTGGTGGCGCATGCCTGTAATCCCACCTACTCGGGAGGCTGAGGCAAGAGAATCGCTTGAACCTGGGAGGCAGAGGTTGTGGTGAGCTGAGATCTTGCCGTTGTACTCCAGCCTGGGCAACAAGAGTAAAACTCTGTCTCAAGAAAAAAAAAAAAAAATAGAAATTATGTTGAAGTGAAATATATCTGCTTAAGAGAATATGCCTTATTGCACTGAATTTCAGACTTCCGTAATCTGTTTTTATTTATTAGAAAATTAGTTGAAAATATTTTGAAACAAGTCATCCACAATCCCAGCACATGAAAAACACCCTTCTGCTGTTATTTTTCTTTCCAGTCTTGATCCAAAAGGGAAGAATGCATGAGAAGCAGTCTCTACATTTACAGTTTTGTATTTTACTTTTAAAATTTAATGTTATATCGGTATGGCATGTGGTTTTAAAAATTAATGTTATTTTATAAATGTTACATGTAGCCATTATGGGTATTTTTGGTGAGCTTACATTGTTGTACCACAACTTGTTTGTTTGCTTGCTTATTTATTTATTTAAAGAGACAGGGTCTCTCTGTGTTGCACAGGCCGGTCTTGAATACCTGGCCTCAAGTGATCTTCTGCCTACCAATATGCTGGGATTACAGGTGTGGGCCACTGCATCAGGTCCACACCTAATTAATTTATTGTTGAATATTTAGTTTGCAGTTTGCTTTCAACTTTATTTTTTCAGACGGAGTCTTGCTCTGTTGCCTAGGAGTGCAGTGGTGCAGTCTCGGCTCATTGTAACCTCTGCCTCCTGGGTTCAAGCGATTCTGCCACCTCAGCCTCCTGAGTAGCTGAGATTACAGGCATCCACTACTATGCCCGGCTGATTTTTGTATTTTTAATAGTGATGGGGTTTCACCATGTTGTCCAGGCTGGTCTTGAACTTCTGGCCTCAAGCAATCTGCCTGCTTCAGCCCCCACAAAGTGCTGGGGTTACAGGCGAGAGCCACCGCCCGGGCTGCTTTCAACTTTCTTATTCTTATTTTTAATTTTAATTTTTAAAAATAGAGATGGGGAATCTCTTCATGTTGCCCAGGCAGGTCTTGAACTCCTCAAGTGACCCTCCCACCTTGGCCTCCTAAAGTACTGGGATTACAGGCATGAGCTACTGCATCCAGCCTCAACTTTTTTATTCTTACAAACACTTTGAATGTAGTGTTTTTTGAGACTGTATCTTGTTCTGTCGCCCAGGCTAGAGTGCAGTGGTGCAATCATGGCTCACTACAACCTTGATCTCCTGGGCTCAGGTGATCCTCCCACCTCAATCAGCCTCCTGAATAGCTAGGACCACAGGCATGTGCCACCAAATGTGGCTTATTTTTTTTTTAAGTTTTTGTAGAGATGGAGTCTCACTGTGTTGCCCAGGTTGATCTTGAACTCCTGGACTCAAACTTCTCCTGCCTCAGCCTCCCAAAGTGCTGGGAATACAGCAATGAGGCACTGCACCTGGCTGTGACTCTTGATATGTATCTATTTTCTGAGGCCCTTCCAAAAGAATTATGCTAACCAGTATGAACTTGGCTTTTTTAAAAAAGATATATTTTAATAAGTTAATGCTTTAAGTAAAGCTTTAGTATAACTTAATGTCAGTATAGTTCTTAGTATTTATGAAAGCACTTCATATACTATCTCACTTGATTTCACAACAACAGTCTGGTATGGAGAAACTAAGTTGTGAAAAATAGAAAATGTTTACAAGGCAGACTACCACATGTGATTATCAGTGGTTACCAGTCACACTTCTTCATTTCAGTTAGTTCTGAAAGATCCTTTCTCTGAGTTGATGTCAGCTTCTCTTAATGTACTGAGAGTGTGGTAAGATAAATACTAAGAAATTAATAATTGTTTTGGTTGTTGCTGTCTTACCAGCTAGTTAACTATCAAGCATTTGTCTCATGCATTGGCTACATTCCAGTGAAACTAAGCTTGTGTTGTAAGTTTGAGTTGCTAGATAATAACATGATCAAACCTGATCATGTCTGCAAGGTTGTAACATCCATATTAGTTGTATTTCTTAAGATGCTCAATTTCTGTTCTGAGAGATGCTCTGTACAGCCTGTGTGTGCTCTGCGTATTTGAGTGTGTAAGCAGTTACCTAATATTTTATTCCTTTTGAGTACAGAGGAGTTGCTGGAGAGCCCATTTACTGTTGAGATCATCAGTAAACCTCATTGTTAAATCCCTATTCAAATATTAGTGGTGGTATGGTCAAACAAATCCAGGCAATAATTGTCTTGCCTTTTTGCAGTTCCTGAAAACCCATAATCATGGTTCTTGCAGTGTTGTTTTGTTGGAGCAGTTAATGTAATGAGATTTGGACTGACGTGGCCTGGGTGAGCCACGATTACTCTGTCTTATAGTTTCTTATAGTTAAGTACACAGGAGCATGTCATTGACAAAGCATTAGTATTGTGATGTCTTGTTGGCTGCTACTTTGCTCTTTCAAAGAAGGATAGTAGCTGACTTTTCGGTTACTGTTTCAGCATTGTATTATGTCCTTACATGTGTTATCTCTTTCATTGTACACAATGAAACTCGTAGGTGAGAAAACTAAGGCAGAAGAGGATAAAATTCACATAGCTGGAATTTAAAACTAATTTAAAATAAAGGGATTTCAGAGCATTCATGGGTCTTTATCACTGTTTTAAAATAAGAAGCCTAGCGTTTCTTGATATTCTCCACTTTTTATTGTCTTAATGTGTTTTAAGGGTTCCTCTTGGTAGGGGTTTATGACATTGATTGTTAAGTGTGGCTTTGTGCATTGTCCTTTTTTTGTTAGATGGAAAGGAAACAAGATGTTTCCAGACAAAATTTAAAGGTTTCTCAAGTGGATAAAATTGCTTGTAAACCAGTGCTTGACTTCTATTTTGTTTTCCAGAAGCCTCATGAATAAGCTGAGTTTTTTTGGTTTTTGTTTTTGTTTTCCTTTTTGTAAGTTTTTTTCTTTTATAAACTTACGATTCAGGATGGGATAAATACTGTACATGTATGTATTTTTCCCAGAGATTTGAGAGCAGACACTATTGGTGGGGCAGTTAGGAATCCCACTTAATGTGACACTACAAGGAAGAGTACAAGGTCTATTTATTGTATTGCTGGGGATGGTAGGACTCCCCAAGTCTTGGTTCTCCATTCCTAGATCTTGAAATGGACTTTCAGATGATTGGGTTATGATATTGACCCCACACTAACCAGGACAACAAGAGACTAATGTATGAAAACCAAAATGCAGTCTTTTTTTTTTTTTTTTTGGAGCAAATAGATGGACAACGATAGTTGTGTTTGGTGATTAGCATGGTTGGCTATATGAGGAAGCCAGTTCCTCTAAGAAGGTGGCTTGGTAAGCAGAGTTGGAGCCAGGGAGATTACTTGGGTGTTTTTAGTGTCTACTGTAACTAAGCTACTATCTAACTATATGCATTAATTGCTTTGATAAGGATAGGCTTCTTTGTGCATTGGTGCCCTGCCCTTAAATGTGTCAGCTGGATAATACTGGCTGCATCTGACTCTGTGGGGCTCCTTTGCTTTTGTTGGACCAATTCCTAATTCCTGTTACCTTCTTTTGGAATTGTCAAATCGTTTAATCCTCTTACTGCCAAATCATTCTTTAAAACAAACTTTGTGCATCTCTTCTGTGATCTGTTGCTTTTCGCCTTGACAAAAAAACCAGTCAGTGTTTCCAGATTCTTGATGGGGTGGATAGGAACTGTCTTTTCATAGGCTGGATGCATTTACATTTTTGGTGATTATGTGTTAAGTGAAGATTTGGTAACTGCTGGTATTTATGCCAGTGGGTTGGCAAACCAGGATATTTTAGCCGATGCTGTGGATGCTGTTACCTCCAGGGAGATTATTGTTGAATTTGAAATTGTACTTGGATAACACATTATCACTTGGTTTTATAATTCAGTAGTTTCTAACTCCTTTTAATATGATCAGATTTGAACAGTTAGGTAAGTTTTGAATAGTTAGGTATCTTTGAATACGAGTGATTGCTGTAAGTTGTCAGTAGGCTCAACAAGTCTAAATTGATTAATTTTGCTGAGTTAAAACCAGCTTTTTTTTTTTTTTTTTTTTTTTTTTTTAATACAGAGGGCTATAAGACAGATTTGGGGAAAACATGCAGTGGAACAGAGGTAATTACTTTTTTCTAAATTCAAAAAGATCTTATGTTCATCAGTTACATTTAAATATTAGAAATGGAACAAGAAGTGTTTTTTTGAAACCAAACTCCTAAAGAAGTGTTTCAAATATAAAAAAACGCTTCCACATATTCACAACAGTGTTAGTTATTGCTGCTTAACAAATCACTCTAAATTTAGTGGCTTAAAACAACAGAGAGGGGGTGTGTGTGTGTGTGCGCGCGTGTGTGTGTGTTGTGTGTTAAGAGATAGGGTCTCACTCTGTTGCCCAGGCAGGAACAACTGTGTGTGTGTGTGTGTGTGTGGCAGGAGTGTAGTAGTGTAATCATAGCTCACTGCAGCTTCAAACTTCTGGGCTCACGCATTCCTCCCACCTCAACCTTCTAAGTAGCTAGGACTACATGTGTGTGCCACCACTGCTGACTAATTTTTAAAAAGTCTTTGTAAAGCTAAAGTCTTGCCATGTTTGTTGCTGAGGCTGGCCTTAGACTCAGCCCTCAGCCTTGCAAAGTACTGGGATTACAGATACAAGCCACCATGCCCTGCCTAAAACAAGACAGTTGTTTAAGCCTCACAGTTTCTGTAGGTCAGGAACCCATGCATGGCTTTGCTGAGACGTCTGCTTCAGGGTCCTTCATAAGCTGCAGTCATGATTTCACCTGTGGCTACATGCGTCTCAAAACTTGATTGGGGAAAGGTCCGTTTCCAAGCTCATTCTTGTGGTTGATGTCGACTGAGGACCTCAGTTCCTAATTGGGTATAAATGATTCAGGGCAGAGGCAGAGTTCAGTGGGAAGCTGGGGAGCAATAGCTTTGTATGTGTAGCTGTTGTCCAGAGATGTCTCTTGGCTTCATGTGGCCTCTCTATAGGGCAGCTCATAACATAGCAGCAGTCATCATCAGAGTAAGCAATCAGGGCAATAGATAGAAGAGGACAAGCAAGATGGAAATCACAGCTTTTTAACGTTTTGAAAGTAACATCCCATGACTTGCCTTACGTTATTTCTTAGAGGCATGTTATAGGTCTAGCCCACAGTCATTGGAAGGGAATTACATTAGGGCATGAATGCTTGTAAGTGAAGATCATTAAGAGTCATTTCAGATGCTGCTAACTGAGCAGTTGAGTGTAGATGCGTATGTTTTGGAGGAAAGGGAGAAAGACCAAGTAGCTCCAGAGACTTAAGAGCTTTGCTAATTTTGCTTCTGTCTGTGCCCAAGCACCTTGGTTTAGTCTTTTGCTTTCTTCTTTCTTTGCTGTAGTGGCAAAAACTGTGATTACTTTTGCACCAACCTGATAGCAGTTTGCGTCATGTTTGCTGTATTGTTGTTTCCTTTTGAGAGGATTTACTCAGAAAATAGCCTTGCTTATGCGTTCACCTGCTTTTCACATTATGAAAACCTGGTACACTATCATGAAAGGCGACAGGATACCAGAACTGAGCTTTGAAGCTTCGAGCTGAAAGGCTGCTGCTTTCTCTAAGCAATTTTACAAATTATGGACAAGACTATGTTTGCATATGGAGGCTGGTACTTTTGGAAACTATTCCTTGAGGTTTTTTTTTTTTTTTTTAGGATACAGATTCTCACTCTGTCACCCAGCATGGAGTGTGGTGGCATGATCTCGGCTCACTGCAACCTCTGCCTTCCTGGTTCAAGTGATTCTTGTGCCTTAGCCTCCTGAGTACCTGGGACTACAGGTGTGCACCACCACACCCAGCTAATTTTTCAGCTTTTTAGTAGAGACAGGGTCTCACCATGTTGGCCAGGCTAATCTTGAACTCCTGACTTCAGGTGTTCTGCCTGCCTCGGCCTCCCAAAGTGCTGGAATGACAGGATTGAGCCACCACACAGGGCCCTGTTCCTTGAGTTTATTTAAAACTCTAGTTTTACAAGTTTTTGGAAAGAATGAACTCTTAATTAAAAAATTAAAAGACAAGAATGATTTTGATCACTTTGGCGCTCTTTGCACTATTATGTGGAGCATGAGACTAGTGAGGCCCTCCTGTGGTGACATTCTTTCTTCTGGAATGCAAAAGAGTAGTTGTTCTTGCTTTCCACAAAGTACAAGAGAAAAAAATCAGAGTTTTAGTTGGAGAAAGAGTACAACCAATGGGGAAAGAAATTTTATTTGTAATCTTCAGACAGGAGATTTTTGAGACCAAAAGGAGAAAAATAAGTTTAAAAATAATTCTTGAATTGTCCTTTGCATAGTTTATATTAATTTTCAGTATTCCCTCTGTGACCTGATTTGACAGCTATTTTGCCTAGATGTGATGTTTTTTGAATAAATTTATTGAGAACCTATTGTGCTAGGCACTCATCAACAATATTTCTAATCATCACAGATACTTGAACGATATTTCCTTCATCAATAAAAAGAGAATGAGGCCCAGGGCAGTTCAGTAAGATTTCTTAGGGCACTTCAAAGTTGTCCAGTTCAGTGCTTCCCGACCCCCATGCTTAGCATTGATCTGGGCTTTTTCCTGTATTACCCTGATCCCTGCCCTCTCCCAAGTGCCCTTAAGGTAGCAAGCAATATACCAGGAAGACTGCTACTTATAACTGTTCATCTTCAAGGAAACTTGGGTATCTGTGCAATTAAATGCCAGACCAAAATGTGTTTTTGTCCTGATCTTGTTTAATTAGTAAACAGTATATTAGGTCCTGAAGAGCAAAGTATATGGGAAACTGCTTTGGTTCAGACAGTAACCTATGTTCCTGAGACAGATTATAGAGCCTCTTACAGGTAGATGAAAATTATGCCGACTGACCCAGAAATTAGATTTGGGAAGTGGAGATTTATTTTAGTGAGAGCAGAGTATAAATATTTTCCATTATTATTGGGTTATGGGTTAAATGGGAATGTTAAACCTTTATTGTTAAGGAGAGGAAATGTTTTGTGCTTTCTGGTTTTTTATTGTGTTCCTCTGAGAAATTCAACTCTCCAGATATTTTTGTGTTCAAAAATGGTGGTTAAATACTATCTCAGACTTCTTAGTTTCCTGTGTAATAGCAGTTGAAAACATGATTAGAGGAAATAAGTGGAGGCATTTTAGTGAGTAAAGCTGATGACCAGAACCAAGAATGATAGAGTTCTGTGGAATTTTACTTTGTAAGCCTGGTCATTAGTGCTTTGATCTTGTGCAAAACTGTATTGTGTCTTGCTTGAAGGGTACTTTGCATTTTTTTAATTGAAGCTAGTATAAACTTCTCATGTTGGCTTAGGGCCAGTGATCCCTATTTTCTCTGAAGCATGGAATGCTTTGTGAAGTTATAATGGTATTACCAAGTATTGTTAAAAAAAATAATGGAGGTTAGGGGATTTTTTTTTTCCCTTTCAGTACTGAAGGAATTGCTTTTCTGTCCTTTCAAAATCTTGGAATAGGTTAAAGTTGTGGTTGGGAAGTGTTTTGGTTAATGGAATCTCTGTGTATAAAAGAAGTGAGTTTTGCCTCTGGCATTCCGTAGCTGAGGTTCATAGCTGGGTTCATGCTCCAGCTTGAGTAACTTTGGTAGTTAGTACACATATAGAGAGAAGTGTTTTAATAGTTGTAGATATACTTTTTCAGTAAGAGTCCACTTAGCAGTTAGCTAATGGGGTCATTATCAGTTCCCTTCCCTCCTCCTTAAAAATCTTGACCTGGGTTAAGTGAATAATTGTAGATTTAAGTTGAGCTTCTATTGGATAGTTAGATCAGTGTCCCCATCCCCACCCCCCGCCTTGCCTTAGGCCTCTCTGTGACTTTTACCAAATATATAGTAGTTCTCTAAACACAGTTGTGTAGTCAGAACACATTAATTAAAGACCTTCAGGGCACGTGAGCATCTTCAGTACCCTTGTCTAAAAGAAAGTGTTGACTGCTGTACTTTCATCCTTTATGAATTCTTTAAAAGCATCTATTATTTTTAATTTGCAGCAGCTCTTGCCAGGTAAAAAGTTTTGGGAAACAGATGAATCCAGCAAAGATGGACCAAAAGGAATATTCCTGGGTGATCAATGGCGAGACAGTGCCTGGGGAACATCAGGTAATCTAGATCTAGCATCTGTACTGTGATTTATGCCTGTCTTAGAGCTCCTTTCCTCAGCAATTGGCAAGTCATGAATTTTACATCAGTGACATAAGCATGTCAAGCAGTGTCCTCTCCTGTAGTGTAATTGCCATTAAGGAGCTTTATATGATGTAATTTATTAAAACATAATTAACACAAAATCAAATCCTCAATATTTTCTGAAGTGCTAGCCACAGGGGGAATGGTCTTATTTGAAATGACCATAATTTCAGCTATAATGTTTTGTTCTGTACTGCTGTCAGCATACTTGGAATTAGAAAATCCACACCTGCCATTTGAAGTTCATGTTTCTTTTTTTTCCCCTTGCCCTTGTGTACTGTGTATAGAATGATCTATCTTTAAATGTGATTGGGACCAAATCATGTCACTGGGCATGGACATTCTTCTGGCAGACTACCCCTGAAGAGGGATGGGGAGAACTTACAGAGGCAGACACACTGACAGCAGAAAAAGTGACAGGTGATAGGGAGGAAGGAGACAGAAAACCGAAAAGCCAGTGCGGTATGTTACAGCACAATGTAAGCATGGAACCTCATGATGACAGTGAATTATCAGAAAAGAACAAATTATATTGTTATTTTTAAAAAGGGCAGTAAAATTGTATTTTGTTTTAATAATGTTATCAATAAAATAGATTAAAAAGAAATCGTTTTACTTATAAAGGGGTAAACATTTTATCTACTCAGCTAGACAAACCAGATAAGCTAGATAAACGGTTGTATTCTTCTGCTCTCCTGGATAAATGAGGGGTGTGTTCTATTTCCTTAGCTTATGTAGAATATCATACAGTGAAAGACACAATAGGAGGTTTTGGCTCAACTGACCATGGCAAGTTTCCTGATTCCATTGGTTTATCCATGAGACATCACTCATAATTTGTTTGAGCCTCTGGCTGCACTGTATCATGCTTGTGTATCTTTTTTGTAGATCATTCAGTTTCCCAGCCAATCATGGTGCAGAGAAGACCTGGTCAGAGTTTCCATGTGAACAGTGAGGTCAATTCTGTACTGTCCCCACGATCGGAGAGTGGGGGACTAGGCGTTAGCATGGTGGAGTATGTGTTGAGCTCATCCCCGGGCGATTCCTGTCTAAGAAAAGGAGGATTTGTAAGTTGGCTTGAGGAACTTGTTCCTATCTCTCTCTCTCTCCCTCTATCTTTTTTACCCTAAAGCAAAACATGCCTGTTTAGTTTCCTTCACAGCAATAATTACAGGGTATTTTCAAATATGTTCGTTGTAAATAGACCTCAGCAAACATACTAGGAGATGTAAACTAAACTTTTAAAAACTAAAGTAATAATGTTTTGGGCGGACACATGGATAGTAATGTGAGATAAGAACTGAAATCTAGATCAAAGTTCATTGGTCTGTCAGAAAACACCATTTTTACTTTAAAATAAAGACAAAAGGGGGTTGGGAAGGAATTAAAAAAGGAAAGCTGATGCTGGGTTGTTAACAGGGAATTCCAGATTTGAGATCAGTGATTTACCAGTACTCAAGAAACCTTAATATGGATCAGATTATAGGGCCATTCTTGTTTTGTTAGCTGTGATTTAATTATAGAATCCTCTTTGGCCCTCCTTGAACAGCTTTATTTCTCACACCTGGCCTGTCAAGAAATTAGGGATTCTGTTAACTCTTTCTTCTGGATTTTTTGGATTCATTGTCACTGACCTCTCTGATGCTGAACTGTAGTCAGATAAGTCTCTGTGTCTATAGCCTCTTTCAAGTTGTTAGCATTTTTCCATAAGCATCTGTGACAGCCTTTCTCAAAATTTCTTTCTTTATCATTAACTTTCTGGATCAAGAAGTCTTAAGATGATGTATTTCCATTTGAGTCTTCCTCATTTTGTATTCTATGACTGTTAGTCACAGATAGG
This sequence comes from Saimiri boliviensis, assembly GCF_048565385.1. Classification (NCBI taxonomy): domain Eukaryota; kingdom Metazoa; phylum Chordata; class Mammalia; order Primates; family Cebidae; genus Saimiri; species Saimiri boliviensis. Next base: position 29,682,490 of record NC_133459.1, on the reverse strand, counting down.
AAGGCCATGAAAGGCGCATGAATCTATCTTCTCTCCCTTTCTCTTGTCTAGCTTGTTTTGTACTTTTTCAAAGCCATTTCTCCCTGAAGTCATTTTGGGCTAATATTACCTGATAGCAGTCATTTAAGAGATTTTAATACAACTTGTGGGAGAGAAGGTTTTTTCCCACAAAGTATGTTAATTATTACAACTATCTCTCTTTAATAGCATTTGTTGCTCAGTATTTCTTAGTGTCATACATCTTTTACTGGGTATCAGAGGCTTGGTCCTGTTTTCCCTATTCCAGGTTAAATTTTGTCAGAGTAAGAGTAGTTTATTTTTGATGCAGCTTCCTCAAGTGTCAAGTACAGCTCTTAAGTACTAGCTATTCTAAAGCTGACCTGATTGCTTTGGGTGTTTTGACCCTGCGGAGACCTAGGTCAGGTTTAGTAGCTTGTGAATCAGATAGGAGATGGCTTCTTTTATTTGAACCTTCCCAAGGGGCTGCTTGGGAAGAACAAGATCTACCCTTTGGATGTGAGGAATGGGCTCAGGCTAAGTGATCATTTGCCTGTTATCTCATGGGAAGAATGGAGTTACTTCTCCTTTTTCACTCTATCCCCAGCTCACCTGTTTTTTTTTTTGTTTTTTTTTTGTTTTTTTTTTTTTGGGTCTTCTCTCTTTCCTCATCTTATGAGCACAGATTCCTCAGCAGAAATTAGTGTTGTGCGTCAGTAGGTTGCTAGTGTGGTGAACTGGAACCTGTGACTCTAGCTGTGAATTCTCTGTCATGTGTGTGATCAGTTTTTAATTCTTGGGCACTAACCAGGAGGCATATGCCTGCATTACTGTGAAGCTTGTAGGAAGCAGAAAAATAGTTGGAAATAGGAGAAAGATACATGGTGGGATTGAATCACTTTGCCCCTTATTTTTCTCTCTTTTTATTTTCTCTTTTTTAATCATCTCGTTAGACAGTTATTTTGATGACAAAAGCCTTATCATTTGGATTCACTATCTTAGTTGTCCTGGGAAACTGGTGATTTACCTCTTTTAAAAAAGAGTTGTGACTAGAGGAGGGTAAGACCTCAGACTAGATTGATGGAGTCAGAAGATTGGACTCTAGCTATCAAGATAATTTACTGAGCTTCTGAGGTATGCATAAAAATAAATGAAAATTCCCCAAATCTGTGTTCCAGCTTCTTTTAGAAGGAAGATTGTGGATAATGGAATATTATCCCATAGTTTAACTTAGGTTGCATCAATAGAGTGATACAAGAGGACTGATCTAGTGACATCAAGCCACTTGTTGGCATATACAATCTTCTGGTGGATGGAGACCTGTGGCTCAGTGAACCAATTTTTATGATTATTATTATTGAGATGGAGTTTTGCTTGTCGCCTAGGCTGGAGTGGCACGATCTTGGCTCTTTGCAACCTCCACCTCACGGGTTCAAGCGATTCTCCTGCCTCAGCCTCCCCAGTAGCTGGGATTACAGGCGCCTGCCATGATGCCTGGCTAATTTTTGTATTTTTAGTAGAGACAGGGTTTCAGCATGTTGGCCAGGTTGGTCTCGGACTCCTGACCTCAGATGATTTGCCTGGCTTGGCCTCCCAAAGTGCTGGGATTACAGGTGTGAGCCACTGCACCTGGCCAGTGAACTTGTTATCAGGTTTATGGTTGTATCCTCTTAATCTTACACATAACCTGGCTTTTCTCTGCCTCTTTGTCAGGATGACATCTGACCAAAGCTCTTTTTGTGGAAGCCTGAATCACTTTATGGTTGTCATAGCATGCATGCCTCTTCTTGAGGAAAGTGAGCCTTTTCTTTTTAAATCTAGTCTGTCATTTAAAGTGTTGAATTCAGAGAACCAGGAACATAGGATATCTGCTTCTTGTAGATAATTGTTATAAAGGCATGGTACTTGGTAGTACATGTGGTCAGGGCATCCAAGTATTTTTACTTTTGGGGTAGCTGTATCAACATTAACTCCAGGAAGCCTCACTTTAACTCTGAGAGCCAAAAACACCATCTCTGATGGTATAGTGATTGTAGACCTTAAAGCAGGTAACTAAGAAGGCATTCTTACACACTGGCAACAGATAATGAAGACTAACTTTTCAGGTATAGGTGATTCAGAGCTAAAATAAATCTCTGTATAGTGGTTTACCATTTTCAGTGAAGTTTCCAGGTTATACAGCTAGATTGAAGGCTGTTTAATTCTTTGTCTAGCTTGAATTCATTTTGATTGTACAAATGGTTTCAGTTTAGTGGTTTTGGCCTCTGTGCTAATAATGCTTTCAGGCCAACAAGAAGAATCTGACAACCATATTTTGTTCTTAGCATTTGCTGCAAATTTTTGGTAGTAGTCCACATAGGAATCTCAAACTTGAGGAGATCAGTTTTCAGATAATAGGAGAACTCAAAATATCAGCAAAATCTTTTTTTTTTTTTTTTGGGTATCCTTTATTTTATTTATTCTTGGAGTAGAACAGGTGCCTGCCCCATGGTTCAGGGTGGTTACAAAATCAGATGTAATTACCGTATTTTTAGGCCCATGGGTGAGATTGCCATCTAAAGACCTAGATGTCTGGAATACCAGCTGATCTTTTTCAAATAGGTGGAAGCCTAGCCAGCCAAAAGGTAGATCATGATTTCTACCTCACTGGTTTATGGTGTTCAGGGAAACAAGAAGACCACTCTAAACTTCAGTTAGGCTAATGACCACTTTAACCTCACAGAAGAAAGATTCTTTAGAAACAATATCTTGGGAAGGTCTTTCTGTTTGTTCTGTAGGGAGTATCTGGTTTTTGATCTAGAGAATATATACACATTCGTAGTATACATCTATTTGGGTCTTGAAACTTGATGACTTGCTATTCTAGGTTTCACTGCATTTATTTTAGGTAACCAGTGGTAGGTTACTTTCATAGGTTTTGTTTGAAAACTTCCATACAATGTGATACAGATAAAAGTCAGGGGTTTGAGTTTCAAATGGACCTTAATTCATCTTCAAAAATGGGGATAATCAAAACTCAACAAAGTCTAATTCATACGGCTATGTGGCATATATGAAAATGCTTTGTAAACATTAAAAGTCTTTTTTTTTTTTTTTTTTTTTTTTTAAATACAGAGTCTGGTTCTGTCGCTAGGCACCAGGCTGGAGTGCAGTGGCGCAATCTCTGCTCACTGCAGTCTCTGCTTCCTGGGTTCAAGCAGTTCTTCTGCCTCAGCCTCCCAAGTAGCTGAGACTACAGGCGCATGCCACTACGCCCAGCTAATTTTTGTATTCTTTAGCAAAGACAGGGTTTCACCATGTTGGCCAGGATGGTCCCCATCTCTTGACCTCATCGTTCACCCACCTCAGCCTCCTGAAGTGCTGGGATTACAGGCATGAGCCACCGCGCCCGGCTAAAAGTCTTACTACTCCAAGTCAGTGGGCCGACAGCGTTAGCATCACCTGGGAGCTTATCAGAAACAGAGATTCTCAGATCATACCTCAGAGCAAATGAATCAAAACCTGAATTTTGACAAGACTCCCCATATGATTTGTATGCACATTAAAGTTTGATAAGCACTGCTATCAAATATAATTTCCTTAGAAGAGTAAATCATTAGGAGTCTATTAGAAACTTATCTACAGGCTAGAACCCCTTTATATTTTTGCTTCCCTAAAGCAAGAAGTTTACATGCTCTGCTCTGCAGTGCCAAGCTTTTAAACACTGACTAGATAACTTGAAAAAAACTTTTAGAAAATCTTTCTTTGGTTCTTCATCTCTGTAATAAAAACAAGCACCATTCACCATGTTTAAGGTGTATTTTCTTTTTCCTTTTGAATCTGGAGGTTACTGTAGCAGAGGGGAGCACTCTCACATTCTGTACATCAGGAATTGGGCAATGATTATATACACAGTACCTGCTATAGACTGTGTTCTACCACACTTTCCCACTTTTATTCATTTTGAAATTGGGATGCACCTTTCAAATGATCATGTGTCATAGTTTAGTAGCCAACATTTTCTTCTTAGTGGCACATAAAATGATGGTTTTTCTTTCTTTTTTTCCAATAACTGACTATATTACTGGAGATGGTATTTCTTATAATTTATGGTGTCTCAGATTTAATGAAATGTAGTAGTTGTTGGTGGCTTAATTCCATACGAATATCTCAGAAAACTCAGTTGGACAAAGAGTCTAATGATTAGAGCCTTGAAAATTTCCTAGGGGGAAAACATAGTATGTCTAGCAATTTTTAAGTCTTGGTGGGGAGAGCTAGTGAGGGTACTGTGAAAAAGGCAATGGGGAAAAAATGTGAAAATTAGATAAACTATTTTTTTTTAAAAAAGACAATTGTACTTTCATGAATTTCCTTATTTAGTCCTTGGAACAACTCTTTGAGGTAGATACTGTTGTCTCTATTAATTTATAGATAAGAAAAATGAGTCTTAGAGGGAAAATGGGGTCTGAAGTCAAACTTTGTTCTAATTTCAGTTCTTAACTATATTGCTTTCTACTGTGCCATACTAGCTGTGTTTATGAGTTGGAATCTTCAAAAAAGGATCACATTTAATATGTTAAATTAAGAAGTATTTCTCATGGCTAGCAGTTTCAAACTTATAATTTTTAATATTTGAAAAAAAGGTGTTTTTGGAGATAGTCTCTTTCTGTCGCCTAGGCTGGAATGCAAGGTTTCGATCTCAGCTCACTGCAGCTTCTGCTTCCTGGGCTCAGGTAATTCTTGTGCCTTATTCTCCCCAGTAGCTGGGACTACAGGTGTGTGCCACCACACCCAGCTAATTTATATCTGAAATTTTAAACTACCAGCAGAGCTTGTCTCGGTTGCACTTTTAGAGGAATTAGCCATTTCAGTTATTTGACATTTTGTGAAAATGACAAGTGTGTGCGGGAGAAACCAGTATTTTAGTTAACGTTGTTAGAGTTTTTGGACTCAGTGTGTAAAGCAGATATAAAATACTCATTTGTAGAAAGAAGGGAAGAAAATGACTAATCCCATTAAATATGACTTGTGTTGTGTGAAGCTTTGTTTTAAGATCATTGCAGTAAGAGAAGTTAATTAGATTTGAAATCTTCTGACTTCATTCAGAATTAATAGATACATTAGAAAGTATTCCTCCCTTTATGTGAGTGTTTGGAGGAAGCTGAGTCGTAGGTTCATGGATTCTGATCTCAAAATCATATAGTTGTTCTACCTACATCTGCTTCTTTCCCAGTTCTTTGATATTTAGCAGTTTCTCTACTTCTGTGTAGGTCTGGGATTTCTCAGCAGTCATCTTGGTCCCACTCTTGAGATTTTGATTGGGCTTGGCCACTTGCAATTTGAGCATTTCACTGAAGTTTGCATTTGAGCACTACAGCTTTGGGTTAGCCTTCAGCTAAGGAAAGTTCATAATTAAAGTTACTGTTAAGCCTTTTTCATTTATTCATTTAGCTAATAGAATTTTCCAGTACTATATGTACTAGATAATATGTAACAGCAACAAAAAAAAGCAAATCACAAACCATGCCTTTCTGATGCTTATGTTGGATTTCATTACATTGGTTTTCAATTGTGGATACTTATCAGAGCTATTTGAGGAGAAGATGTTTACAACATTTGCAGGAATCTCTACAGACCAATCAAATCAATCTCTGGTGCAGAGAGTGGGCCCAGCCACCTATGAATTTGAAAAAGATTGCCATGATTAACTCTAACCATAGAAGCACTGCTTTGTGAAAATGACGGTGCCCCTGGGAGGACCATATTGGCTACATACTTGTATTTAAGATTTAAACTGTTTAATTGGGTTGTTTAAGATTTTTATTCTTGATGCCATGTATAGTGTTACATAAGAAATACCATCTCAGGCCGGGCGCGGTGGCTCAATCCTGTAATCCCAGCACTTTGGGAGGCCGAGGCGTGCGGATCACGAGGTCGAGAGATCGAGACCATCCTGGTCAACATGGTGAAACCCCGTCTCTACTAAAAATACAAAAAATTATCTGGGCATGGTGGTGCGTGCCTGTAATCCCAGCTACTCAGGAGGCTGAGGCAGGAGAATTGCCTGAACCCAGGAGGCGGAGGTTGCGGTGAGCCGAGATCGCGCCATTGCACTCCAGCCTGGGTAACAAGAGCGAAACTCCGTCTCAAAAAAAAAAAAAAGAAATACCATCTCAGTGTGTCTCATTATTACTGATATTATATTACATTTGTATAAAATGGCCTATCTTTATAAAACTTTGACACATGAATTATTTCATTGTTGTTCGTAATTCTGCTTTAAACAAAATTGTCTCTGTTTTATAGATGAGTAAACAGAGTCTCAGAGATTAAATGACCTGTCCAAAGTCCTGTGACCAGTAAGTGTTAGCAGTTGAGATAGAGTGTAGGTTCTGTACACCCTGGTTCTGTACTTTCTTGGTTTTGTACTTTTTAAAAGATTGGACTAGGTGTTATGGCTCATACTTATAATCCCAGAGCTTTGAGAAATTGAAGCAGGAGGATCACTTGAAGCTAGGAGTTTGAATCTAGCTTGTGAAACATAGTGAGACCCCATCTCTACAAAAAACAGAAAAATCAGCCAGGCATGGTGTGTGCACTTGTAGTCACAGCTGCTTGGGAGGCTAAGGTGAGAGGATTGCATGAGCCCTAGAGGTCAAGGCTGCGGTGAGTTAACATTGCACCACTGCATTCCAGTCAGGGTGAAAAAAAAATCACATAGTTATGAATAGTTTATCTTATTTTTCAAAAGTGTTATAATTCTCATAAAACTTAGCCCATTTATACCTTGCTTCTATTGTCTTTAGGGTCTTCATGTTTTTAAGAGACCATTTTAAGGATCTTGAACCTGATACTGCCGTCTATTAATTAAATAAAGATAGGGTCTCACCCTGTCCCAGACTGGGTGCATTGACAGATCATAGCTCACTGCAGCTTTAATCCCCTGAGCCCAAGTGGTTTTCCTGCCTCAGCCTCCTGAATAGCAAGGACTACAGGCTCATGCCACCTCGCCCAGCTAATGTTGTTTTTTTTTTTTTTTTTTTTTTTTTTTTTTTTTAACTATTTTTGTAGAGATGGTGTCCCCTCTGTCTTGCCCAGGCTGGTCTTGAACTCTAGGCCTCAACCTACAGCATTCCGATTCTGCCTCCCTAAGTGCTAGGATTATAGGCATGAGCTATGTTGTGCAGCTCCTACGATCTCTTAATAACAGACTTTTGACAGAATGGTTTCCCATTTGTACTTTTGTTTTTATTCGAAAGTCAGACTTTTGCCAACCATTTTTATGGAGGGCAATTGTTGAGTTCTTGAGTTTTTTTCCTTAAGTAAACTTTCTGTTGAAATATGACCTATGTTCAGAGTAAGCCATAAATGTTAATCTTCTTGAATTTCTACAAAATGAAAACACCTGTATAACAGCCATCCAGATCAAGAATTAAAAACCTCTCCTGGGTCCCCCACCCTCTAAAGAGAAGTACTATTTTGGTTAGGTATCGATAGCTTATTCAAAGTAGAAACCCAGGTATTTTGTAGGAATGGCCTGTATGATATTGGTAAAATACAGCTCATTGCAGGGAAATACTTGAAAGTGTAGTCTGTGGGAGTATAGTTGACAATGTAAATTAGTGGCTGAGAACGCAACTTAGTGGTCAAGATGTGCCCTATTCCCAGCTACTGGGGAGGCTGAGGCAGGAGAATCACTTGAATCTGGGAGGTAGAGGTTTCTGTGAGCTGAGATCATGCCACTGTACTCCGGTCTGGGCAACAGAGCAAGACTCCATCTCAAAAAGAAAAAACAAACAAAAACAACATACACACACACACACACACACACACACACACACACGAGATTTTAAGGCCAAACAACCAACAACCAGCACGTAGATGAGCTGGGCAGGTTCCCAGCAAGCCCTTATAAAGAGTCCCTGAGGAAAGATAATGCAGAACATTGGTTTGACTAGTGCACATCCTTTGCAACCAGCTGTCTTGCTTGTTGTTGAAACTTCCTATTGCTTCTTTATCTTCCTTTCTTTTTTTTTTTTTTGGGTTTGAGATAAAGTTTTGCTCTTGTTGCCCAGGCTGGAGTGCAATGGGACGATCTCGGCTCACTGCAACCTCCACCTCCTGGGTTGCAGTTATTTTCCCATCTCAGCCTCCTGAGTAGCTGGGATTATGATCGCTTGCCACCATGCCCACCTGCTTTTTATATTTTTAATAGAGATGGGGTTTCTGCTAAGTTGGTCTCGAACTCCAGGCTGGTCTGACCTAAAGTGATCCACCTGCCTTGGCCTTCCAAAGTGCTGGGATTACAGGTGTGAGCTACCACGCCTTGACCCTTTCTTTCCATTTTTGCCTGTAGACCTTTTGAACTCCTTTTGAGCAGTTGGAGGTGAACTGTTTCTTCTGAGCCAGTGATTTGATTTGTAGACTTGTGGAAGAAGATTACTTAGTCGTGGCAGTGGTTGATTCTTGCAGTATTCTTTTGCTGTTGACATAAATGGTTTCTGATTCAGGCAGAGTTGTCATCTGGATCATATTACCACCTCCTGGACTCTTACTTAATGATAATAAAGACAACAGGAAGATCATTCTTATTTTAATAGTTCTGTTTTGCAGGATTTTTTTGTTTCTTTTAATTTTTTAAATCATATTTATTGAACTTAGGCACTGTAGTCAGTGCTAGAGGTATAAAAATGAATACACACCTTTAGTCAGTTTTGCCTTTGCAGTATGGAGGAACCTATTGCCTTTGGATATTTTAAAAGATCTTTTTACCTTTAAAACCCTGTCAAATTCCCATCTCTGCTTTGGGAAATCTCAATGTGGTACATAATTGGCTATCATTCTGTTCTTTTGAATCAATAACAACCACATACTTTAAAGATTCTGTTCTGAAAGGCACATCTCAATGGCTGCCAAAGCCGTGATTTACTGTCTTGATGCTGCATGAAGCTGAGTTGTATATCCTGTCTCAGTTCCTTGTCATATTTGTTCCTTTTTTATATTATCTTTTTCTGTATCGCATTTGAACAGAGAATAACTTTAGAAGTAAAATGGGCTCTGAGTAGTAGTTGAAAGGTTTAAGAATGTCAGCCTTTCTGGGCCAGTGATCTCTTAAGAACTTCTCTGAGAGCATCTGTTGGTTTTGCATGTACAGGCCCATCCATAGTCAGTTTATTCATAACCGAGTGTCTGCTGCTGTGTCCTCCATGGTTGATTTCTCTTCATTGACATTTGGTTTTGGTGACTGGAAATGCTTTGCAGCCACTCTCATCTTTTAGTGAGTGGATCTTGCCTTGTACCAGGAACTTTAACTTGGTCCATGTGCATTTCTCTTCCTTAAACCAGGAGTCAGTGGTGGGGGAAAGCAAGGCTGCTTTCCTCTAGTTTTACAAAACCAAAGTTTAAACCCTTAACCCTTTGGTGTAAGGTTCTGCAAATCTCTATATACTATGTCAAGTCACTATACCAAATCTTTCCCTTTTGGAAATCAAGGTACATTGGCTTTATATGTCCAGGGCTTAACTTGGGATGTTGGTAAGAGGAGATAGACTTAATTTCCTTAGAAGGCAGGACATAAACATGACGTATCTGGTACCAGGTAAATTATTTTAGGCCCAGCATTTGAAGCTTTGTAGTTTGAAACACTTCAGAGAGAAATTCTCTTGCATCATACACTTCAATTTAACATGCTTCCACTTAGATCTGATGAATAATCTTTGTTACCAGTAGATGGTAGAAGATAGTTATTAAAATACTTTTGGTGAAAGAATCTCATAGTTAGAATTAACTTGTATTTGAGGCATTAAACAAATTTAAGGGTCATCAGTGAATTGTTGATGCATAACCTGTGAGGCTTATAGGGTAGAGCTGAGAGGTGATGCAAATTGGCAGGGCATATATCCCAAGATCAGGTACAGAATAATTGAGTTGGAATGATGTCAGAACACACTTGGCTCAATGTTTAGAAGTAAGGGAGGAGCCGGGCGCGATGGCTCAAGCCTGTAATCCCAGCACTTTGGGAGGCTGAGGCGGGTGGATCACAAGGTCAAGAGATCGAGACCACCCTGGTCAACATGGTGAAACCCCGTCTCTACTAAAAATACAAAAAAAATTAGCTGGGCATGGTGGCGCGTGCCTGTAATCCCAGCTACTCAGGAGGCTGAGGCAGGAGAATTGCCTGAACCCAGGAGGCGGAGGTTGTGGTGAGCCGAGATCGCGCCATTGTACTCCAGCCTGGGTAACAAGAGTGAAACTCCGTCTCAAAAAAAAAAAACAAAAAAAAAAACAAAACAAGTAAGGGAGGAATTCACATAGCGCAGTGGAGAAGTATAAACTTCTTTTTACAGGCTTGACAGTTTTTTTTTCTGTACTATTCACTACCATACCTGGGACTTATTAAGAGTCATGCTATTATATAAAGTTAGGTTCGAGAGTAGAGAACTTGACCAAGAGCTACAAAGTTGTGGCTGGGCTTTGGGTAGGAAGAAGAAAAAAGGAAAGAAGAAAATGGGTTGGTGGAACATTGGGTATAGTAAGACTGTTCTGAACTCTGTAACATAAATGTATGTTTGTCTCCCCCATTTGGCAAGACCTTCTGCAGTGTTCCTGCCTCTGTGTTGTTTGTTAATTAGATTGTAATGTCTGAAAGGGCACAACACTATCCTGAGTAGCATCTAGTGTAGTCTGGTGCCTACAACGGTTGCCCATTATTATTAGTTGATGATGATTAGTGAAGCTGAAGCTATTTTTTAAACAGGGCCCAAGGGATGCAGACAGTGATGAAAACGACAAAGGTGAAAAGAAGAACAAGGGTACGTTTGATGGAGATAAGCTAGGAGATTTGAAGGAGGAGGGTGATGTGATGGACAAGACCAATGGTTTACCAGTGCAGAATGGGATTGATGCAGACGTCAAAGATTTTAGGTTTGTATGTTTTACACTTCTGATTTTTGAATGTGGGCTATGGGTTTTTGTTTGATTTGGTTTTACTTTGATTTTCATTTTCTTCCCCTCCTCATGTTTTCTGTTTAAGAATCCAATCTAGTGTAGGCCATGCTACAAAGATTGTAAATTAACTGGTGAGGTGGAATTTTCTAAAAGTTGTCAATGCTTGAAGCGTTGCCAAAATGGTAGATTTTGCATTTGCACAGAACTCTAGATTTTGCAGAAAGATTCCAGAGAAGATTATTTCAGTGATTCTCAAATACTAAAATCACCTAGGATAGATGCCTCGGGACCTTTCTTAAGTTTCTCCCAAATCACTGTATTAGAGAGCTATGGTTACTAATGGAGTATGTTATATCCCTCTGGTAGTTTAGAGGGAAAAACAGTTGAGAATTTATGCATTGTCTCATGTGCTCCTTTTGAGGTAGGTGGACCAGGTATCATTGTCCTCATTTTGAAGAACCGGAAATGCAGCTTAAATGATTTGTTCTTAATCATATCTCTTCTGCAGATGCCTCTCATCCCATCTTTGGTCATGATTGATTTTTACAGGCTTTTGTGTTAACTTACTTTACAAAGTATTAAAATAATGTATACTTATCTTCCACAATTGGCAGGTATTCTTCTTTAAAAATCTGTAAAAATCCTTGTCCAGTTATATACAGGTAGAGAATTTTTTAAAATCCCCAGTGTGATGGTACAGGTAGAGAATTTACTTTCGAGTAATTTTAATATCAATCTAAAGCTAACGTATGTGTGTGAGCATACACACACACACACACACACACATACCCCTCTGCTTATTCTAATGTCTGCCAAAGTCAAAATGAAAATGTATTTGCATCATTGTTGTAGGACAAGTCTCAGTTGTTTCGTATTAATAATATAATTATCGTTGTATTGCATGTGTAAATAATTGCAGTCTTACAATTTTTTAAAAATTATTTTTATTTATTTATTTTTTGGAGACAGAGTCTCACTCTGTTACCCAGGCTGGAGTGCAGTAGCACGAAATCAGCTCACTGCAACCCCTACCTCCTGGGCTCAAGTAATTGTCCTACCTCAGCCTCACGAGTAGTTGGGACTACAGCCACCTGCCACCATGCCAGCTAATTTTTGTATCTTTTGTTAGAGACGAGGTTTCACCACGTTGCCCAGGCTGGATTGTGAACTCCTGAGCTCAAGTGGTCTGCCTTCATTGGCCTTCCAAAGTGCTGAGATTATAGGCATGAGCTACCGTGCCCAACCTGAATTACAGTCTTTGGAAGAAATTTAAGGCACAGGGTAATAAATACTTAACTAAGGTCTTTCAGATGAGGTTAGGTGTCCCCTCTACCTTGAATGTCCAGCAGCCTGTATAGCCGTATTTTGTTGTATTTAAATGGGGGCTGGCAGTGGCAGTGGCGGCGGCGGCGGCGGTGGTGAGTGACAGAGAGAGAGAGAGAGAGAGAGAGAGAGAGAGAGAGAGAGAGAGAGAGTGTGTGTGTGTGTGTGTGTGTCTGTGTTTGTGTGTGTATGCGTGTGTATATGTGTATGGGTGAGTGAAAGAGAAGGAACGAGATAATACCTTTAATATGTACCAGTTACTGGACTACAGAATTTTTTGGGGTTGGGGGGTGTGGAGGTGGAGAAGAAGGGCATTGAATGTAGCTACAGGCTACACTCTCCTGATAATATAATATTATATATTAGTGTATTATATATCATATAATTCTGAAGTCCTTTTATATAAGGTAGTGGTAGATCCTGGGTTACCCAGAACCTTGGTGTCCCATGGTAATTATCAATGATGCCCCCCCGCCTTTTTTTTTGCTCTTAGGCATGTCCTGGTTTGGATGATAAGTTACATCTTCACATTACCTTCAATTCTTAGAATTGTCTCCTTAACAGGGGCACACAGATAATGAGTTTGTCTTGTCCTACTTTGGAATTGTCTACTCCTTTTGGCTTCATAGAAGGGGAGTTAGTTTTAGCGTTAGTAATACCAATGATAAGTAAAAACTTTTTTCATTTTCTTTTTTCCCTCACAAATATGCCAGGAACATAAAACTTTTTAGAATCACTGAGTTGTGGAATTCCCCCTGAAAACCGACTTTTTCCATTGCCTCTATATTTAAAGAGTAGATATTTGGTGGGGCATATTTTGCTCCCTGCATTTTGGGATCCGTTTTCATGGATGCCATAGACAGTGATTTTTCCACATTATTTCAGTTTTCCTCAAACCCGGTTCCCTTGGCTAAGGGGTGTAAATTATTAGCAATTAATGTGAATTTAAAGGGTGGATTACATGGAATTGCCAGCAATAACAGCATCAATTTAGAGGATGTAACCCTGTAAGCACTGTAAAGTATCTCTGGTGGTTTTATAGAAATAGTTTTAAATACTGTCGATAATGAGCAATGCTGAGGACATTGTCCTTAAACTTGGGTTACTGTAGTGTCCCTCCCCCCTGAAAATAAGGTTTAATGCCCTTTACTTTCTCTGTTTAGCCGTACCCCTGGTAATTGCCCGAACTCTGCTAATGAAGTGGATCTTCTGGGTCCAAACCAGAATGGTTCTGAGGGCTTAGCCCAGCTGACCAGCACCAATGGTGCCAAGCCCGTGGAGGATTTCTCCAACATGGAGTCCCAGAGTGTCCCCTTGGACCCCATGGAACATGTGGGCATGGAGCCTCTTCAGTTTGATTATTCAGGCACGCAGGTACCTGTGGACTCAGCAGCAGCAACTGTGGGACTTTTTGACTACAATTCTCAACAACAGGTACTGTGTGTGTCTCTGTCACCCTCTCTACTCTCCCTCCAGCCAGCACATTGTTGAAGTAATTAAGGATGGGGGGATGGGGGGAGGTGGCATTGTTTCAGGCTATCCATAGCTAGCCCTTATGAACCTGTTAGTGATGTAGGTTTACAGAGTCCCCTCATGAATCTGGTCCCTATGCTGAGGTCACTGGCAAGAGGCCACCCTGCTCTATATGTACTTCCTTTGGCTCTTCTCTCTCCTCAGCAGCTGGGGAGTGGATGAGGTAGTGTTGCCTCTTGTAACACAACCTTCTTGGGTGCTAAATTAATCTCGCTGAAGATTTATGTGGTTGTGATGCTGTTGGTTTGTTTTGTTTTTAAAATAGTAAACTCTACTGCCCACCACTGTCAGGAGTGTAGTGCCAGGTCGTCTTATCAATTACGCCTTACAGTTAAACAGGCTACTCCAGATAACGTAGATAAGGGTTTGGCACCTTTCAGAAGTATTAGAATGTGATCACAGGAAACCCCACACACAAATCATTCAACATAAAATCTACCGTAAAATTGCTTGGCTCTTTTTTTAAAAAATGCGTTAAGCCTGTGGAAAATTTTGTAAGTCTGCCTTTTGTTTTTTGAAGACGTATAGGACTACCTTTAGGGTTACCTGATCTCTGTGTTTATTTATTTATTTTTTTTAAAGGAAGGTCAGCTGTCTGAACTAGAAAAGAGGGGCAGTTAGTTTCCCAATCTTGTTAAGTATAAGGTCTCCCTTGTGGCAGAAGCAGTTTGATTGACTGTGAATTTCTGTTACTTTTTAGTAGTTTTGTAATAGATCATTAATACAGACTTCTAGGTTTGAAAGGTTAGCGTCTCATTTTGAAGTTTAGAAATTCTATGTAGGGAAATTAGCTTATGATCTTTGGAGATTAGTTATGCCATGTTGTACATTTGGTTATTGTCATAAATAGTTGATACTAAATGAATTTTGGTTGATAGACAGCTAAAGTAAAAAGTTAACCATAAGAAGTTTTCCAAAGAAATCCCTTTAATTTAAGTCTCCTGTGTGGTTTATGAACAAGAAGTACCTTTAAGGGATTGTGTGAATGTGCATATTCATATAAGGTTAAATTAACAAATCTTCTTTTCAGAGAGAGTAAACTAAAAGTATACACTCTTCTCCTTAGGTATGCCCATCTCCCCATATGAATTGACTTTCTGTGCTTTCTCTTCTTCTTTATGGCCATTTTTGGGTCTTTGTGTCAATTCCCAGTGTAGTACAATCTAACCCTTTCCGTGTTTTTTAAGAAGAGTTTGTCTCAAATTTCTTAAGAACAAAAATATGATTCTCTTTCATTTAACTGTTCTTTACTTCATAATCAGAGTTGAGCTGCTTTTTTTGGTTTATTGATGTTTGGTTTCAAAATAATTTTACCAGTTTTTGGAGGCTGGACAATTATTAGAACTTGAGCAGAAATGTAATTTTGTGTACCCACAAGTAGTTAGCATGATTGCATCATAGCTACCACTTGTTCAAAAATGTAAAACCAAGGTGTCCTCACCCATATATCTCAGCAGTTTTTGAAAGTAAACATTATTTTGAAAGTTAATCTCTTGTTGGATTCAGGTTTCCTATGCATGTTTTGGTTGCTGCAACATAGAGGCATTTTTACATAGACATAGTACTGTCATGATGTGAGTGTTGTTTTATCTCATGGGCCATAATTCTTTTCTGAGTAGATTGTTTTATACATTCTTGTACCGGCTGTCTTAATAGCATACCTGGGAACCACTGGCCTAAGCCTTCTAGTATCTTTAAGATTGTCAGTCTCTCAGTGTTACTGTAATAAGAGCTAGTAGTTGTTAAGAAGGAAGGATTTCTTTACTATTGGAAATTGATGTTTGTTTCTTACATTTTATCCTTAACCTTTTGGTTTTCATTACATTTTATTCCACTTTTCATTTCTAATTTAAATCCTCTTCATTTGTCAAGGTTCAATACTGTCACCTTTCTTTCTTAATAACCAAACCAGAAATCTGTCATGTCTGCCTCCCTTGAACTTCATAGCATTTTGTGTTTCCTTTAAGAGAAGGTCTTGTGTTGTGATTACTTGTCTAATAGTCCTTGCCAGATTGTAAACTCCTTGACAGCAAAGACCAAACCTTATCCCGTTTCCTCTGCATTGCTTTAACAGAACAAGATTTCAGGGGACTTTCTCCCATCCCTATTATAGTATCTTAGTGCATCCTCTGTAATATGCTTCCCAAAATTAAAATTTGAAACTAGCCTTTCAGGAGGTCTGGAGGCTACTCTTTGAGAGCTACCATGTTTTCCAATATGTGTGTCCTTTGGATTCAGCTTATGCCTTATATACAGATAACTATACTTTATAATATCCAGGGAAGTTACTGCTTGGATCAGAACTTAATCCATCTAGGCTCACTCTGTGGCCATCTGATCAGAAACCATGGTCCCTCTCATGATAAAAATGTACATAATTCTCTGGCACTCAGTTTTGCAGGTAACTTCAGGGAGACCACAGATCTGTGTTCTACAGATACAGCCTTCTGTTCGTATGTTTTGTTCTTTGTAGCCAAGCATATCTTTCATGAATAGAGTAAGATTCCCTTTTCTCCTCTTGAGTTGCTCTCAGGTTAGTCATTGTGACTCATGTTGTCATTTAAATAGTGCATGGAAGTACTCAATGACAAGGGATGCAACCATTTATGCCCATGTCCTTGGAACCCTACAACTATGGAGAGTGTACTCTGGCCTCAGGAAGGGAAGGACTTGTGGAAGAGGTGGTTCTTCAGCTGTGCCTTGAAAAACTTATTTATAGAGGAAGAAAATGAGAATTCTAGTGGAGGAAATAGTAAAACAGGTATGCGTTCATTAGATAATGTATAAGTAGTCAGTCTGGTTGGTGGTTTAGGTTGAAGAAAAATAGCTAGAGAGGTTGAAGGGTTAGTGTTGTGAGTCTTACACTGTGCTGCCTATAGGCAAAGAAAAGACACTTGAGAGGAGGAATGACTTAATTATCATAGTTTAGTTTTTTGTGCTTACTGAGTTTAGCAGCAGTTTGAGACATTCTGTTTACTCTTATTATTCAGTTAACTGTTGACTATTGTGTCCTTCTAGGAACCTTGGGTTCTGAATGAAACAGTAGTGGAACATTTGGGGAACTAAGTGCTAAATTGGTGGGTTCTGAATCCTCTCAGATAAGGGGAGGGCTTAATGAAGACACAAGTTGCATGCAACTGACTTGAAGGACAGGTGGAATACATTTTGTTGCAGGTCAGAGCAGAGGTATGGAGCTGGGAATGACTGTGGTGTGGTCCTGGGCTGAGGAGAGTAGAAGTTGAGTGTAGAAGAGGACAGGAAGGTGCCTTTGGCAATTGAGTCCAGGTCCTGGAGGCCCTGGGAACCAGGTGGAAGTCTTTCTTGGACAGTACTGATGATTGTGAGGGTTGAACCAGAGTTCTAGTGCAGCACATATTTTTCTGCACATTCTGTTCTTTTATCTTGCCTTTCTTAAATAAGCAATAAAGGTGATCATTTTTCTTGGTTTAGAGTTTGCTACAGATGGTAGGTTTGCTTTATTTGTGACTTTTTAGGAAAGGAATCTGGTTTGGAGACTGACAAAATAATTCCCTCTTTTGTTCTGTTTCTTTTCAATCTGGGCTTTGATTTGGTGTGATAAGCTGGTTTCCTCAAACTTTTTATCAGCTTATAGTGAGATGCATGACATGGAGCAGCCTGCAAATAGGGAAAAGGTACTTTTCATCTGGTTCCTTGCCAACTTAGTTCTTGTTAGCTGTGACACTTGAGGTTTTGATTAGTCAGTTGCTTGTCTGGTCACTGTTAATCACTCTGAATTTAACCCTTCTAAGGTTTACGTATAAGAGCAGGAGTTCCTAATTCTTTTTTGTTTTTGTGTGTGCCGTGAACTTCTTTAATAGGTGAACTGTGTGAACCACTTCTCAAAATTATGTTTAAAATGTATAAAGTAGAATTACAAAGGAAACCAGTGGTATAAAAATAGCTGTCATATTTGAAAACAAACTTAATTATATATTTACGTATTTATCATATGATGCATGAAATAGAAGTAGTGTACTGGCTCTCATAATGAGCGTAAACTATTTTGAGATACTTGTAACAACTGTAAAGTAACATGAAAGTGTATGTGATTTCTGTGATAATGTCACAGATGTATTGCTAAAGTTCATGTAGTTTGTTGTCTACAATCATAATTGAAGAATATCCTAAATTTCAGGTAGATGTGCATGAAGATAAAGTTGCAGTATCACCCACCCAAGTACAAAGATCTTGGGTTGAGAACCTCTGAGTTAGAATATTTTACCAGCTTGAAGTGATAGTTGTTATTTCTACAGTGTTCTTTGTCTCACATTCACTTCATTGTCTTCTTAATCTTGAGAAACAGCTGTGAGCAGTTCATGCATAATGTGTTCATACCATTTTGTACTGTGATGTTGGAGCTGTATTTTTTACAAAACGCTCTACAGTTGGCTGTTTGTTTCTTTAAATGCAGTTTGAAAACTTATTACTAGGTTTTATTACAAACGTGGCACAAACCAAAGCCAGGATTATATCAGTGTAGAATTAATCATACTGTCGATGTTCTTTATTTAAAATTCAGTTAATCTACAAATAGCCTAATGTAGCATGTTTTACAAAATTGGATACTATTAATACTAAAACTCTCATCTGTTAAGCATGAATTTTAACAAAGATGCAATAGATTGGAGTGGAAGTCGGGATATGTTGTTAAAAGTGTGGTGGTGTGATTAAATGTCATTTTTATGAGGCCAAGTGTGTATATAGTTTTAATGTAGGTATTTAATATTCTCAACTTGGCTCTTTAATTTGCAAATGATTATTCTGTCAAGTGTCATGTGAATAGTAACTGAAAAAAGAGTGACTTGATCAGTTGAAGTTTACCTCTGTTATTTGACTTTGTTCAAATTTTACTTATGGTAAAGTTTTTCTCAAAAGAAACTAATACACTTAGTGGAGGGATGTGTTTTGTTTTTCCTTAGGACCTTAGAAATCATTTATTTTGGAATCAGATTCTTCATCTGCCAAAGAAATGCACAGATGATGATGATTATACTTTTTTTTTTTGGTTTAACAGCGTGATTTAGTTTGTATGCATTTACCAAAAATCATTGTAATCATTAGTCGATCATTGCAGTAGTTCAAATAACCTGGAAACTGGGCTTTGATCTAGAGTCTTCAAAGAGTAGCAAGATTTCATATGCCTTCATAAACCTTTTTCTTAACATTTTATAATCCCATCATTGATATAGTGCTTTTAATGTTTTGAAGGGATTTTCTCTGGGTATCCTGAAAACACCCCCATGAGGTGGGGAAGCTGTTTCATTTTTACATGTAAGAGGCCAGGCACCGTGGCTTATGCCTGTAATTTCAGCACTTTGGGAGGCAGAGATGGGCAGATAGCCCAAGGTCAGGAGATCAGCCTGGCCAACGTGGTGAAACCCCGTCTCTAGTAAAAATACAAAAATTAGCAAATGTGCTGGTGCATGCCTGTAATCCTAATCCTAGCTATTCTAGAGGCTAGGAGAATCACTTGAACATGGGAGGTGGAGGTTGCAGTGAGTCAAGATTGCACCACTGCACTCCAGCCTCGGCAACAGGGCGAGACGCTGTCTCAGAAAAACAAAAACACACAACAACAACTCAGTGAAATTTAATGACATCTGGTACAAGCTATGCAAGTACAGGTAGCTGTTATTTTCAGACTGTTTCCGTTGGACCTTGTACTAGAAACGCAGAGCCTTTTAATAGGCAGAGTTGTCTCACCTTCAATTTCCACTATATTCATAGCTTTTTCTGAAAGTAGCATAATGCAGAAAGTACTCATCCATAAAAAACATAAATTGTTTTCTTTCTTCTCTGTTATCTTTGTGACCCACTGATAGCAGTTGGTGGTTTTGGTGCAATGAGATACTACTACCTTTTTTTCCCCCCTTTTGAGAAGGAGTTTTGCTCTTGTTTCCCAGGCTGGAGTGCAGTGGTGCGATCTTGGCTCACCTCAACCTCTGCCTCCCAGAGGCTTCAAGTGCTTCTCCTGCCTCAGCCTCCTGAGTAGCTGGGATTACAGGCATACGCTGTCACATCTGGCGAATTTTGTATTTTAAGTAGAGAAGGGGTTTCTCCATGTTGATCAGGCTGGTCTCGAACTCCTGACCTCAGGTGATCCTCCTGCCTCAGCCACCCAAAGTACTGGGATTACAGGTGTGAGCCACTGTGCCTGGCGATTTTGACTCTTAATACGGACTAGGAGGAGTCCTGCCCTCAGCTTTTGGTCTGCTTGTGTTGTCTGGCTCTGGGAAGGAACTGTAAAGGGTGATGCTCAGAAGGGGCTGAGTCTGTTTGGGTTGCTCTCCCCATTCATCAGAAAGCTCATTACCGTTACGCATAAAGGACTCTTATAAGTGCTTTACATGTGTTCATTTTAATCCCCACAGCAGCCTTTGGTGTTACATGTATCTTTATTGTCATATTAGAGAGAAGAGGAGAATGAGGCACAGAGAGATTAAACGATTTGCCAGAGGTTACATAGCAAGTCAGTGGTTAGCTGAGATAGAAACCAAGGCTGTCTGGCTCCAGAGTCAGTGCTCTTAACCCCTGTCTACTATGTATATAGCCTCAAACTGGTGTTAAAAAAAAAAAAAAAAAAAAAGTCAGGAGTACTCTTTTGCATTTTCTGACTCTTTATTTAGACATTCCTCCTCCAGATTCAGAAAACCCCATAATTTTTTATGTCAGCAACTGCTATTGATAACAACAGTAATAATAGCAGTAGCTATCTTTTATAAGATGCCAACTACATGTCAGTACATGTCAGTCACTGTGTTGGGTGTTTTTGGCTGCCCGGATTCCTTTCTGGAATAAGAACCATATAGAATGTTTTTTATATAGTAAGTGACGGAGAAAGGAGGCAAACCAGCTTCTTTGTCTACTTCCCAAATTATGCCTTCAGTATTTATTAGGAATCTTGATATGCTTGAAGTAGATGATACATTTTCCCCTGCATTCAGACTCTCTTTTTTTTTTTTTTTTTTTTTTTTTGAGACGGAGTTTCGCTCTTGTTACCCAGGCTGGAGTGCAATGGTGCGATCTCGGCTCACCGCATCCTCCGCCTCCTGGGTTCAGGCAATTCTCCTGCCTCAGCCTCCTGAGTAGCTGGGATTACAGGCACGCACCACCACGCCCAGCTAGTTTTTTGTATTTTTAGTAGAGACGGGGTTTCACCATGTTGACCAGGATGGTCTTGATCTCTCGACCTCGTGATCCACCCACCTCGGCCTCCCAAAGTGCTGGGATTACAGGCTTGAGCCACCGCGCCCGGCGCATTCAGACTCTTGAACAACTTGTAATATCTACCCAAGTGAATTATAATCAACAGCATCACATTTATCATTATACTGACCTTTAAATAAACATTTTCCCCAACTCTCACAGTATTTTGTTTCTCAGTCATGGGATATTTGCTTGCTTTGTGGAAAATGTGAAAATGTTAGCAGAGCTCAGTGCTTTGCCCAGCAGATGGCATTTGTGCAAGTTTTTCAGGATCCTTTGGAATCTGTCACTTGCCAATTACCCAATTTGTTTTGAATACTCTGTATTTCCAGTTAATATTGCACCATTTACATAAAGAGAATGTGCTAAAATTGCTGTAATCTGTTCTGTAATCAAATCTGTCTGGTGTACATGTATAATTTACTTTTGTTAAATTGTTTACTGCAAAATGGTCTCAAGAAAATCCTTTTCTATTCACCGTAATTACTAAGATATTAATCAGCTCTCAAACATAGGATATATGGGGGCCTCTTGTAAGGCTTGTATGCTTTTAGTTAAAAGTAATAGTTCTTGCTTTCAAAATGTGGTAATATGATGGTGAAAACCATAAGCTAATGTTATATGGAATAATTACTTTTATGGTATTCCCACATACCATGTATATTTACAAATATAGTACCCATACATAGGATGATTTACATGTAATATTTAAAAAAAATATGGCCAGGTGTGGTGGCTCACACCTGTAATTCCAGCCCTTTGGGAGGCCAAAGTGGAAGGATCATTTGAGCCTAGGAGTTCCAGACCAGCCTGAGCAGCATAGGCTTCATCTATACAAAAGTTTAAAAAAAAAATAGCCAGGTGTGGTGGCATGCGCCTGTAGTCTCAGCTACTTGGAGGATGAGGCAGGAGGACTGCTTGAGCCCAGGAGTTTGAGGCTATAGTGAGCCATGATCATGTCACTGCACTCAAGCCTCGGTGACAGAGTAAGACTCTGACCCTTGAAACAAACAAGCAAACAAAAAAAAAAAATACAAAGTGAGGTTAAGTCAGATGGAATGGCAGTGGTTAATAAGTCAAGATACCCTTAAGAGTTGTGTTTTGAAGATACTGTCTTTATTTCACCAGTTCCATGTCACAGGCACCTGCCTAATACTAGGTGCTCAAAAATGTTTGTTGAATGAAATGAATTCTTTTGTTTGTAATAGGGCAAAGAAGGGTGGAGAGGAGAAGCTAACACAAGCAGTGTCTGATACGTTAAATGTTGCAAAAGGTTTCAGGTCAGAAAAATTCCAGAAACTTATTGAAGAGACAGTACGTATTTAGTGGAACTATGAGATATTTCACAATATATCTCATAGTTACATTGTGAAGAAGGGCTACCCTTCTTGGGTGGACTGCCTCCTGTTGGAGGGAGTACTGTGTGAGACACATCTTTAGTAAAACAGACATGTGAAACCAACTTGCAGAAATCACAAGCACACTGTGGATTTTTTTTTTTTTTTTTTGACAGAGTCTCTGTCACCAGGATGGAGTGCAGTGGCACGATCTCATCTCACTGTAACCGCTGCCTCCCGGGTTCAAGCAATTCTCCTGCCTCAGCCTACCGAGTAGCTGGGGATACAGGTGTGCACCACCACACCTGGCTAATTTTTGTATTTTTTGTAGAGATGGGGTTTCGCCATGTTGGCCAGGATGGTCTCAATCTCCTGACCTCATGATCCTCCTGCCTTGGCCTCAGCCACCACACCTAACCACAGTATTACCAAATAGTCTTGACTGGCTCCCTTCCTGGAAGACAAATGTTTGATAATGTCTGTCAGTAGATTCAGTTCCCCTGCCCTTTTTTATTCAAGATGAAGTCTTGCTCTGTTGCCCAGGCTGGAGTACAGTGGCGAGATCTTGGCTCACTGCAACCTCTGTCTCCCAGGTTCAAGCAATTCTACTGTCTTAGCATCCTGAATAGATGGGATTACAGGCATGCGTCACTATGCCTGGCTAATTTTTGTATTTTTAGTAGAGACGGGGTTTCACCATGTTGGTCAGGCTGGTATCGAACTCCTGTCCTTGTGATCCACCCACCTCGTCTTTCCAAAGTGTTGGGATTACAGGCGTGAGCCACTGTACCCAGCCCCCCCACATTTCTTTTTAAGACTTGATATTTAGTAGTACTGTTCCCTTTTTACCAGCATCACAGTGAAGTTTTTAACTTTCAAAAAAAAAACAAAACCTAAACTATTTTTGAAATAGGTGCATGGTTACTTTTGGCATTCATACTCCAAAAGCAGAGCTTAAGACTAGAGAAGTAACAGGTGAAATGGGGTAGTATGTTCAAAGTATTCACTTTTTGTTTTCTTTTAGTCTAAAATTAGCCTCATCATGTTTGAGGTGTAGAGGGTAGCCAAATCTCCAAAATCTCTCCATCAGAGTAAGTCCAGTCGTGATAGCAGTTAGCTGAGTTGGTAGAATGACATTGTCTCCTAATGTCTGAAACAATCAGGTCTCTTTATGAGGACAGCTGTCATTCAAGATCCATAGTGTCTGTTACACATCATCCAGCAATGTCAGCTGAGCTGTTGAAAAATCCTGTAGGAAGAGCAGGTAGGTTGAAGGTCCTATCCATGGAGGTCCCTTCAATAAGTGCTTTCAGTCTGATTTTAACAAACATTAAAGTCTTCAATATCACTCCTTGGAAAGAGGCCTATTAAGGGATCCACAAATAAGGTTACCGGCATCCCCTTTCTTTGTACCAGTACCATTCATACTAAAATGTAACCTCCATCAGGGCAGGGATTATGTATTGTTTTATTCACTGTCATATCCCTAGTTTCTTGCACAGTGCCTAACAGGTATCATTTGTTTCATAAATGTTTGTTGAATTAATGAGTGAATGATTGATTTTTTATTAAGGTAGAATAATAAGGCATTCTTAGTGTTGTTAAAGCCTTTAAACTTTTTTTATTTCTTTAGAACTAAGAAATGTGCTAGGTGTGAGCTCATAATCTAAGTTTTGTTAGTAGCTGCTGTATTTCTGCTGTTTTATTTTCAACATATAAAGAACAGTATCCCAAAAGACTTTGAAGCTATCCAAAGTTGGGCAAGTGTCTAATTTACTCATTAGGATAAGCTACTAGTTAAGGAAGTTATTCAATACCATTTTCCCAGGAAGGGGCAGCCCAGAGGGTGAAGTGAACACTTTTCATATTCTTCTCCAAAATGTGGGTAGGTGAGGATTAATGCAGTTATTTGTGGGGTCTTGAAAGCACTAAAAGGAGATTCAGCATTAGGGGCAATGTGGCAAATCAATTTGTAGTACATTTGTCTAATTTTTAACTTTGCTTTGGATCAGGCAGGACCTGTACACCTATTGATAACCATTAGGGCTTTTGCATGCATATATATATTATATATATAAAGAGTGTGTGTATGTGAGAGAGAGAGAGAGAGAGTGTGTGTGTGTGTGTGGGGGGGGTGGGTGGGTAGGTAGGTGTTTGTTTCAGGGGACATGTAATATACGAAGTGGTCAGCTCATGGGACCAGGGCATAGCAAATTGAAGTAAAGAGAGACAGGGAGAACAGAACTATGAAACATTAGAATCCCATGGGAATGAAGTAGAGTGTGAGAACATTTATTGTTGTTAAAGTATCATGCCTAAATAAGGGATTATTGAAATTTTTAGTCAGAGAGGTTTTTAAATGATTTTCTAAGCCAGTTTCCCTAACCACACCATGTTTTTCCTCTTGCCTCAGCTGTTCCAAAGACCTAATGCGCTTGCTGTCCAGCAGTTGACAGCTGCTCAGCAGCAGCAGTACGCACTGGCAGCTGCTCACCAGCCACACATTGGTAAGTCCTTAAGCCCATAGCTTTTTCGTGATAGATGTGGCCGTCATTTTAGGATAACTGGATGCGGTGAAACCCAGTAATTTAGACTGATGATAAAAGTGGGCACAATTCCTCAGACAGAGTCAATGGCTTCTTTCTTTTGTCCAGTTGTCTGTAGCCACATTATTTTTGGCATACCTTGTAGTCCTACATCATAAGATTTCTTCAGTGGTCAGCTGTTGCCCTACCTCAGCTGTTTCAGGATTTAAGTATTTACCACAATAGTGAGCGGTGACTAGCATTAGCTCTTTCAACATGCTGAATGCTGGATGACATTGATTAAATAAGTTGTGGTTCTATAGATTGTAAATATATCAGCTTCTCATTTTATGAGCAAATAGTCTAAATTCATTTTCCAGTAAGTATGTATTGAAAAAATTTATAAAAGTATTCTTGCATAATTACTAGTTTTAAGGTAGCTTTGCCCTTTTCCTGTAGCAGTTGTTAAAGTTTTGAGAGACGTTTTCATCGTGCTACCTAGACATTTCTTCCCTTTGGACCTTCTTTAGGTCCCTTAGAAATAGAGTGCATTAAGTATAAACAAGTAGAATTTTTTTTTTAATGTGTCAAAATGGCATGATTGAGCAGAAAGGAGATAGCTAATCTTGTATGTGATATGCTATAGAAGAATATACTTAGTTCCAACCTAAATAAATAAAGGCCAGGCATAAAGTCCTTGGGTCTGATATTGTAGGGTTGTAAACAGTAGTCTTTATAATTACCCGTACATTTGATTTCATGAAAACTGTTTATAAAATTGTTTTAAGTAGAAATAAATACTTTCCTTCATCTCATTTTAATGAAAGTCTTTTAAATTGCTCTATTGTAGCCCGTTATAATTTTAATAATCTTTAAGACATTATACTGAATTTAAAACTGTATATACAGTTTTAAGTTAAATATTTAGCAAAGGTAAAACTTGACTATAGAAACATTTCATTATAATCTTCAGTATAGGAGTTATCTTTTAAAAATTTATCTTTACTCTCAACCTGTCCTGTCTTCTCTTTTTTCATTTTTTCTTCATCTACAGTCTGGAGTGAATAGTCAAACTGTGTAGGTATTTGGTAGGGCTCAGTTTTAGTCAAGTGTGTTTTTACTGACAGGTATGTTTTCAGCAGGTTTAGCTCCCGCTGCGTTTGTCCCCAATCCATACATCATCAGCGCTGCTCCCCCAGGGACGGACCCCTACACAGCTGGATTGGCTGCAGCAGCGACACTAGGTGAGACATTCTGCTGCATGAGGGATTTTCTCACCTGAAAAGTCATTTGAGATGGGAGTGCATTCTTTATACTCTTTCCAAATCCATGTCGCCAGTGGAGATTTCTCCAGAATTTCTATGTCATCTACCTGCCAGCTTAATATCTCTCCTTAGCTGTGTCGTAGGCCCCTCAGACTTGAAAATGTTGAAAGGCAAATTAATCACATACCCCTTGCATGTGGTATTTTTGATCCTTGGAGCTACCAGTTGCTCATTTATTTTTCTCCCTTTGCCCAGATCTCCTACCACCTCTAGTCTATCATATAGTTCAGGTCCTTTTACTAGTCTCTATCATGTATTTCTAATTTCCTTGACTCTTTAACCTTGTCTTCCCCTCTAAATTGTTCAAGAAAATGGTTTCAAACTTAGATCTTACCCCTTCATCTTTCTGCTTAAACCTTTTTTTGATTTCCCTTTTTGCTACCCTAATATGGCATACTGCAGTTACTACCAAACATGGCTGATGATTACAACCTACTTGGAGTCGTGGTGGGGGTGGGGGTATCTTGTTCCTTGGAATCCGTTTTGTGTTTTTTTTTTTTTGAGACGGAGTCTCACTCTGTTGCCAGGCTGGAGTGCAGTGACGCGATCTCAAGTTTACTGCAACCTCCGCCTCCTGGGTTCAAGTGATTCTCCTGCCTCAGCCTCCCAGGTAGCTGGGACTATAGGCCTATGCCACCACACACAGCTAATTTTTGTATTTTTAGTAGAGACAGAGTTTCACCATGTTGGCCTGGATGGTCTCGATCTCTTGACTTTGTGATCTGCCCACCCTGACCTCCCAAAGTGCTGGAGTTACAGGTGTGAGCCACTGGGCCGGGCAGGAATCAGTATTTTTAAGGAGCTTCCAGGTAATTCTGTGGATTAGCTAGGGTTGGGACCCACTGCATGTAGGGCTCTGTCACCATGCCTCATGCAGGTCTCTACATGTATACCACCCAGTTTCCTTTCTAATTGACTGCCATTGGCTAACACATTGTAGGAATACAAATCTTATTTGTTTGCTGCAGATACTGCATTGGTTTAGGCCCCTGTCTTTGGACACTGTGGTCTTCTGTAGTAAGCTCTTTGTCCCATTCTTTGCCTGTGAGTGCCCTACCTGACATTGTCACCTCTAAGGAACCTTCCTTGCTAACTATTCCCCTATTCTTTTGGTATCACTAATTACTGCACTGTTTTTATTTGTTTGTGGGTGTATACATTACTTTTTTTTTTCCTGTTATGTTTTTGGAGACATGATCTTACTTTATTGCCAAGGCTGGTGTGTAGTGGCGTGAATACAATTCACTGTAACCTTGAATTCTTGGGTTTACTTGATCCTCCTGCCTCAGCCTCCTGAGTAACTAGGGCTCCTGGTGTACACCACCATACTGGTATTGGATAATTGTGAAATTTTTTGTAGAGATAGGGTGATCTTGCCACTGTTACCTTGGCTGGTATTGTGTCAAACTCTGGAGCTCAAGCAGTCCTTCTGCCTCGGCCTCCCAAAGTGCTGGAATTCCAGGCATGAGCCATTGTGCCCAGCCTATGAGTGTTTTTTTCTTTCTTTGAGACTAGATGGTTTTTTTTTTTTTTTTTTTTTTTTTGAGACGGAGTTTCGCTCTTGTTACCCAGGCTGGAGTGCAATGGCGCGATCTCGGCTCACCGCAACCTCCGCCTCCTGGGTTCAGGCAATTCTCCTGCCTCAGCCTCCTGAGTAGCTTGGATTACAGGCACGCGCCACCATGCCCAGCTACTTTTTTGTATTTTTAGTAGAGACAGGGTTTCACCATGTTGACCAGGATGGTCTCGATCTCTTGACCTTGTGATCCACCCGCCTCGGTCTCCCAAAGTGCTGGGATTACAGGCTTGAGCCACCGTGCCTGGCGAGACTAGATGTTTTAAAGGCAGTCAGTCATCTTTGTTATTTGACTATGTTCCACAATTACTGTCATCATAGTGGGACCATAAATGTATGATGGATTACGTTCAACATTAGGACAAACAAAATGTCTTCCAATGTAGTTATTTATTGGGGGAAAATCTCTTCAAGTCAAGTTAGTCATGACTAAATATTACTTTGAAATTTTACTTCTTATTATGTAGCATATAATTTGCAATTATGAACTTAAATGCAGCCTAGCATTTCTTAGATTTTCTTTAAAATTGTTTACATTTTGTCATGTTATGATGGGAGCATAGTTAATATAGGGTTGTCTGTCTGTCTGTGGTCATCCCCTTTCTGGGGGAAACAGAAAGCTCTTTCTAGGAGAATGATCTCCATCATTAATATTTATTGAGCACTTAACTTTGTCAGGCATTGTCCTGAATGCTTTTCTTTCATATAGTTTGTCAAATGATTAGAAATTTGTGGCTCAGAGACCTGCCTTATTTTTTTATTTTTATTTTTTGAGACAGTCTTTGTCTCAGAAACAGAATGAGAGCTCTGTCACCCAGGCTAGAGTTCAGTGATGGCAGTCTCTGCCTCTAAGGGTTCAAGTGATTCTCCCACCTCAGCCTCCTGAATAGATGGGACTACAGGCGCCCACCACCACTTCCGACTAATTTTTGTATTTTTAGTAGAGATAGGTTTTGCCATGTTGGCCAGGCTGGTCTCGAACTCCTGACTTCAAGTGATTCACCTGCTTTAGCCTCCTGGAATGATGGGATTACAGTTGTGAGCCACTGCGCCCAACCTAGGAAGCTATCACAGTTTAAATGTTGTGCAGTTGGGGTTTGAACCGGGTTTAACTCCAAAGCCCATGTGTATGTTTCACTGTATCATTTAGAATGCCTGTGCTGTCTTTCTTGAATTGTCTTTTCTGTACTTTTTTTTAGAAGTCTTTTCCTTTATTGATTTATGTTACTTAAAACAAAGAGTTGGTCCTAGGGTTGACACTGCTGCTGTCACTCAGATGGTAATTCGGTGATCAGAATCTTATTTTTTGTGTATGTTAGTTGAGCCAGGGTGAAAATGAATTAATACTTTGACAAATAACAGGAAGTGTTAACTGTCCAAACTGCGGATCTGTGTATTCTTAGAGGGTGTCAGTCACACAGGAATTGAAGTAGGCATCCTGATGAGTGAAGCTCAGTGATTTGTCCCGGGATGTTCTCCTAATTTAATGTTGGGCCATGTGACCAGAGTATAGTAGTAGAAATGCCAGTCGAGAAAATGTAGGGAATAATGCAAATGTTGATGGTATAGCGGTCCTTGCCCAGTAGAGGGTTCTCTTTTGTTGGCTGGGAGAGGCTTGAGACAGTTATTACAGGTTGCACCCCGCTTGTTCAAGGTAGATACATCTGTACTCCCAACAGCTATTACAGGTTGAGCATCTCTAATCTGAAAATTCAAAACCTTTTTGAGTAGTAACATAACACCACAAGTGGAAAATTCCACACTTGACCTTGACCTCATATGATGGACTATAGTCAGAACACAGGCACATGACACATAGTTTATTTATTCATCACCCTCAACGGAAAAGTAGAATTACCCCCGGCTGCGTGTATAAGGCGTATGTATATGAAACATAAATGAACTTTGTGTTTAGACTTGGGTTAAATCCCCAAGATAACTCTTGTATATGCAAATAGTCTACAGTCTGAAAGCTGTAACACTTCTGGTCCCAAGCACTTTGATTAAGGAACACTCTGCCTGTGTTTACCCGTTTTATAAGTGAGGAAACAAAGGCACAGTTAGGGTCTTTCTATTTTTCCTGGTATTTTTTTTCTTTAACTGCCCAAGACCACCCTGCTTTATAAACACTAATCAATGAGTATGAGGCTCTATCACTCTTTTTTTAAAGCTTGAATACATGGCTTTTAGGCTGTTCAGTTTCTGACAAGTTAAAAATGTCTTAACTCCCCCCCCCCCCACCCTTTGTTTTTTGAGACGGAGTTTTGCTCTTGTTACCCAGGCTGGAGTGCGATGGCGTGATCTCGGCTCACAGCAACCTCCGCCTCCTGGGCTCAGGCAATTCACCTGCCTCAGCCTCCTGAGTAGCTGGGATTACAGGCACACACCACCATGCCCAGCTAATTTTTTGTATTTTTAGTAGAGACGGGGTTTCACTATGTTGACCAGGATGGTCTCGGTCTCCTGACCTCGTGATCCACCCGCCTCGGCCTCCCAAATTGCTGGGATTATAGGCTTGAGCCACCGCGCCCGGCGCTAACCCCTTTTCATATAGTATAATAGTTCGTATTGTAACAGCTTTTCTTAGCAACACCTTCATTCTGTACCCAGCTGAGTATTTCACAGTGTGCACTCTTGTAAACAGAGTTGCTTAATCTTTGCTAAACCGCAGGTATAGAAAACACCAAATTAGAAATGTCAAAACATGTTTATATTGGACAGCAATACAGTTTGACTTATTTGTGTTTTAGAAGCTTAAAATGGGAGAAATAAGAATATGTACGTATTTTGGCTTAATGAAGTATGTGTTTCTCCAGAATTAGCTATTGCATCAGAGTAGCTGTAATATTTGAAATAGCTCTTCAGAACTTCAGTGTAAGGCTTGCTTATTATTAATAAATCAAGTTGTAAATATTTAACTCTGTCCTTTAAGGAAGTTCAACTTGAAGATAAGTTTCAGCAGATTTAAAGAACTGGCTTTGAGCCCATTTCCTGGTTAGCAAATGTGTCCTTGGTGTTTCTTGCCACCAGCTTCATCAAAGAATTCTGTGATTAGGTTTCTGCCACACTTGGGTTGTTATCTGCATAACTTTGTTACATACATCTCTGTTGCCTACTTTATGTGGCAGACTGCGGCTGTACTTTGTTGCCAAAGAAAGTAAACAGATAATTTGGATTAAAGCAGAATGCTTAGTTTTGTTTTGTTTTTTTAAGACACCCTTGCTCTCTTGCCCAGGCTGGAGTGAGGTGGCAAAATTTTGGCTCACTGCAACCTCTGCCTCCTGGGTTCAAGCAGTTCTCTTGCTTTGGCCTTCCAAGTAGCTGGGATTACAGGCATCTGCCACCACATCTGGCTAATTTTTTGTATTATTCTAGTAGAGATGGAGTTTCACCATGTTGGCTGCCTGTCTCAAACTCCTGACCTCAAAGTGATCTGCCTACCTCGGCCTCCCAAAGTACTGGAATTATAGAGAATGCTTAACTTTTTTTAAGGTTCTCAACAGGTCTGACAAGTCAAGTTGTGTTTTTTGTTTGTGTTCAATGTTGACTTAAATTTAAAATTTCACATATCAATGTCTGAATGTAGTTGTGTTGCATGTCTTTTGTGACTTTATAAATAGAAATAGGGACCAGGCGTGGTGGATCACTTGAGCCCAGGAGTTTGACACAAGCCTGGGCAACATAGACATCTACAAAAAAAAAACCAAAAAACAAAACAAAAAAAAAAACAACCAGGTGTGGTTGCATGCATCTGTAGTCCCAGGTACTAGGGAGGCTGAGGTGGGAGGATCGCTTAAGTGCAGGAGGTTAAGGCTGCAGTGAGCTGAGATTGATTCATTGCATTCCAGCCTGGGTGACAGAGTCCTGGTCTCACACAAAACCAAAACAAACAACAGCAACTTTGAAGCTGCGTTGCAGGTTTACTTGAGTGTCTGGGTTTTGTTGTCAGAAGACTGATAGATGTTCATTTCTTTGGAGTTATTGAAACACCAGCACTCTGTTAATCACCTTAGGCGCCATTCTTACCATTGAACGTGGGATACATCCTAACCTTCTGTTCTGTTTCATCACTTTAAGCACGCAAACCCTCCATTTATTCCCTTCTAACAACGTATATTGTTTCTATCTATCCTACATCCTCCATCTATTCTTAAATCCAACCCCTTCTATCAGTTATTCTCCCTTTTAGTTCTCTAATGTTTTATCCCTCACTGCTTCTTCCTCTAGGTCTATGTTAGAAGACTGGTGTAAGGATCTCATAGAATGTTTACTATTCTTTAAAAAGAGAATTAATGATTAGCTAGCATAAACCAATATACTTTTAAGTTAATATTTTACAGTAGGATCTATTGAGTCAGATGTAATATTTGGAAAGCCTGAGGTGAGTCTTAGTAGTTCAGACTTTCTTTACCTTTCGTTTGCTATTTTTAGGCCCAGCTGTGGTCCCTCACCAGTATTATGGAGTTACTCCCTGGGGAGTCTACCCTGCCAGTCTCTTCCAGCAGCAAGCTGCTGCCGCTGCCGCAGCAACTAATTCAGCTAATCAACAGACCACCCCACAGGCTCAGCAAGGACAGCAGCAGGTAAACGTAGACAAAATTTACCTCTTCTAAGTGGGAATTTTAGTATTGCGGATAATTAATAGGTGATATTGCACCTAATAGAAAAACACTGTGAATGCATGAATTTCCTCTTGTGTGTGTATATCTGAGTTCAGGCACAGACTTAACTATTCTTGTGGAATGGCGTTTATATATCAGACACTATCGTACCTGTTCACTTACGGGGAAACTGCGTAACTAGCAAGTGTAAAGTGGATCTTCAAAATTACAGTAAAATCTTGTTCTGCCATACTATAGTTGCTTGCCACTTACCACTTTCAGATCATTTCAGGGTTTTGCAAGGGGCTTGCTACCAAAGCAGGGGTACTAGATTTTTAGACTGCTTATTTACAGCGGCTATTGGATTGGATGTAAATCTTAAACCTATTTATGTTAGCTTTTTATTTGAGTTGAGAAAGGACAGTAAACTGCAAAACTACATCTTTTTTTTTTTTTTTTTTTTAAACACAGGCCATTTCCTCCTTTGATTGCTAGAGTAACACCTCTTTATTGATAGAAACTTCTGTAAACTAGAAAACTTGGGGAAAAAAAAATCACCCTAAATCCGTATGTCAGAAAACCAGTGTTAATATGTTTGGCAGCTGTTATTTTAGCCTTATTGCTTAATATTTTACAAAATTGGCATTATTCTGTCCACGTGGTTTTACATTCTGATTTCATACTTTACTGTGTTATTTAGCAGGGTGTTTGTGTGTGTGTGTGTGTGTGTGTGTGTGTGTGTGTGTGTTTGTTTTTTTGTTTTTTTTCTCAGAGACAGAGACTTACTCTGTCGCCAGACTGGAGTGCAGTGGCGCAATCTCGGATCACTGCAACCTCTGCCTCCCGGGTTCAAACGATTCTCCTGCCTCAGCCTCCTGAGTAGCTGGGACTACAGGCGCGCATGACCATGCCCAGCTAATGTTTGTATTTTTAGTAGAGATGGGGTTTCACCATGTTGGCCAGGAGGGTCTTGGTCCCCCGACCTTGTGATCCACCCGCCTCAGCCTCCCAAAGTATGGGGATTTCAGGGGTGAGCCATTGCGCCCAGCCTGGTGTTCTTTTAAATGATGTCTTTACTAGATACATTTAAATCCATCAAAGGACACTTTTTTTTTTGACTAGTCTATTATATTTGATTCTTCATTTATATTAGTATTTTGGTGTTTTGAATGAGACAGGTAAATGTCCTTTACATAAGCGTATCCTTGGAAAAAATTTCTAGTAATGGAATTTTTCTGGCGCTAATGAAATCAGCACTTAGGCTTCGATGCGCATTGTCAAATAAAAGCTATCATTTGAGGCAAAACGCCCTGCTCATATATATTATATGATCCAAACAATTTTTTACTTGACATTGTTCTTACTCAGAGGGTGTATGTCTAATTTTTTTTTTTTTAGATTCCACAGGTCTTGAAATTCTCCCTCTTATTTGGAAACATAAAAATAAGTAAATAATTTGCTCACAGAATGAGTGATCTGTTGAATTTCTTTTTTTGTTTGATTTTTGAGATGGAGTCTAGCTCTGTTGCCCAGCTTGGAGTGCAGTGGCGTGAGCTCGACTACTGCAGTCTCCGCCTTCTGGGTTCAAGTGATTCTTCTGCCTCAGCCTCCTGAGTAGCTGGGATTACAGGTGTGTGCTACCACACTTGGCTAATTTTTGTATTTTTAGTGGAAATGGAGTTTCACCATGTTGGCCCGGCTGGTCTCAAACGCCTGACCTCCAGTGATCTGCCTATCTTGGCCTCCCAAAGTGCTGGGATTACAGGTGTGAACTACTGCACCTGGCCTGTTAAATAAATTTCTTTTTTTCTTTCTTACTTTCTCTCTCTTTTTTTTTAAACATAGTCTTGCTCTATCATCCAGGCTGGAGTGCAGTGGTGCATCTTTGCTCACTGTAACCTTTACCTCTCAGGTTCAAATGATTCTTCTGCCTCAGCTTCCCTAGTAGCTGGGATTACAGGCACATGCTACCACACCCAGCTTGTTTTTGTATTTTTAGTAGTAACAGGGTTTCACCATGTTGTCCAGGCTGGTATTGAACTCCTGACCTCAAGTGTTCCACCCACCTTGGCCTCCCAGAGTGCTGGGATTACAGATGTGAGCTACTGCACCTAGCAAATAATTTCTTAAGATCTGCTCTTTGTGGATAAGTGTGCATTTCTTTGTGTGATCATCTTTTGTTTAAATGGTTGTCAAATTATTACGCATTTGGAAGATTAAGGTAATTGCCATGTTTTAAAATTAGTTCTGATACAATGAACAAGAATAATACTAATAACTACTACTTATAGAAAGCTTACTGTACAAAGTTAAGTGCTGTACATGTAATTTCTATTTCTCTTATTAATTATTATAGATGTACAACTTCTCATTTTATGAAATAGAATTTCATAATTGAGAGGAAATTGATTGAGGAAATAGAATTTGTATGCCCAGGGTCACATAAATACAAAGTTGTTAAGATTTCAAGATAAGCCTTTGTCTTGACAACTTGTTTTCTGACCATATTGTGGTATCTTAAAGAAAATCGGAGCTCTTGTCTTCTACCATTAACTAGCTACAACTAGGGCAAGTTGGGTGGCTTCTCTGAATGCATATATTTTTGTTATAAAATGGACATGATAATCATTAACTTTTCAGTTTTCTGTCATGCCTGACAGGTTCTGTCAAACTCTACTAAGAAGTTTTTAGCACTAGTTTTTAACAAGCAGTCATTGTTTTAGTTCCTTTGTTGGGGTGCCAGTTTCTGGTTTTAAGTATTTGAGGAAAATAGGATTTTCTTGGTAAACTCTTTTGTTGCAGAGTTAATTAAATGAGAGGTTCTTTTTAAACTTTGTTGTTGGCCCTTTTGGGCCCTCGTATTTTATCAGAAAATATATGTTGCGTTCTAGGCAAGCTAACTGTTCTAGGAAGGTTTTTATAAATTCAGTCATTTTGTAGATTTTATTAGACTTTAAAATATTATTTGTGAAATTGTATGTTTTGTTTCCATGAAAACATGGACTTGAAAGCTATTGATGAAAGTATATGAATATTGGCAGGTAACTGAAGAACTTTTATTTGTTGTTGGGGTACTGGACAGATTTCTAGAGAGTGGACAAAAAGCTAACACTGTTTTTCTTTCTTATTACAAGACTCATCAGTAGTCTTTGACTGTACCTTTCTTTTTTTTTTTTTTTTTTTTTTTGAGACGGAGTTTCGCTCTTGTTACCCAGGCTGGAGTGCAATGGCGCGATCTCGGCTCACTGCAACCTCCGCCTCCTGGGTTCAGGCAGTTCTCCTGCCTCAGCCTCCTGAGTAGCTGGGATTATAGGCACGCACCACCATGCCCAGCTATTTTTTTTGTATTTTTAGTAGAGACGGGGTTTCACTATGTTGACCAGGATGGTCTCGATCTCTTGACCTTGTGATCCACCCGCCTCGGCCTCCCAAAGTGCTGGGATTACAGGCTTGAGCCACCGCGCCCGGCTAAGTGATTTTTTTTTTTTTTTTTTTTTTTTTTTGAGGCAGAGTTTCACTCTGGTTACCCAGGCTGGAGTGCAATGGCGCGATCTCGGCTCACCGCAACCTCCGCCTCCTGGGTTCAGGCAATTCTCCTGCCTCAGCCTCCTGAGTAGCTGGGATTACAGGCACGTGCCACCATGCCCAGCTAATTTTTAGTATTTTTAGTAGAGACGGGGTTTCACCATGTTGACCAGGCTGGTCTCGATCTCTTGACCTCGTGATCCACCCGCCTCGGCCTCCCAAAGTGCTGGGATTACAGGCGTGAGCCACCGCGCCCGGCCATGTACCTTGCTTTAGGTGCCTTGTTTACTCTACCACTCCTGCCCTTTCACAGAACACCTAATCACACATCAACCTACATCTTCATGTCGTATGAAAGCAGTGCTTTCATTGCTTTTTAAAATCTTCAGCAGTTTTGAACTACTAGTATTGCCATATTTCTGTGCATGTTGTTTACTTATCCTAGAGTGAGATCTCTTCTGAGTTATTGAATGTGTACATTCTAAGTATTTGGCAAAACTCACCTGTCCAGCCCCCCAGCTCTTCCATCTATGTAGTTTGGAACACATTTTCTCTCTCGAAGTTGGTTAGGTTCTTCAGGTCAGAAACAGATTATGTAATATCTTGATAATAGGAATTTGCTGTTGGTTATTGATTATCTCCTAGGTATCAGGCAGTGTGGCTTAAAGACATTTCAGATATTTCCAGCAAATCTGCAAGATTATTGGTTAATTCTTATTACTGATTAAAGAAGTAAAAGAGTGGGCAAATTAAGTGTCCACACATCTCCTCTTGCCAGTGTGGACAGTGTTGGTCACCTTATACTCGCTTAACAATATTTAATTGGTAATTGGTTTCTCTTTTTACTTTTTTTTTTTTTTTTTTTTTTTTTTACCACTGGTATCAAGAATAATCTGTACCCATTTTCTTGACCATATATCTAACATTTATAAATAGCACAGTAGAATTGAAAGTGATCTGATTAAGAATGGTCCACTTGACAGTATGGCAAAACACACTGTTAGGAACTTCAGTAATTTTAACTTGGTTTGTGGGTTTTGTATTTTTGTTTTCTGAAATGTGTAGATCTTGTGAGATAATTCTTCACATTATGCAGAATAATAATGATTGGCTGTGTTTCATTAGTAAAAAGTAGATCTTTGGCTGGGCTCAGTGGCTGACATTTGTAATCCCAACGCTTTGGGAGGCCAAGGCAGGTGGATTACTTGTGCCCAGGAGTTAGAGGTTAGCCTGAACAACATGGTGAGACCTTGTCTCTACAAAAAATAGAAAAATTAGGCAGGTGTGTTGGTGCGCACCTATAGTACCAGCTATTCAGGAGAGATAGGAACATCTCTTGAGTCTGGGAGGCAGAGGTTACAGTGAGCTGAGACTGTGCCACTACACACCAGCCTGAGCAGCAGAGCATGGCCCTGTCTTTTCCCTGCTCCCCGCAAAAAGTAGATCCTTTATTTCAGTGGCATAACTGGTATTCTGCACTGAACTTGACTAATGCTCACCACCATTTAGATGAGCATGTTTTTGGAATTCTTGAAGGGAAATAGAAACAGTCAGGTGAGAGCCCTACCAAATAGAATCTGGTGAACTCATTTGCTGCCATGTAGGCCTTGATAAATATATTAGTGTTAAAGATGAAATATTCTCATTCCGTCTTGTGTGTGCGTGTGAGACTCAGTTAACTTTAAATATGTGGGTGAATACCCCTGTTCATCCTATCTGGAACCTCCGCTCCCACACTTGGTTAATAGTCCTCTTTTTTATTTTTTGGAGAGGGAGATTTACTCTTTCCCTCAGGCTGGAGTGAAGTGGCTGGATCTCAACTAACTGCAACCTCCGCCCCTCAGGTTCAAGCGATTCTCCTGTCTCAGCGTCTCCAGTAGCTCGGATTATAGGTGGCTAATTTTTATATTTTTAGTAGAGATGGGGTTTCACCATGTTGGCCAGGCTGGTCTCAAACTCCTGACCTCAGGTGATCTACCCACCTCAGCCTCCCAAGGTGCTGGGATTGCAGGTATGAGCCACCGCAGCCGGCCTGTTGAACTCTTGTGTTTTTCTTCACCTATTTTTTTTGTAAGAGCACTGACATCGTGTAGTATGGTTTATTGTCTGTCTTACTCATTAGAATAAGAGCTCTGTGAGGGCAGGGACTTTGTCTGTCTTGTTCATTGCTCCATCTTGTCTGCCCATTTGCCGTGTGGTAGGCATTAAATATTTGATAACACTACCATTTGCTGATGCCAGATATTTAAAATTCATCTTTTAACTTAATTGTCACAAGAACTTTATGAGGCAGATGAGATACAATGTTTGAATTAATGAATCATCACTATTTATGGTGCTTTTTGCTGCTTATAAAGGTAATATGTTTAAAGTAAGAATGGTAGAATGAAATTTCATTCTATGAAATGTTATTAATTGAATTTTTACCCTAACAGCCATGACATATAAAAACCATTATAGTGAAATGTTCTGCAATTAAGTTTTAAAAGTTGACTCAACCTGAGCATATGGTAGGTCTTCTGCAATGAAAAGAAAGTGGGTGACTTATTTCTGTCTTTCTTTCCCAGGTTCTCCGTGGAGGAGCCAGCCAACGTCCTTTAACCCCAAACCAGAACCAGCAGGGACAGCAAACAGATCCCCTTGTGGCAGCTGCAGCAGTCAATTCTGCCCTTGCATTTGGACAAGGTCTGGCTGCAGGCATGCCAGGTGCGGCCGCATTGTTATTCCTAATTCTTTGTGGCAGGGGAGGGCAGGGGGAGAAAGGCTGCATGTTATTCCTAATTCTTTGTCAGGGGTGGGGTGGGAGCGGGGCGGGGGGAAGTCTGCATGTTTAAGATGATACAGAGGGAAATGAGCAGTGCTTTCACCTTGCTTAGGTTTGTCATGGTTTGGGGACTGGCAAGGATGATACACACTTGCCCTCACTTAGACTATAGTTCATTGATGAGAGCATTTTTCTGAGCCAGTCTTAAGTCACATTGGAGATATCTCAGTGTCCATGCAGCTTGGAATATGTGTTTTTCCTTGGTGGGTTATCTATGTTTTCTGTCTCAGAATTAGGGACAGGTGGAGTGGCCAAGCTAGTTTATAAGGCTTTACGATGATATTTTGAACAGCATGATTAGGGAGAAATTTCTGGTATACCTTGATTGGGTCATCTCCTACATTTTTAGGGTTTCTGTTAAACTAATATTAGGGATTCTTTTTAACTGCGTACCTCTGAGATACATGTTTATATAGATATATCTTGAATATGTATTGTTTTTAGTTCACTATCGGCTGGTTCAGTGCTTTACTTGGGATTGGATGTAATTTGATGTTCTGCATACGAAACATCTTTGAGAGATGTCACTGTATTTTTTAACTGATCATAGAGCATAGCTGGTTTAACAGAGCCATTTATGAATTCAGTGAATAACTATAACTTGTTTCATTTGTTTTTTAGTTACTAAGCCTTTGTGTGTTCTTAGGAAGTCACCTGCAGTTTTTCGTATGTCTTAAACTGGGATTTGGAGATTCTGTCTCACATAATATTGAAAGATCATGTTATTTAAAGCCTATTTAGTTTTTTTTTCTGCTATTTTTCAGTATATTTGTTTTTAGATTGCTATGTAGTATGAAAGTACTGTGATTTTTATAACCATTTGTAGCCTCTGTTGTTTGTTTATTCAACTATTTTAAGTGATGGAGCCAGCATATAAATCTAGGTCAATCTAGCCCCAAAGCTAAGCTTGTGATTATTGACAATATGTTGGTACCAGGAGATACTTGTTTGTTTAATGTATACATTTCTATGTTGGCTTGATATTCCTAGGTTATCCAGTGTTGGCTCCTGCTGCTTACTATGACCAAACTGGCGCCCTTGTAGTGAATGCGGGCGCGAGAAATGGTCTTGGAGCTCCCGTTCGACTTGTAGCTCCTGCCCCAGTCATCATTAGTTCCTCAGCTGCACAAGCAGGTGAGCGTACATCTGAGTGGACTCCTGCCAGAGATCTAAAAGTGGCGACTGATAGTGATATTCTTAAAGTATGTTGAAATATACTTTTGGCAATTCTCAGTATATCAGTTCTACCCTGTAATGTTTCAAAAAGAGATCAGAAGCAATAAGTGACCTTGGTGGATTCTCCTTTTTGTTGGGGGTTGGGAGGCAGCATGTGCCAGCTGGTTAGAAGCAAGGTCCGGCTCCACTGAGAAAATAGAAGTTGGATTACTCACACAAAATGGCTTTCTTGGCAGAAATTCAAGGCTGATTTCACAGAAATCCAAGTCATTATTTTAAGATAATTTTAGAGGAGGGGTTGTTTTTTGCCACAGGGGCAAGAGTGGAGGAATGGAGTGGGAAAGAGTGATGAGAAGTGACAGAATAATACATTTGGTTGGGGGGAATAGTGTTGTGTTTTTGTTGTCGTTGTTGGGTGTTTTTTTTTTTTTTTTTTTTTTTTTTTTTTTTTTTTTTTTGAGACAGAGTCTCTGTCACCCAGGCTGAAGTACAGTGGTACGATCTCGGCTCACTGCAACCTCCGTCTCCCAGGTTCAAGTGATTCTCCTGCCACAGCATCCTGAGTAGCTGGGATTATAGGCATGTGCCACCATGCCTGGCTAACTTTTGTACTTTTGGTAGAGATGGGGTTTCACCATGTTGGTCAGGCTGGTCTTGAACTCGTGACCTTGTGATCTGCCCGCCTCGGCCTCCAGAAGTGTTGAGATTACAGGCGTGAGCCACCATGCCCAGCTAGGAGTCGTAGTTTTTTACTTTAAGCCCATATATATATTTATACACACACACACACACACACACACACACACACACACACAGACACATATACATAATACACATGTATATGTTTAAATTAGGAACAATAACAGCAACATTTAGAACACAGCAGTGTGCTGAAATAGGATTTTGAAGGATGTGTATATATGCATTATGTGGTTCTAGAAGAAACCCTCAACATAGGTAATTACGGAATTTAAGATTTTAGGAAGTAGTTGTATTTAATGGGCACATTTGATGTTTATACCCCCTTTAATCTATAGACTTTTTAAAGCTACCAACATTGTGAACTTGTTCTAGTGGTATTTTGACTTAAAGTTGAAAGTAGAAACAGAAAATTAAAGCTTCATATGAAGGGATCAAAGACAGATTTGTATAGTTTGTGTCTGTTTTGAAAAGCTAGGGAGCATTAAAAGGTTTTTTGAAAAAAGATAAAAATGTAGTTTGGAAATGTGGCCAGTCCCTTTTATAGCCAAACGGTTTGCTTTCTTCTTCATAGCTGTTGCAGCAGCCGCAGCTTCAGCAAATGGAGCAGCTGGTGGTCTTGCTGGAACAACAAATGGACCATTTCGCCCCTTAGGAACACAGCAACCTCAGCCCCAGCCCCAGCAGCAGCCCAGTAACAACCTGGCATCCAGTTCTTTCTACGGCAACAACTCTCTGAATAGCAATTCACAGAGCAGCTCCCTCTTCTCCCAGGGCTCTGCCCAGCCTGCCAACACATCCTTGGGATTCGGAAGTAGCAGTTCTCTCGGCGCCACCCTGGGATCCGCCCTTGGAGGGTTTGGAACAGCAGGTAGAAATTAGACTGATATGCTCTTAAGACTGAATTTTAATTATTTTTACAATTCTTCTGGAATACTGGCAGTGCATGGAACCACAGGCAGATCTGGACCAAGCCCCGTGGGAATCCGGCCATCCCACATAATCTGTGAGATGATAGACTGTTGAAATCAAGTTATCCAGATGGGACCTATTTCAAACCATGCTCATGTGGCTACTTACTTAATCAGTTTCTTTCAGGGATTTGAACTCTAGGGAAGATTTTGCTGTAATTGGGAAAAATATGGAGAGAACTATAGAAATGGATATCAAAAACTGAGGGAGGAGGACTTACTAAAGATAGCAGAGCTGAATACTCCACAGCTGAGATTGAGCCGAGTGCTTGGCCTGCAGACCTTGAAGAGTTACAACTTTTCTTCTGTCTTTTTAGTAGAATTTAAGGTAGACATGTAGAAAATTATGAGGAAGGATATTAGACCAAGCTGGTTTTAATGTTTTGATCAATAAAGCAGGAGTGTAGTATGGTGAATAATGGGATAATTGCAGAGATTGTAGAAAACAAAAAACAAAAAAACAAAATGATCCCTAACTAGAAGCTCATGTATGAAAGAAAGTACCTTAATTGGA
Organism: Saimiri boliviensis; assembly: GCF_048565385.1. Lineage (NCBI taxonomy): Eukaryota > Metazoa > Chordata > Mammalia > Primates > Cebidae > Saimiri > Saimiri boliviensis. The sequence goes on along the minus strand of NC_133459.1, from coordinate 29,640,411 downwards.
ATTGAGGGCAGCATTAACTCTCAATTGAACCCACTGAGAAAACAGGCTTTCATATATAAGTCTTGTGTAGTGGGGCAGTACCCCATTGACAAATCTTTTTTCTGTATCCCATTTTTCTACTTGAACCTTTTCAGTTGATGAAAGGCATTCTTCTAGTCCATTTCCTTTCACCTTTTCCATAGCTCATGTGGCCGTCAGAGCTTTTTAACCCTCCCTTATCCTATAATATATGACACCATAGGAAGGTAAATTTGGCATATGTGTGATGGTCATGTTAACCTGAGCCATGTCCTCTTTATTACTTTATCTGCCCCAGAACTGCTACATTAACAGTTAGGCTGTCTCTGCTGACAAATTTGCGGTGGTAAGGAGTCTGGATCAAAGTGTTAGGAACAGGTCACTGGGCTTGTTCTTCGAAGAACAGGCCTGTTCTTATCTGCATTGTTTTAATTCCATTTTAGTTGCAAACTCCAACACTGGCAGTGGCTCCCGCCGTGACTCCCTGACTGGCAGCAGTGACCTTTATAAGAGGACATCGAGCAGCTTGACCCCCATTGGACACAGTTTTTATAACGGCCTTAGCTTTTCCTCCTCTCCTGGACCCGTGGGCATGCCTCTCCCTAGTCAGGGACCAGGACATTCACAGACACCACCTCCTTCCCTCTCTTCACATGGATCCTCTTCAAGCTTAAACCTGGGTAAGAACCATTACTCTAACACCACCTTGAACTCTAGAACTCTCTTGCCACCGATGACATTACAAGAACTTTGCATAAGCAAAGGACAGTCCCTTTATACTAGAAGTGTCCTGGGTGTTCTGTGCCTTCCGTAAATACCTCATGTTATTCAGGCTGTACCTATAGATAGTATAGCAGTTTTGGCTTTATTATAGTTTGGGTACATTTCCCTGTATATTCAGTTAGCTTTAGTATGAACATTTTATTCTTTGGCTACCTGTGAGAGTATTTCAGTGTAAACAGTATAAACATAGATTCATCTCAGTGAAGCTAGGAAACACAGAGACAGAATTTAATCACCTAGTATCACCACCTGAAATTAACCACCACAATTAATATTTTGCCTTACTTCTTTTCAAAATTTTTCCTCTGCTATATGTACATATAATATCTTGCTTTTTCACATAAAGCATTTTATTTTAAAAATTTTGCCATATGTTAAACTATTTGTAAATATAAACTCTCAAACTATATAGTATTTTAATGAGGAGATATATATTTCCCTGTTAAATATTTAGGTTGTTTCATGCATGGGATTTTAAAATACTACCATCTAGATTCTAGAAAATGGGGAGGGAGAAAGAGGATCCTAAGCAGCAGGCTGTAAGAATGAAAAGAAAATTATATTACCTTTTTTTTTTTTTTTTTTTTCCTTTGTGGCAAATCTCTAAATCTTTCAGGACATGGGAGATGTTTTCTTATCTCAAACACAGTGCATACTCCTCTCCTGCAGTTATTTAGTAAGCTTGAAGTACTGATTTATTTGCTAGATTGGGAAAGTTGAGTCCTAGATGTAGAGTCACCACATAATGTATCATGCAAACCAGGACACTTGTGAGTGGATGGGGTGCTGTGAATAATTACTTGGTGATAATAGCCTAAATCAGGACTGTCCTGGGCAAATCAGCATGTGTGGCCACTTTACCAAGAAGGTTCTGTTTTTAACCAGCAAGAGTAAAAGTGGCTTCATGGACTCAGAAGTGAGAACTGACTGAAAACAAACAGGTGCTTTCATTTGGATAGACAGACTAGTAAGTGATTTATAGGATTTAAGAGACGTCTTGAGTGGGTAGTGTAATAGACTTATTATTCTGGAACTAAGAATGATAGCTTTGAGTTTGAAAGAGGTGAGTTTCAAGTCAAAACTATATTTATATATACGTATTGGTATTGGGTGTATATCCTAAGGTTTTATACAATAAGAACTTTAGTCGTAAAACTCATTTTCTCAGAATATATATGAACATCACTTTAGAAAAGTTACTGTGACATTCTTGATTAGTAGGCCCATGATAGGTAGACAAGAGAATGGGGTACATTGCACAACCGTGTTTCCTAGTGACAGAATGCCTGGCTTCAAAGACTAGGGGTTAATGTAAAATCTGGAGAGGGATGTCAAACTCCCAGTTTGATATGTGGCTAGAAGGAAGGAACTAATGTTCACTGACCTGGCAGTTACCTGCTGGTGTTAATGGTTTTGGGTCGTGTACATACAACACTAGAAGGTATAGGTATTATCCCATGTCTCAGGACTTAAATATCTTGCTTAGCCTAGGTTATCTCAGATTTGAACAGATTTAGAATCAAGCCTTTTCGACTCCAACCCTTGCAGTTTCGGTGTATATCCTGTCACATGATATACTCAGGATATCTTGAACCAGTCCATTATAAAATCCAGGAATATATATCTTTTAATTTCTTGGTTTAAAAACATGTGAACCATGTCATCCCATACTGTGTACTAAATAAACTGAACTGGCTGATTTTTTTTCGTAAAGAGCCAGATAGTAAATGTTTTAGGTTTTGTGGGCCTGATGGTATCTGTAGTGAATATTCAACTCTGCTGTTGAAGTGTGAAAGCAACCGTAGACAAAATATAAATGAGTGAATATATAGCTATCTTCTAATAAAACTTTATTTATAAAAATAGGTAGGCCGAGCACGGTGGCTCACATCTGTAATCCCAGCACTTTGGGAGGCCGAGGTGGGCAGATCACTTGAGGTCAGGAGTGTAAGACCAGCCTGGCCAACATAGTGAAACCCTATCTCTATCAAAAAACACAGAAGTTAGCCAGGCATGGTGGTGCATGCCTGTAGTCCCAGCCACTTGGGAGGCTGAGGTGGGAGAATCGCTTGAACCCGGGAGAAAGGCTGCAGTGAGCTGAGATCATGCCACCGCACTCCAGCCTGGGCAACAGAGTAAGACCCTGTCTCAAAATAAAATAAAACATAAAATTTAAAAACTGTGGTTCCTTGGTATGTGGACATAGAGCCAGAAATATACTTTCATGCATGATACCCTTCCTCTTTCTAAAGTATCAGCAATTTAATTTAATACTACCTATTAATTCATGTTTTCCCTGTGGAGAAGGAAGTAACTATTAGTGTGAGTTATTTCATGTTTTAATGACTTCTGTTACCTGCCTGGTCTGTTTAACATAACTTCACTTTGGAAATACTCACCTTGTTTAAGCAGTTTCTTTGTGTACGTTTGCATTGGATTTCTGTCATGTACAGTGCATGTATTGCACTTGGCATTCCTGATGAACGTTTGTCTCAGTTAGTACAGCTTTGCCTCAGCTGAGTCTGTTTCCTTGAGAAGATAGAGGTGTGCTACTTGGTTTCTAACAGTCTCCATACAGAGGCCTTAAAGACATTTTGGCTTAAGAGACTTAACATTTCTTTACCAAATATGTACTGGCCTACACCTGATATAGCTTCTGTTATTAATACTACTTGACTCCTGCCACTAGCCATCAGCAGTGATGAGCAACCATACTAAGCATTTTATATTCATCGTGTTGAATACTCAAAAGAACTCTTCACCCTTTTAAACTCAGCCTGTTTTAATGGATGTTGCTAATGATACCAACCACATAGCTAGTGTTTGAATGCATATACCAGCCTGTATCTCCTGTGGATCTTTTCCTCATCTTGTCATTTTTACACTTTGTCCAGTAGGCAGATATGTGTTAGTATCTTCTAACAAAATCAGTGATCTGTTGAGTAATTTTTCCTATTATTTATTTAAAAATCACTTGTTGAGTGGCATAGTTTTTCATTATTGATTGTTTAAATTTCAGACTAAAAACAAATCTTTTCGAGTTCCATTCCCTCCCCGAACCGCACCTCATCCCTCCTTTTTAATGTTAGAGACAGGCTCTTGCTCTGTTGCCCAGACTAGAGTGCAATGGTACTATCATAGATAATTGTAATCTCAAACTCTTGGGCTCAGAGGATATTTCTACCTCAGCTTCCCAAATAGCTGGTACTGTAGGCACACCCCACCACACCCAGCTAATTAAAGTAAGTGTTTTTTGTTTTGTTTTGTTTTGTTTTGTTTTGTTTTTTGGTAGAAACTAAGTCTTGCTATGTTGCTCAGGCTGGTCTTGAACTCCTAGCCTCCAGTGATCCTCTTGCCTTGGCCTCTCAAAGCACTAGGATTACAGGTGTGAGCTACTGTTCCTCTCCCCTTTTTTTCAATTTTGTTTTTTATTTTATTTTATATTTTTGAGACAGTTTCGGTTTGTGGCCCAGGCTGGAATGCAGTGGCGTGATCATGGCTCACTGCAACGTCCGCCTCCTGGTTCAAGCAATTCTCCTGCCTCAGCCTCCAGAGTAGCTGGGATTACAGGCACCTGCCACTATGCCCAGCTAATTTTTGTATTTTTAGTAGAGACAGGGTTTCACCATGTTGTCCATGCTGGTCCCTTTTTTTTCATTTTTAAAATGGTATCTTTTAAAGTACAGTAGTTTTTTATTTTGATGAGGTCCAGTTTATTTTGGTTTTGGAATAGTATCAAAGAAATCATTGCCTAACTCTGACTCTTGGAAGATTTGCTCTATGTTTTGCTCTAAACGTTTTATTGTTTTATCTCTTAAATATAAGTCTGTGATCCACTTAAATTTTGATGTCAGGTCAGGATTCATGTTTTTGCACATGCGTTTCTAGTTGTTCTAGCACCATTTTCCTTTGTAATTTTTGGTGTTCAGGTCTTGTACTACTTCTGTTAAATTTATCTCTAAGTGCATATATTTTTGATGCTATTACAGATAGAATTTTGTTCTGGTTTATCTTTTGATTGACTGTTGCTTGCTCACAGAAATATAATTGATTTTTGTAGATTGATCTTACATCCTGTGGCCTCGCTGTAGTTTATTAGTAGTTCTAATGGTTTTTGGGAGGATTCTGTAAGATTTTTTATGTTATAAGATCATCTCATCTGAGAATCAAAGCCATTTTCCAATCCAGATAACTTTTATTTCTTTTTCTTGTCTGATTGCACTGTGTAGAACCTCCAGTACAGGTTGAGAATCCCAAATCCAAAATCTAAAATGCCGCAAAACCCAAAACTTTGTTGAGCATCAACAAAACTCAAAGGAAATGCACGTTGGAGCATTTAGGATTTTGGATTTTCAGATTAGGATGCTCAGCTGGTAAATATAATACCAATACTCCAAAATCTCAAAGGCTTTGAAATCTGAAACACTTCTGGCCCCAAGTATTTTGGATAAAGGATACTCGACCTGGACTGTGTTAAATGGACGAAATAAGAGTACACACCCTTCCTTAGTTTCTGATCTTGAGGAGGTAAAGCATTTGTGTTTTACCATTAAGTATAATCACAGTGTATTCGATTGAGAAAGTTTCTTTCTAGCCTAAGTTTATTGAGAGTTTTTGTTGAGAGTTTTTGTTGCGAATGGGTTTTAGTTTTTGTCAAGTGTTTTCTGTGCATTAACTGATGATCATGTGGCATTTATCCTGTATTCTGTGAATGTGGTTATGTTACATTAATTGATATTCAGATATTAATCCAATCCTGCATTCCAGTACATCTTACTTAGGTTATGTTGAATTTGGTGTGTTTGTATTTTTGTTGAGGAGTTTTGAATCTGTTTTAATGAAGGATGTGTGTTTTTCTTTCTTATGAGGTATTTTTTTATGGCTTGGTATCAGGGTGATATTGACCTCATCGCATGAGCTTTGAAGTGTACCATCCCCCTCTGCTTTCTGGAAGAGTTTGTGGAGTATTAGCATTATTTCTTTAAACATTTGATAAACTTGGCCAGGTAAGCCAGTCTTAGCCTGGGCATTTATTTGTAATATGATTTTTACTTATTCCATTTCTTTGTATCTTATAGGTCTTACAGGTTCAGATTTTTTTATTTCTTTTTTTTTTTTTTTTTTTTTTTTTGAGACGGAGTTTCGCTCTTGTTACCCAGGCTGGAGTGCAATGGCGCGATCTCGGCTCACCGCAACCTCTGCCTCCTGGGTTGAGGCAATTCTCCTGCCTCAGCCTCCCGAGTAGCTGGGATTACAGGCACGCGCCACCATGCCCAGCTAATTTTTTGTATTTTGAGTAGAGACGAGGTTTCACCATGTTGACCAGGATGGTCTCGATCTCCCGACCTCGTGATCCAACCGCCTCGGCCTCCCAAAGTGCTGGGTTTACAGGCTTGAGCCACCGCACCCGACCCAGATTTTTTATTTCTTCTTGAGTCAGTCAGTTTTGATAATGGACATCCAAGCTGCCAAATTTGTTAGCATAAAATGTATTGTTAGCATAGAATGTACTATTTCAATAAGTGAAATCTCTCTCAATCTTCCTCTCCCATCTTCACCATACATATGTATATACCCGTGAATGAATGTTTACATATAAAATACCTTGTGACCCTGAATAAGGCAGATGTTTCAAGTATTTATTTTGTTTGACTTAATTATGTGTTACTGTTACTCAGTTTAATAGTATTATTTTCATAATTGTTAATTATAGTTAATATGAATTTTCTTAACAGAGCTTATATGTAGGTTACATAGAAAACCTTAAACTCTCACCTATAACTGAAACATCCATCTCTAGTAAATTCTGCTTCCCATCTCAAAGAGAAAAAAAGTAAGGGAGGTGGATATGAGTGTCCCCAAAGACTGATTGTAATGGTTTCGTGCCCTTTCTACCCATAGATCTCTTCATCCTACTCCCTGCTTTCTCACCCCTCATTTCTTAGAATGCTTCTCCATGCTTATAGTTTTCTGCACAATCCCAGGCTGTGTTATTTTAAAACTCTTAAACATTAAGAGGTAGCAGGTACAGTTTTTTTTTGTTAAATGCATAGTTGACAACATGCAGGCTTTTCATTTGCCCTGGAAGAAAAATGTTGTGGTTGTCCATTACTTCAGAAGTGAAATATGTAATAGTAAAAATGAGCTCAAGAGTTCATAATCTGTCCAGGGCAAAAGAATAAAATCATTTATAACTGAAATTTAGTTCTAAACTAAAAAGCATTTAGTTTTATTATCATGATAGAATTCTTCTTAAAATGTATTCTTTCTATTCTTTATCTTCAGGGTTGCATGTGCTTTTTAGGAAAAGCACAGCTCAAACACAAGATACCTTTCTCTCTCCTTGCTTGAACTGAAACGTTTCTGTTACTGGTCAGTAACCTGTAGTCATGTATGTATTTAGGTATTTCCCCATTCTGAATTGAAATGATTATTTTGTGGTTCTCACTTGGTTCTCTGAAGGAGACTGTCAACTGTAAAACCAACCTGTGACAATTAACATATTTTGGACTCCTTATTAATCATGCACTAAAGATAGTCTTTAGGCTTATTTAATTTAGGGCAACCTTGATGTGGTGTTGGAGAATGAATTGGAGAGAACTTATTTTTAAAACGTTTTGATGAACACTGTTGCCTCTGGTTAAACACAGAACTAGATATTGGGGACCATAGGAATTTTTCTTTAAAAGAGGGAAGGCAGGGCTTTGCCCATTAGTCATCTGTTACATCTGTGAGTACAAAAAGCAAATAAATTTAATGAAAAAAGGCATGACATACTAGGTGACCATTGGCAGAAATCACTTTTATACCATTATGCAAAATAACGGAAGCATTTATTAACATTTAAGCCCTTACTGTCTGTGGAAAGTTGTCATAGGACACACCCCTATGAAATGCACCACTGTCTGTTTGAAGCCTTATGAGAAATGTTTCTTTTAAAACGGTTGCAAATTTAAACACTTCCAGAGTGTTGCACCCAAACCCCCAGAGCTGTAGTGGTTTGGGTGCAAGTACAAGTTGGTATTGAGACTATTGGGAACTGGAAAGCACATTTGTGCACATTCACCATCTAAATGAGATTCAATCAACAAATACTTGCCAGTGGTCAAATATTTACTATTTGTCACACATTTTTTTTTTCCCAAAAACCAGAGAACTACAATTTAGAGCAAAAATTTAAGCACAGTATTAATGTTGAAAGAAGTACTACTTGGCTGATACAAAATATGTCCGTGAACTGTCAGTTTGCCATGTATAATTTAGTACCTGGGGAAATTTCTTTTCAGAGATTTCTGTATTTCTTAGTTCTAAAAGCTGTGTGTATGTGTGTGTGCATGAATGTCTTTCTAGTTTTCATAAGAGGCAAAAATCAAGACTTCATGGTAATGTATTAAACATGTTTGTAGGCATAATTAAGCCCAACTATTACTCAGTCTAGTCCTTTGTGTGGATTAGTCATTATGTTTTTGCCCATAATAACAGAACATCCAACAAAGAGTGGCTTAAACAATAAGTACATTTATTGGCTTATGTAACTGGAAGTATAGTGGTAGGGCAGTGTTCAGGGTTGGTTTGTCTCATCATTAAACATTGTCATCAATGACCTGGCTTCTTTATAACTTTATCTTCCATTTTGGTCAGTGACCAGGTTCTTAAAATTCCTTTAAATTATTTTCAAAACATTGTGTGTTCACCCCATTCCTCCTTCTTTGGCACGTTTGTTGCTATTGCCACACTTTGCCCATGCCTGCCAACCTACCCTGTTACTACCTCTGCCCATTTCTCCCCAGTCTCAGATGGGTAAGACAGAATTCTGACTGCTGTTTTCTTTTCATATTAATCTTCTTTCTTCCTTTCCTTAAAAAAAAAAAAAAAAAAGCGCTTGTCATTTGAATTCAGAAATACTGTGGAATTTGACAAGAATGTTCTGTAGAACAAGAAAACTTGATGAAACTGAGTCTGAAAATGAATTTCACCCCTGAAAGGATCCTGACCCTGGAGTCAAGAGCCCTGTTCTGAATTCTGGCCATGGCAGTTTTGGGTTTTATATCTTTGGGTGAACATTTCATCTCTCTGGGCTTAATTTTCTGTCATATCAATGGGAGTTACAAACTCCTTTTCCAAAATGCCTGTGAGAATTCCATAGAAAGTGTATATGAAAAACTTCTAGCATAGAACTGGGCTTAGGACAAATACTCAATGAATATTTTACACATTTTAACATTGAGCCATTTTCTTTTGGTTTCATTACTTTGATTGAAACCCAGACTTTCAAAGCTGGGCCCTGGAATTCTGTGAAATCTCATGGATTTTAAATTATTATTCATCTAAACTTTTTGTGGTTTATGTGTTGCTTCTTACCTACTTTGGCCTTTTTGTTTAAAGGAGAGAGGAAAAAAACCCAAAAAGGCTTGACATCTTTTTTCTAGTGCGGTCAAAATTAAAAAAACAAAACAAAACAAAACAACAACAACAAAAAAATTGTTATTTTAAAATACTCATAATTTATTTATTTTTGAGACAGAGTTTCACTCTTGTTGCCCAGGCTGGAGTGCAATGGCGCGATCTTGGCTTACCGCAACCTTCACCTCCTGGGTTCAAGCGATTCTCCTGCCTCAGTCTTCCGAGTAGCTGGGATTACAGGCATGTGCCATCATACCTGGCTAAGTTTGTATTTTTAGTGGGGATGGGGTTTCTGCATGTTGGTTAGGCTGGTCTCAAACTCCCAACCTCAGGTGATCAACCCGCCTTGGCCTCCCAGAGTGCTGGGATTATAGGCGTGAGCCATTGTGCTTGGCCTAAAATACTCATAATTTATTATGCTGCTATACCTTCTTTTGGGGGGTGGTGGAGACAAGGTCCTGCCCTGTTGCCCGTGCTGGAGTGGAATGGCACGATCATGGCTTACTGCAGCCTCGACCTCCTGGGTTCAGGTGATCCCCCATCTCAATATCCCAAGTAGTTAGGACTACAGGTGTGCATCACCACACCCAGCTAATTTTTTGTTTTTAATTTTTAGAGATGGGGTCTCTCTCTGTTGTCCAGGCTGGTTTCAAACTCTTAGGCTCAAGCCATCCTCCTTCCTCGACCTCCGAAAGTGTTGGGGTCACAGACATCAGCCACTGAACCTGGCCTGCTATATGTTGTGATACACCTTTTGGTCTTATGTCTATTTTATCTGTCTAGGGATTCACAGTTATTATTCTTTTGTCACTTGTCACTTGTCAAAACAGCAGTATCAGTGGCATGAAGGTCGTTGAAACTACAGTCATTTCAGGCTGTGTCACAATAGAAATTGTTAAGAGCTGTCCATTTGTAATGATGAACTCGAAAGTTCATTTTTAAGGTATCTCCTGTTTTCTACTCATTGTGTCTCATCCATGGCCTGGAATATCTTAGTGATTTTTGCACTACTGTTTAGTGGCAAAATCATTCCTTCAAAGTAAGCTTTTTCATGGGGTCCCCTGTTTAAAACAGACTAATCTGGATGCCCGATTTTTTAGAGTGGTTTTCTGGTGGAAATGGGGGTTATTCAAGAATGAAAGGAATCGCTGCAGATCTCATAATGGAAAACCACTCAAGTCTGAGTTTTTATTGCTGGTACTCAGGTGCTAGGTTCATCTGGTAGGCACGTTTGCTCCTCCTTTTATTTACTAAGGACCATGCTAACTCTTGCTCCAGTCTTACCAGCAGTCTACTATCAACAGTAAAAGCATTCCCCTCTCAATCTTTGTGCAAAAGTTTCCTTCCAGGTTGTTGAGTTGACCTACGAAAGTCATGACGCTAATAGAATTGTCTTAACACAAAAACAACAGCCAACAGCATTGAAGAAATCAGAGATGATGCAGGCTTTCGTGTGTGGGAATGCTTTTTCCTCTCTTGAATGAAGTTTCTTAAGAATGGTCTTAAGTTCTCCTGTTCTGTAACCAACAGGAGGACTCACAAACGGCAGTGGAAGATACATCTCTGCTGCTCCAGGCGCTGAAGCCAAGTACCGCAGTGCAAGCAGCGCCTCCAGCCTCTTCAGCCCGAGCAGCACTCTTTTCTCTTCCTCTCGTTTGCGATATGGAATGTCTGATGTCATGCCTTCTGGCAGGAGCAGGCTTTTGGAAGATTTTCGAAACAACCGGTACCCCAATTTACAACTGCGGGAGATTGCTGGGCATATAATGGAATTTTCCCAAGACCAGCATGGGTCCAGGTGAGTACTTGGCTTTGGCACTTAAGGTACCTGAAGTCTTAATGCCTTAACTGTCTTGCCTCAGATAGTTACCTACTAAAATAAATTGCCATATACTAATTTTTAAAAAGTGTGCCTCTTAGTGTGCATCACATTATTTCACAGGGATTTAAGAAACATGAACACAAAGACATACATACACTTTGGCTGCTTTAAGCATTATGAAGAATATTTTGCTCTCAAAGAGATGCTATTCAAATACAAGTTTGATCTAGGGTGCTTAGGAGAAAGACAGCTCTACCACCTTCCTTTGTTGTTCCACTCTGTGGAAGTGACAGTCTGTGTAGAGACGAGTGAAGAAATTATTATAGAAGACAGAATTTGGTTTGTGTTACCCCTTCCTGTTGGGCTGCTGCAGTGGGCTTCACAGAAAGCGAGCCTGGTCCTGGGGAAAGAGCATAATTATCATGACAACACCCATTCTTCTTTCCCGTTTCTGTTTCTGTTTCTTTCTCTGACTGTGCCCAGTGAAACAGTTTCTACAGAATTTAACCTCCTCCTTACATTCTGCCAGCTTGCTACTGGGCCAGAATTTCTCGTATTTGGATTCTAAGGCTACATTCAGAGGCAACATGATTTTCCTGACCTAGACTAGAAAAAGGCAAACTGTTAATGTTTCAGAAGATAATGAATACTGTTTTATACAAAAATAAGTTAAAGATATAGTGAGGACTGTAAGCTTTGAGTTCATTGATGTGAGGCTGGTTTCTAAAGAAAAAGTTAAGTAGGGTACTTGTTAGGTTATGCCTCCCTCCACCCTGCTTCTCTTCCTGCACCCCTGTTTTCATCTTCCCTCCTACCTTGCACATAAATAAGATTTAGTACATAGACCCTATTGGAATGAAATGTACCAACATTTAAATATGATTTTCAAAGCTCAGTTAAGTTAGGGCCTTCTTCTCTATTTAAAAATTCTTCAAGGAAGTTCAAGTGATTCATCTACATAGAGTTCAGTTGATTGTGTGCATGTGTGTGCACATGCTCACTCACACACATTTCAGAACTGATGCAGTCTGTAAACCAAGGTACCCTGCACCTCCAGGTCTTTTTTCAGTGCTGTGATTGCCCTTTGTTACTTTATACTTCAGATTCATTCAGCTGAAATTGGAGCGTGCCACACCAGCTGAGCGCCAACTTGTCTTCAACGAAATCCTCCAGGCTGCTTACCAACTCATGGTGGATGTGTTTGGAAATTACGTCATTCAGAAGTTCTTTGAAGTAAGGCTTTGTTCTTTGTATCCTTTGACTTAAGAGAATCTGCAGAGCATTTTGATTTTCATTAGCCTTATTAAGAATAGCAGTCCCATTCCAGTTCTCAGAATGAAGGGTATGTGGTCTTTTTAAAGAGCTTCTTAGTGTTTTTCCAGTTCATTAGCAGCAATCTATCTATTCTGTATGGTTTTAAATACCCAAACAGATAATGCCAGTCTGTTTTGGAAATGTGTTTTGAAAACTGTGTCCTCATTTAGGACCTAGCATGTTATTTCAGATTGTTACAGTAGTTTCACAAAGTATATCCCTTATGGAGGAAATAATCCCTGTAAAGTAGTTTTAGCAGGATCACAATAACATATTGCCAAAAACAAATTTTTCTAAGGTTCTTAGAGAATTGTCTTTGGACACCAACTCCAGTATGTTTCATTATCAGCTAGTGTCACAATAATTGGTAAAGGCTTGCTGCTTGGCTAATCATTTGGCCTTGATACCTTATTTTGCCTCTGTTAGTCTGAATAATGTTCACTCTTTTTATCACTGTCTTTGCAAAGAATTAATGAGATTGTTAGGTTAATGTCTTTTTCCTCTAGTAAAATTTCAGAAAGGCAGGGATATTTTTTGCTTACCATTGTAGTCCTAATTATCTGGTATTGGCAACCCTGAGGTATAGATGCAGAATGGCACAAAACTTCGAGATGAGGAGGAAAATGCTGGAATTCTATGCATTACCTACCACAAAACAAATTTGTAAATGTCTTAACATCTCATTCTGTTTGATTTGTATGAAGATGAAAAAATGACATGCTCATGTTTTACCTTCCCAAATTTTTTCATGAAAACTTAACATTTTTTCACCCTGAATTCTCCAGAAACCAATCTAAACATGACTTTTATATTTTTGATTTTAGAATGTCTTGGTACTGCCATTTTGTCACATATATAAAAATACTGAGCTCTCTAGTTCTGGAGGCTGATGCAGCGTGGGGTGGCAAATTGTGCAATGGATGATAGCCATGTGATCTGGACCAAGCTTGAGCACTTCTCTGGATCTTAGTTCCCCTTCGGAGAATGAAGAGGTTGGATGGGCTGATAATTCATAAAGTCTCCTCCAATCTCATGTTATGTGACTCAAATGAAAATAAAAAGCCAAGGGTGGAAAATCATTCTAAGTAGAATTTTAACATTGTGTAGCCTTACCTCTTGATTCTACTAATTTTTCCCCTCCCAATTTTGTTCCCTTATGTAAATAGAAAAAAATTCAATTCTTGTAATGATGTAGAATACTACTTCAAAACAGTATGTCTGTGTGTGCTTTGGTAGTAACAGAGTATAGAATCTTTTTTTTTTTTTTTTGGAGACAGAGTCTCGCTCTATTGCGCAGGCTGAAGTCCAGTGATACGATCTCTGCTCACTGCAACCTCCGCCTCCTGGGTTCAAGCAATTCTCCTATCTCAGCCTCCCGAGTAGCTGGGATTACAGGAGCACGCCACCAGGCCAGCTAATTTTTGTATTTTTAGTAGAGATGGGGTTTTGCTGTGTTGGCCAGGCTGGTCTTGAAAACTCCTGACCTCAGGTGATCTGCCCTCCTTGGCCTCCCAAAGTGCTGGGATTACAGGTGTGAGCCACCATGCCTGGCTGGATTCATTTAACAGTATGAATTAATGGCAGCTTTGAGGAATTACGTGTTTGCTTAGTAGATATTTGTAGTGAAAACACTGTTGTTGGGTATTAGAGAAACTTTTTAACATTACAAAGCGTTACTCATTATTAGAGGCTGAGAAGTACTGGCTCAAAGAAACAATGGCTCTTTAAATAGAAGGTTTAGTTAATCATGGGTATCAGGGCTAAAAGAGGTTATGCTGGTGGTTGATGCAGAATAATGAATGCTTTGCTTTTCCTGGTTTATTCCCTTCTACTTAAGTAATGGTGTTCACCCACATATTATGTCTAGTTTGGCAGTCTTGAACAGAAGCTGGCTTTGGCAGAACGGATTCGAGGCCATGTCCTGTCGTTAGCACTACAGATGTATGGCTGCCGTGTTATCCAGAAAGCTCTTGAGTTTATTCCTTCAGACCAGCAGGTAATTGTAAGTTTCCCCTTTAACTTTTCTCTTGGTGTTTGATGTTTCTCCATGGTACATGTAGTGAACCCTGTAAATCTGTCAGTTTTCAGTTTTCTTTTATGGTTTTGCTTTGGTGCTATGGCTGCCTTTTTGTGCATGGCAAGCATGAACTATGCAAATAATTTAAATTCATTGTAGATCAAGTGTCTTGTGTTAAAACCTGTGGTGTCCAATACTCTTGCAATTGGCTAGAACTTAGCCTTTAATAGGTTCAGTTTTACAGGTGGGTTTTTTTTTTTTTTTTCCATGAATGAAAGCAGGTAAAATGCTGATAAGTCATCATTTTCTCCAACAAGTCAAACTTTCCTCCAACCCACCTTCCATATTTTGTTACTCCTTCTTTCCTGTTCTTTCATCCAACCACCATCTGTTGAACAAGAGCCTACCCAGTGCAGCCTGGCACATTGACCTGAAGCCCACTCTGTGCCAGACTTCAACAGCACAGAGATGACTAAGACCTGATTCCTGCCCACAGAGTGCAGTCTGGTGGGGAAGAGCAATGGTGGTCAGCAGTGGTGAGGATGGGAGAAGGGCCTCTCACCCTCCCCAGAGTCCACGAGGGCCGGCTTTGCAGGAAAAGGCAAGGCTAAAGAAGCGTTAGATGGGGAAAAGGAACAGAAATGAGAACACTTAGGTGCTGTGAGTGGGAAACTGACAGAGAAATCACCTGAAGAGGCCCACAGCTTCTCGACAAAGTCACCGCGTGGGTCCAGTGAGCACTGCACACACCACGGGACCCAGGAGGCAGAACAAACCCACAGGCAGGGTGTGCTACAGTTGTGTTTGTGCTAGGCAGTGCCTCCAGCGTCTTGTGCTTCTCGTCAGAGCCTTCAGCTTTTGGGCTCTGAGCTTACTCAGCCCTTCTCAATTGAGGGGTTGGTCGGCCATTGTCTGGCAATGATGACCCACTTGCCCTCACTGAGAACAAAGTTCGGTAATGAGAATCTTTGTTATGGACTCAAGTTCTGAGCCAGACAAGACACCCACCACCTCTGAGTCAGACCAAACCAATCCAATCCACTGCACTGGTATTGGCAATGGCAGTTGAAGGCAAGATGTCCAAAGTTTTTAAAGTGGTAAGTTTCATAGGTATGTGTCAAGATGCTGGTGAAGGGAGAGAGAGAATGTTAGAGACAGAGCAGTTCTGGAGTTCATTTATTCAGTGCTTAGTACTAGAGATACAGCGTTAATAAGAAAGTATAAGTAATTAGAAGCAAGTGTGAAGCTCTTGTAACGTTTAAATCATTGCCAATTTTAATCTTTCTTGAATTTTCATGGATAGTTGAGTTCTTTCTCTTTAATTTCCTTTTTTTTTTTTTTTTTTTTCCTTTCTTTTTCAAGACAGGATCTTGTTCTGTCACCCAGGCTAGAGTGCAGCGGCACATTTATACCTTGCCTCAGCCTCAACCTCCTGAGCTCAAGTGGTCCTCCCGTCTTAGCCTCCCTAGTAGCTGGAACTACAAGCATGCTCCACTTCACCTGGTTAATGTGTGCATTTTTGGTAGAGATGGGGCTTCATCATATTGCCCAGGCTGGTCTTGAATCCTTGGGCTCAATTGATCCTCCCATCTTGGCCTCCCAAAGTGCTGGGATTACAGATGTGAGACACCATACTCAGCTTTTGTTCTTTTCTGTGTTATATTTCTACACATACTTTTTCTGGTCATGTTTCTCTGTGGTGTCTTGTTTTGGGCCTGACTTATGCTTCCTGCCATGGATTATTTACTCTTTTCTAGATGCAAGTTTGTCATTTTAGGTAAAATTAACTCATCTTTGTTGGAATTTTTATTTCTTCTGGATCACAAAAATATCCAGGGAAGCCATCTCTCCTTCATTTTGCTTATAAGTGTTCCTTGATTTTATTTTTGAATAAGCTTCATTTTCTGTCATTCCCATAATTATATTTCCAGAGTAAATGATTCTCTTCTGGGCCCAGCAGAGTGGCACATGCCTGCAATCCTAGCACTTTTGGGAGGCCAAGGTAGGTAGATCGCTAGGGCCCAGGAGTTCCAGACCAGCCTGGGGGGCATGGTGGTGCACTCCTATAGTCCCAGCTACGTGGGGTTGCTGAGGCAGGAGGATTGCTTGGGCCTGGGGCTTGAGGGTGCAGTGAGTCATGATTGCGCCACTGCACTCCAGCCTGGGCGACAGATCCTGAGAGACCCTGTTTCAAAAAAAAAAAAAAAAGTAATTATTATTCCCTTATCACTGTCTGTTACCTTTTGCTTCTTTAGCCCCTGCCATTGTAATTTTTATTTAATTATGTGATATCTTAGTTGCTTTGAGGTACTTACCATTTTGGGGATTTAAGACATTGCATTTGTTAACATCACTATTTTGACATGACTTGCAGTCTTCTAACATAAATCCACTGGCAGCACAGTTTAGCCAATATACAGAGATTGGAGACAGCAGAGAAATTGGGCAGGAGGTATCAGGCATAGCCATGGTGCAGACATTTAATTTCAAGATACCTGAGACCTGGGGCAGTGAGTTTGGGGGAACGGCTCCAGTTGAAATCCCAGTGATCTCTCTTTCTAGATATCCTTTCACAATCATCCATTTCCTACTCATATACTCAAGTCCTGGCCATTTCGTCTGCTTCCTGTGTTTGGACACTTTTCATTAATTAACCAAGAGAACCATTCCTGCTGACTCTGCAGTCACTATGGCCTAGTAATAAGA
Source organism: Saimiri boliviensis (assembly GCF_048565385.1). Lineage (NCBI taxonomy): Eukaryota > Metazoa > Chordata > Mammalia > Primates > Cebidae > Saimiri > Saimiri boliviensis. Next base: position 29,623,348 of record NC_133459.1, on the reverse strand, counting down.
TCATAGATGCTGGAGTCACAGCTTCAGGCTAGAATTCTAATTGTGTCACTTTCTATCCATAGTTTGAAATATGTGACTTAAGCGTCCTCTGTCTCAGTTTCTTTTACATGCCAGTAGAGGTGGGGTGTTCAGGATAATACATTGTTGTTGACAGTTTGTTTTACTGACATAGTGGTTAATCATATAGTTCAGCCAGATTGCTTGGGTTTGAATTTTGGGAATCTAGGTCTGTAGTTTTGTAAGTCTTTCAATTTGTCTTTTCCTTGGTTTCTCCATCTGTAGTGGTGTCTACTCCATAAGATTGTTAGGAAAATTCAGTTAAAACATGTTACACACTTAGAGGTATGCCTAACCAGGGGTAAACTAGATTAATTAGTATCATTACTTTAAATACTTTACAGGGTTGTGATAATAAAAACATGATGAATTGTAATGTGAAAGTGTGTGAAATTCTTTAGTTTGGTTTAGTTTTGTTTTAATTTTAGAGACAGGGTGTTGCTCTGTCTGTGGTGCCGTCATAGCTCACTGCAGCCTGGAACTCCTGGGCTCAGGTGATCCTCCCACCTCAGCCTTCAGAGTAGCTGGGACTGTGATTGTGTGCCGTGTAGAAATTCTTTCATACAGTATAGAAATAGCCCCTGATGTATGATTTTTCAATTTACAAATGATAAAAAAGCATTATACATCAGTAAAAACTATAGTTTGAATCTTTTTAAAAATTAAATTAAATTTTTTTTTTTTTGATACAGTCTTGTTCTCTTGCCCAGGCTGGAGTGCAGTAGCATATCTCGGCTCACTGCAGCCTCCACCTCCTAGGTTCAAGTGATTCTCCTGCCTCAGCCTCTTGAGTAGCTGGGATTGCAGGTGCATGCCACAGCCAGCTAATTTTGGTATTTTTAGTAGAGATGGGGTTTCACCATGTTGGTCAGGCTGATCTTGAACTCCTGACCTCGTGATTTGCCTGCCTCAGCCTCCCAAAGTGCTGGGATTACAGGCGTGAGCCACTATGCCTGGACTGTTTTTATTTTTATGTTTTTTTTTTTTGAGACAGAGTTTTGCTCTGTCACCCAGGCTGGATTGCAGTGTGTGATGTTGGCTTACTGCAACTTTTGCCTCCCGGGTTCAAGTGATTCTTCCTCCTCAGCTTTCTGAGTGGCTGGGACTACAGGCTCACACCACCATGCCCAGCTAATTTTTGTATTTTTAGTAGAGATGGGGTTTCGCCATGTTGGCCAAGCTGGTCTCGAACTTCTGACCTCAAGGGATTAACCCACTTTGGCCTTCCAAAGTGCTGGGATTACAGGGCGCCTGGCCTATAAATTATTTTTCTAATTATAAAATAGGCTCTGTGTTAGATAATTTTGTCCAACTGTAGGCTACTGTAAGTGTTCTGAGTACTTCTGACGTGGCCTAGGCTTAGCTGTGATATTCTGTAAATTAGATATATTTAAATACATTTTTTAGTTAATCCTATTTTCAACTTATAACAGGTTTATTGGAATGTAATTCTTTAGTAAGTTAAGGAGCATCTGTTCCTGATATAGGCTCCTGTGTATTTGAAAATGTCCACCCTTTTTCTTTTTAAGATCTAAGAGGTGGCCAGGTGCGGTGGCTCACTCCTGTAATCTCAGCACTTTGGGAGGCCAAGGAGGGCAGATCTCCTGAGGTCAGAAGTTTGAGACCACCCTGGCCAACATGGCGAAACCCTGTCTCTACTAAAAATACAGAAATTAGCTGGGTGTTGTGGTGCGCAGCTGTAATCCCAGCTACTCGGGAGACTGAGACAGAAGAATTGCTTGAGCCCAGGAGGTGGAAGTTGGAATGAGCCGAGATCGTGCCACTGCACTCCAGCCTGGGTGACAGAGCACAGCTCTGACTCAAAAAAAAAGACTCTAAGAGGTTTTTCTTTGTTTTTGTTCGTTTGTTTGTTTTTACAGGTATGAGATCTTTTGGTTACTGGTTATTGTTACAGTAAATTTGTTGTTGGAAATTTTACTGTAAATTTGCTATCACATGAAAAGGCTCAAGTCCTCATTCGTTTCCCTGTTGTCATTGTTCCACAGTGTTATTCTACTTTCATCATCACAGATTCCCTGTTCAGTGCTTTCATGTTTGGTGACGAGAACATTCTTTGTCCACATATTTGCTTGCTGTGATTCTGGTGGTGCTTTCTTTCTTTGTCTCCAATAGAATGAGATGGTTCGGGAACTAGATGGCCATGTCTTGAAGTGTGTGAAAGATCAGAATGGCAATCATGTGGTTCAGAAATGCATTGAATGTGTACAGCCCCAGTCTTTGCAATTTATCATCGATGCGTTTAAGGGACAGGTAAGTGACGCAGGAGAGAAATAATGGAAACAAATGGATTTCCTTTGTGGGTAGAAAACAGAATAGAATTTGTGGCATGTTCTCAATGTACTTAATGTACTTTATTTATTTATTTATTTATTTTGAGACTGGGTCCCACCCTGTTGCCCAGGCTGGAGTGCAGTGGCGCCATCACGGCTCACTATAGCCTTGAACTGCCAGGTTCAAGCAGTCTTTCCACCTCAGCCTCGCAAGTAGCTGGAACTACAAGCACATACTACCACACGTGGCTCATTTTTAAATTTTCTGTAGAGACAGGGGCCTCACAATGTTCAGGATGGTCTCAATTTTCTATACTCAAGTGATCCACCTGCCTCAGGCTCCTGAAGTTGGTAGGATTATAGGCATGAGCCACTGTGCCCAGCCTGAATGTACTTTAGACTGCAGTAAACAGCAATCCTGTAGTACTTGACACTAGCAGTATTATCAAGTACCTGTGTGCTGCAAGTGTCTTCCCTTCACTGTCTCTAGGCCCTCTTTCCATCATTAATGCAGATGTCTGCTCACGTTGGTATGAAACACCGTTGTAAGAATTGTTAAGATGAAATCTCGTATTTGAAGAGTAAGTTATTTCTCTTGGTTAAGTATGATTTATTCTGATATTTCAATGCTTTGGTTTTAAATTTGATTTGAAATTCAGGTAATTTACAGAACTAATGTTATATAGGTCATGTGTGAATATGTCTTTAAAATAACAAGATGCTTCTTGCTTACATTTTTGTGGAGGGGATGAAGACCAGGTTGAATTGTATTAAATGGCCAGAAATAACTTCTAGTTTCTCCTGTTTTCTCGTATGTCAAAAATCTCTTCTTAACTTCAGCTTCCAAGTAAAATTGTTACTTTTATATGTAAATACCTTTGTTTTTCCAGAATTGCCTCTGAATTGGCTGTAGTCGTTAATTCCCCCACCTTAAAACACAAAGTCCTTAGAGTCTCCTAGGGTGGGTGGGACAGAACAGTAAAACTCACCCTTTTGGGTGTGTGAGATTGGCTTTTCTTTAGGAAGTGGGAAAAATGAGAAAAAGCACATAGATTTTCAGGTATCACTGTATGTACTGCTAAGTGTGGCTTGATAAGGGATGTAGTAATCTTTAGGTTTTGCTGTTTGCTCAGTGACCATGATGGTAAATTACTGACAGCAACCCACGTGGTTATTGGGAGTTTCTGACTTAATGAAAAAAGGGTAGATCTGTTTACCGTAACATTAAGATGCTACTTTTGTGGAAGTATACAACAAAAAAGGTAAAATGAGAATATTTTCAAGATGCAACTGTCAAAGAATTGGTAACTAGAGTGTATAAAGAACCTCTCTGTAATGAAGGCAAACAATACAACATGATGTAAAAGTGGGCCCAGAACACAAACTGACATTTCATAGAAGAAACAGAAATTGCCAGTAGACGTGAAAAAGTGCTCAGTTCCATTAGGAACAAGGAAAATGCAAAATTAAGCCACAAGTGATAGACCATTTTTTACCCATCAGTTGCTATGTGCTGGCAGGAGTTGGGTACACTGGTGGGAATAGATACTGACACAACCATTTTGGAAAATAATTTAGCATTGTCTTTCAAATTTCAGCCTTTACAGTTTCTGTGATTCTGTTGAAATATCTGTACATGTATACTGTAGGACCTATTTAGACATGTTTAAAACACCATTATTCTCTTAAAAGATGGGAGCAACCCAGATGACCATGAGCAGGGGATTGCATTTTTTAAAAATGTCATATACTCAGCCGGGTGCGATCGCTCACCCCTGTAATCCCAGCACTTTCAGAGGCCAAGGCAGGTGGATCACCTGAGGTCACGAGTTTGAGACCTGCCTGGCCAACATGGTGAAACTCTGTCTCTACTAGAAATACAAAAAGCTGGGCATGGTGGTGGGCACCTGTAATCCCAGCTACTTGGAAGGCTGAGGCAGGAGAATTGCTTGAACCAGGGAGGTGGAGGTTGCAGTGAGCTGAGATGCTGCCATTGTACTCCAGCCTGGGCAACAAGATTGAAGCTCCATCTCAAAGGAAAAAAAAAATCTCATATACTTAGCTAATTTCTTCCTGTATACCATGTAGAATAAACTACAGAAACTCACAGTATTGTCAATGAAATGGGAAACATAATGTTGAGTGAAATTAATCAAGTTGCTCCAGACTACAAGTGTAGTTTTTTATAAAGCTAAACTCAAGCAAAACCATATGATATACCATTTGTTTTTACAGTTGTAAACATAAAGCTACATGTATAGTCACACATAAGGCTAGGCACAGTGGCTCGCACCCGTAATCCAAGCACTCTGGGACGCCAAGGTGGGAGGATTACTTAAGGCCAGGAGTGCAGGAGCAGCCTGGGCAACATAGTGAGTCTCCATCTCTACACAAAAAAAAATTTTTTTAAAGCAGCCAGATGTGGTGGTGAGTGCTTGTACTCCGGACAGTTTGGGAATGTGAGGCAGGAGGATGACTTGAGTGCAAGGGCTCCAGGCAGCAGTGAGCTGTGATCGCCATTGCACTCCGGCCCGGGTGGTAGAGTGAGACCTTGTCTCCCAAACAAAACAAAATCACACATAAGCACTGGGTGTGATGGCTTATTATTGTTCTTAATTACAAATTCTGAAGTGTGTGCCATTCTGCACAGAAGAGCAGAATCAAGGGTGGTGTGCTCTCCTATTGCTCTAAACCCAGCAAAAGAATCTTTTCTTATTGTTGAAAAACACCACAGTTAAATCAGAACATTGCAGCCGGGCGCGGTGGCTCAAGCCTGTAATCCCAGCACTTTGGGAGGCCGAGGCGGGTGGATCACGAGGTCGAGAGATCGAGACCATCCTGGTCAACATGGTGAAACCCCGTCTCTACTAAAAATACAAAAAATTGGCTGGGCATGGTGGCGCGTGCCTGTAATCCCAGCTACTCAGGAGGCTGAGGCAGGAGAATTGCCTGAACCCAGGAGGCGGAGGTTGCGGTGAGCCGAGATCGCGCCATTGCACTCCAGCCTGGGCAACAAGAGCAAAACTCTGTCTCAAAAAAAAAAAAAAAAAAAAAAAAATCAGAACATTGCATCGTGGTGGTTCTGGTCATGTGAAAGCATTCAGGATTTGGTCCCAATCCTTCCCCTTTCTGTTCCCCCCACCCCCACCCCCTCCACCCCGAGATGGAGTTTTGCTCTTGTTACCCAGGCTGGAGGGCAGTGGTGCGATCTCGGCTCACCACAACCTCTGCCTCCTGGGTTCAGGCAATTCTCCTGCCTCAGCCTCCTGAGTAGCTGGGTTTACAGGCACGCACCACCATGCCCAGCTGATTTTTTGTATTTTTAGTAGAGACGGGGTTTCACCATGTTGACCAGGATGGTCTTGATCTCTTGACCTCGTGATCCACCCGCCTCAGCCTCCCAAAGTGCTGGGATCACAGACATGAGCCATTGCACCTGGCCCCCTTTTTCTTTTTTTTTTTTTTTTTGAGACGGAGTTTCGCTCTTGTTACCCAGGCTGGAGTGCAATGGCGCGATCTCGGTTCACTGCAACCTCCGCCTCCTGTGTTCAGGCAATTCTTCTGCCTCAGCCTCCTGAGTAGCTGGGATTACAGGCACGCGCCACCGTGCCCAGCTGATTTTTTGTATTTTTAGTAGAGACGGGGTTTCACCATGTTGACCAGGATGGTCTCGATCTCTTGACCTCGCGATCCACCCGCCTCCGCTTCGAAAAGTGCTGGGATTACAGGCGTGACCCACCGCACCCGGCCCCCTTTCTGTTTTTAATGCTGTCTTTTGGAGAGGCTGTCAGTTGACATGCTTTACTTTTTTTTTTTTTTTTTTTTTTTTTTTTTTTGAGATGGAGTCTCATTCTGTCACCAGGCTGGAGTGCAGTGGCACAACCTCTGACTCCCTGGTTCAAGCAGTTCTCCTGCCTCGGCCTCCTGAGTAGCTGGCGTATGCCACCATGCCCAGCTGATTTTTTTTTATTTTTTTAGTAGAGGCAGGGTTTCACCATTTTGGCCAGGATGGTCTCAATCTCAGCCTCGTGATCCGCCCGCCTTGGCCTCCCGAAGTGCTGGGATTACAGGCGTGAGCCACCATGTCCGGCCGACACTCTTGACTCTTAACTGTGTTTTCATGACTTTGACTAGTCATATGTTTCTTTCTTGGCAGCTACGAAAAGTCCTTTTCAGCTCTGAATTTATGCACATCTATGAATTACTTAAATAGATAATCAGTGGGTTTATTTACACATACACATACCTTATTATATGTAGAGAAAACTAAAATGCCATTAAATCCATTTGTGAAGATAAGTGGGATAATACAGACATATAAACAATATTGAAGCATTGAAGGTGATGACTGTCATTTTTGCTTTTCATTTTCGTTTGTCTACCCTAGGTGTTTGCCTTGTCCACACATCCTTATGGCTGCCGAGTGATTCAGAGAATCCTGGAGCACTGCCTCCCTGACCAGACACTCCCTATTTTAGAGGAGCTTCACCAGCACACAGAACAACTTGTACAGGTAGTAGAGTTGGCAGTAGAGGAATGCAAACACCTGTGGGCTCATCCAGGGCCAGAGTTTGTGTGTTTTGTTAGCGTGGGCTCCAGGTGAGGTTAAGGTGTTTGAAATACCCTTAAAACTTTTGGTTGTATGTACATTCAGAGCAGCTTGGTTTGTGTTTTATGAATGTGGGTAGTGAATTGAGCCTTAGCCCTGGAGTCAGGAGATCTAGATTCCAGAACTCTGTCATGCACTCATGGTGTCACCTTAGGTAAACAATTAATCCCTCTAGGTCTCTGTTTCATAATTGTTAAATGAAATAAGTTGACTTGTTGATTTCTTGTTTTTAGTGGTATAGCTGTGCTTATACCACTGATTAAATAATTAGGTATTCCCTCATTTTTTGTAGAACACAAATATTTCCAGTTTTTCGCTGTTATAAATAGGTGCAGTAAACCATTTGTAATGTGTTTGAGAAAAATGAATATTTATTCCCATAACACTCCCTCCCCTTTAAAAAATGAATATGTATATTCTGTTGTCTAGTAATAATACATTCCTGTTTTATAATAATAGAGAAAAATGTTACTACCTGTTTAAAAAATTGTTGTGTGTTCATTAGTCTTCGTATAAGCCATTATGGTGCTAAAAGAAAGATAGGTGTTAATTATAAGGACTTAAGTAACCCACAGAACTAGCTTTTGTATACATTTTGTGTCTCTTACTGTTTCTCAAACAGGATCAATATGGAAACTATGTAATCCAACATGTATTGGAGCACGGTCGTCCTGAGGATAAAAGCAAAATTGTAGCAGAAATCCGAGGCAATGTACTTGTATTGAGTCAGCACAAATTTGCAAGGTATGTGCTCTGAGTTAAAAGAACTGTTTCCCAGAAGAGAGGATTAGTAGTAGTATTGAACTATAATTCTCTTGTTTTTAAAATTTTTTTTTCTTCAAAGTATATGTAGCTTAAAAACTCAAATAGTTCTATTACAAAGTAGAAACTCTAAGAGGTCCGTCCCTGAGTGGGCTTCTTACTCTGCTAGAGTCAGCCACTTTGAAATCTGGGGAATACGTTACTAAAGAATGTGAGTGTTACACTTTGATGAATTTATTTTATTGTATTTTTTATTGTTTGTTTGGAATTGTGAAATGTTTGCCCAGTTTCCCTTTTTGGCACCTGAAAGGCAGTTTACCATCTGTATATTTATGTATAGGCCTTAGTATCTCTTCTCCAGTCTTCTTATTGTTCAAGCTCAAGAATGAAATGCAGTAGTTATTCCCTGGTTGTGAAAGGTGTCTTATGTCACCTATAAGTAGCAGAGGTTAGAGAGGGAATTGATGGCCCTTCCATGAGGATAGTGGTATGGTCTTCTGAGAAGATACTGTATGTCCTACTGCCCACATAATATATTACTTTTTATTTTTGGAAGATATTCTTCCCTGGTTTTTAGAATAAATTGCAAGGCAGGACAGGACTTATACAACCTTAATATTTTTAATTTGTTTATTTTATTTTATTTTTTCGAGACAGGGTCATGCTCTGTTGCCCAGGCTTGAGTGCAGTGGTGCAGTGTTGGCTCACTGCAACCTCCGCTTCCCAGGAATACGCGATCCTGCCACCTCAGGCTCTCAGGTAGCTGGGACTGCTGGCACACGCCACCATACCCAGCTACTTTTTGTATTTTTGTATAGTGAGGGTTTTGCTGTGTTGACCAGGTTGCTCTTGAATTTCTGGACTTAATCCTCTGATGTTGGCCTTCCAGAGTGCTGGGATTACAGGAATGAGCCACCAGTACCTGGCCTCGTTCATTTTTAAATTTGTGAAATTTTATAACGTGTCACAGCCTGGAAGAATAGAGAAAAGAAATGAAAGTGCGTGTAGATCCAGTGTCTCCATAGCCTGACCATATCAGGGTTATCTCTTAAGATCTTAAATAGTTTTGTTTTTGGGGGGTCCTTTTGACCAGTTGCCTGGACTGAGGGAGGTCAGAATCTCTTGGGTTCTCTTCTTCAGGTCAGTCTCCTGTTTGCATTTTTCTTCACAGTACTTAATTTCTCACCCCTAGATTTAGCCTAAGCATTAATTAATATTACAATAAATTCAGAAATAAATGTTTAAATTTTTCTATTAAGAGATAGTCTCTGTTGCTCTGGCTGGAGTACAGTGGCACAGTCCTAGCTCACTGCAGCCTGGGATTCCAGGGCTCAAGCAGTCCTCCCACCTCAGCCTCCTAAGTAGCTGAGACTATAGGTGCATACCACCATGCCCAGCTGCAACAATTACAATTAATAACTGAGAAGCTACTGTGGGCTCAGTCCTCCCATTGATAACATGGGATGAAAATATAAGAACTACCTGAAAACACAAGAGAGTAAGCTAAGGGCAGGTGGATACCCAGGAGGCAAGTATTTTAGAAGAGAATTGCACTGGGGAAATTTCTTACTTCTTTTTTTTTTTTTGAGACGGAGTTTCGCTCTTGTTACCCAGGCTGGAGTGCAATGGCGCGATCTTGGCTCACCGCGACCTCGCCTCCTGGGTTCAGGCAATTCTCCTGCCTCAGCCTCTTGAGTAGCTGGGATTACAGGCACGCACCACCATGCCCAGCGAATTTTTTGTATTTTTAGTAAAGACAGGGTTTCACCATGTTGACCAGGATGGTCTTGATCTCTTGACCTTGTGATCCGCCCTCCTCAGCCTCCCAAAGTGCTGAGATTACAGGCTTGAGACACCGCGCCCGGCCGGGAATTTCTTATTTCTGATGGCTGTTAGCCTTGTGGCCACTTCCCAGTTTTCTCCGTGCTGGGCAGCTAAAGCTGGAATAGGCAATCCTCAGGGCAGGCACGACAAAGAGAAATCCTAGAAAGGGAGAGAGCCAGCAGGAGCTTGGGGGAGACCCACTTTTAACCTTCCCCAAAATCTGAACCACATTTCCAGCTAAGGCTAAAAGAGTTGAACTGAGATTTTAGCTGCTGCTTACTGTGTGAGAGAAGTTTGTAGTTTGACTATAACCAAGTTAACTGTACTGTAAGGGGAGTGGGGGGCACTTCTCTTTGGTGGAACATAACAGAATTCTGAGTTTCTATAGCCTATTATTTTCAGTGTCTATCTGGATAACAGGAAAATATCACCTATACTCAAGAAAAAAGAAATAAAAATCAACGAATAGTTCTAAAATGACCCAGTTATTGGGATTAATAGAGAAGGATTATATAGCAGCTGTTTAAAAATACTCAGGTATTGTGGCAGGCGTCTGTAATCTTAGGTGCTTGGGAGGCTAAGGCAGGAGAATCACTTGAACCCGGGAGGTGGAGGTTGCAGTGAGCCAAGATCGTGCCAGTGCATTCCAGCCTGGGTGACAGAGCGAGGCAGTCTCGCTCTGTCACCCAGGCTGGAGTACAGTGGTGCAATCTCGGCTCACTGCAACTGCCCCCTCCTGGGTTCAAACAACTATCTTGCCTCAGCCTCCCAATTAGCTGGGATTATAGGCGCGCGCCACCACACCTGGCTAATTTTTTGTATTTTCAGTAGAAATGGGATTTTACCATGTTGGCCAGGCTGGTCTTGAACTCCTGACCTTGTTATCTGACCGCTCCCAAAGTGCTGAGATTACAGGTGTGAGCCACCGTGCCTGGCCTCAAATAAATTAATTTTTTTAAAAAACAGAAATTTTAGAAAAGAAAAATATAACGTCTGAAATAAAATTTACTGTATGGTTTTAATAGTGGATTAGAGATGACAGAAGTCAATTAACTTGAAAATAGATAAATGGAAGTAAACAAAATAAATCAGTGGCTTTCAGACATTTATTATTTATTTATTTATTTATTTATATATTTATTTATTTATTTTTTGAGACGGAGTTTCGCTCTTGTTGCCCAGGCTGGAGTGCAATGGCGCGATCTCGGCTCACCGCAACCTCCGCCTCCTGGGCTCAGGCAATTCTCCTGCCTCAGCCTCCTGAGTAGCTGGGATTACAGGCACGCGCCACCACGCCCAGCTAGTTTTTTGTATTTTTAGTAGAGACGGGGTTTCACCATGTTGACCAGGATGGTCTCGATCTCTCGACCTCGTGATCCACCCGCCTCGGCCTCCCAAAGTACTGGGATTACAGGCTTGAGCCACCGCGCCCGGCCCTATTATTTATTTTTTGATACAAGGTCTCACTCTCACCCAGGCTGGAGTGCAATGGCGTGATCTCTGCTCACTGCAGTCTCCACCTCCTGGGTTCAAGTGGTTCTCTTGCCTCAGCCTCCCAAGCACCTGGGATTACAGGTGCCCCCCATGACACCCAGCTAATTTTTGTATTTTTAGTAGAGACAGGGTTTCATCCTATCGGTCAGGCTGGTCTCGAACTCCTGACTTCAAGCAATCCACCCGCCTTGGCCTCCCAAAGTGCTGGGATTATAGGCGTGAGCCACCACACCTGGCCCTATTTTAATTTTTGTAGACACAGGATCTTGCTGTGTTGCCCAGGCTAGTGCCTCAAGCAGTCCTTCTGCTTCAGCCTTCCAACATGCTGGGGTTACAGGCGTGAGCCACTGTGCCTGCTTTTGGACATTTTCGTTGGTGACCCAGAGTACAAAATAAATTTTTATTATTGAATTTCTACGTACAGGTGCCATGCACACATGTAACTGAAACATTGCCCATAATCCACTCTGATACTTCTATTCTATTTTATTTAAAACCAAAAGCTGGTCACAGATCACTGTATTGATTTCATTGCCCACAGATGGGTTGGTAACTGCAGTTTCAGAAACCCTAGAATAAACTTGAAAGATGGAAACCTTAGCAGCTATGTTGAGGTGGAAGCCTTTGGCCTAGTGAGGTCCTGTAGTAGTAGGTGATCTGCCTGCTTGCTTATTTGAAAGGCAAGTCAGTGGTGAGGACTGAGGTTTTTACCCACAAGAATGAATGTCCTGTCCCCAACCCATTTTAGCAGACAGTTCTAATCCTGACCGTTTTGTAGAAGAGGCTGGTCTGAAGTAGATGAAGATACAACTCAGCCAAGCAGTCTTGAAAAGTGATGAGCTTATTGCCTGAGCATTTGGAGATGTTGATTAGCTTCCTACTCTCAGCGATTTTTTATTTTATTTTATTGCCAGACAGGGTCTTACTCTGTTATCCAGGCCGGAGTGCATTGGTGCAGTCATAGCTCACGGCAGCCTCAATCTCCTGGGCTCAAGCTGTCCTTTCACCCTACCCTCCCAAAGTGTTAGGACTGCAGGAGTGATCCACCACAGCCAGCTTCTGGCAATATTTTAACTCCTGTTTCTGCTAAGGGAGAAGCCAGTGGCTCCTAGGAGATTCTCTTCAACAGGGCCACACCTTCATCCCATGCTTGAATTACATAGTACTCTGGAGGAAAGGCAGGAAAAAATACTTGCCTGTATTTCTGTATCAGAGGGGAAAAGCTATTGTTCTGATTAGATATTTAGCATATCAGATTTCATATGCACCATTTATTTTAAGAAGGAAGATAGAGGAAATGTGTGATAGGATGGTAGTTCTTAAACATTTTTGCCTGAGAATTTTTTTTTTTTTTTGTCTTTTAAGTAAAAGCATTTGCATAAGTCTAGTATGTAAAAGCGGGTAACACTGAGAGAGAGCCCTTTCAGAGCTCCATTGGACTACACCCTCCCTTGGTTTGAATACCGCTGAAGTAGGGTATTATTCTGGCAATGGCTGTTTATGATGACTATTCACATAACCAAAGTGCTGGCCTTTAGAAGGAGGAGTAAGATATCCTTCCTGCTTCCATGTGCTTTTTGGGTAGGTATCTATGTCATCTTTCCGCCCCAAATGCCAAAATTCAGACACATGGGTGGAATTTCAGGGAAGCATGTTTTTGCTTTGGTATACAAGGAAGAATGTTGAACAGAACTGTTCACCTCTGTGGTGGGTTGCCAAGGATTACCTTGGCTGGATGCAGTGACTCATGCCTGTAATCCCAGCACTTTGGGAGGCGCAGGTGGGTGGATCACGAGGTCAGGAGATACAGGCCAACGTTGGTGAAACCCCTTCTTTACTAAAAATACAAAAATTAGCTGGGTGTCGTGGCACGTGCCTGTAATCCCAGCTACTCGGGAGGCTGAGGCAGGAGAATTGCTTGAACCTGGGAGGCAGAGATTGCAGTGAGCTGAGATCACACCACTGCACTCCAGCCTGGCGACTCAAAACAAAAGAAGGAAAGTGGTTACTTCCAAGTTATTGGGAATTTCTAAGTAGGGGTTAAAGGCCATTTTCAGGACTGGTAATAGAACGATGTGCATTAGCTGAGTAGAGGCTTTTAAGTTTCCTACTTGAGGATTCTGTTAGCTACAGTACGTTTCACCTGGTTGCACCTGGTTGTGAACTCTGCAGAGCCTTCAGCCACTCAGCCACCCTTAAGCAGAGGTTCTCCCTGTCAGGTGTCAGGCTGGGCTCCAACATGATGAGTACAAATAATATGTATTTGACAGTGTTGATTCCCACAGAACCACAGATACAAAGTAAAGTAGTATTGTCTTATAGAAACCAGACAGAGTAGTCACTCTGGATGGTCAGTATGCAGTGGCACAGCAGTGTATAATTTGACCAGCCTCTGTAGTCCCTGGGGATTGGAGAAAAACTCTGACTAAATGCTACCACATTCCCCCTTTCCTTTCCCAAGGTGGTATGTTTGTTACATGTTTAGGAATACTGGCAGTCCCTAGGGTTCTTCTTGTTCTTACACTCCTGGGAGGCAGCGTTTAGTAGTTGACCAAATGCTGTGGTCCTGGCTGGCATGTTCCTTCACCAAGTCTCTAGAGCCTGTAGTAAGTGCTACGCTGTCTGCTTGGCAGCAGGGAGATAGGCATAAGTAAGGTTCCTTCCTGGCCCTGGTGAGCTCGCAGAGGCAAGGAAAGAATGGACAGATGTTGGTAAGTGTTGAACTAATAACCTGCTGGGTAGTGAACCAGTCCCCTGAATCTTGTGTTGAAGCCTCCTCACCTACCTGGGCTCCTTAATCTCGCCCGTTAGAGGGCCGGGTCCCATGTCCTTGAAGACCTGGTCTCTCTGGCTGGTCAGGATGCAGTAGCATGGCAGTGTATAATTTGATCACCCTCTGTAGTGCCTGTGGATTGGAGAAAAACAATGGCACAGGTGGAGAGCTTTAGAGACTGAGCGAGTTGGACAGTTGACGACTCATCTTTCACAATTGCTAGCTCTGTCTTCCTGCTGGTTCTGAGGTCAAGGCAAAGGCTACACAAGCACAGCCTCACTGATAGGGCTCCCCTTCTGAGAGTTGTCTCTGGTTTTATCTTGTGACAGCAATGTTGTGGAGAAGTGTGTTACGCACGCCTCACGTACGGAG